>NC_137469.1:17703407-17760907 GCF_964235325.1 Thermobia domestica | reverse complement strand
ATAAATAAATAAATAAATAAATAAATAAATAAATAAATAAATAAATAAATAAATAAAATAAAAATTCTGTGTAGCGGACCCCAGGGTATGGATTCGGTGTATTTTGTTATAGAGAATCCAAATTTCGAAACCCCAGGATGATTGACCGTGCCAATTTTTTATGGGCGAAAATTTTGAGTGATTGTAGATATGAAGGATACACGTAATACAACCATACAGTAAATAAATAAATAAATAAATAAATAAATAAATAAATAAATAAATAAATAAATAAATAAATAAATAATAAATAAATAAAATAAAAATTCTGTGTAGCGGACCCCAGGGTATGGATTCGATGTATTTTGTTATACAGAATCCAAATTTCGAAACCCCAGGATGATTGACCGTGCCAATTTTTTATGGGCGAAAATTTTGAGTGATTGTAGATATGAAGGATACACGTAATACAACCATACAGTAAATAAATAAATAAATAAATAAATAATAAATAAAATAAAAATTCTGTGTAGCGGACCCCAGGGTATGGATTCGATGTATTTTGTTATACAGAATCCAAATTTCGAAACCCCAGGATGATTGACCGTGCCAATTTTTTATGGGCGAAAATTTTGAGTGATTGTAGATATGAAGTATACACGTAATACAACCATACAGTAAATAAATAAATAAATAAATAAATAAATAAATAAATAAATAAATAAATAAATAAATAAATAAATAAATAAATAATAAATAAATAAATAAAATAAAAATTCTGTGTAGCGGACCCCAGGGTATGGATTCGATGTATTTTGTTATACAGAATCCAAATTTCGAAACCCCAGGATGATTGACCGTGCCAATTTTTTATGGGCGAAAATTTTGAGTGATTGTAGATATGAAGGATACACGTAATACAACCATACAGTAAATAAATAAATAAATAAATAAATAAATAAATAAATAATAAATAAAATAAAAATTCTGTGTAGCGGACCCCAGGGTATGGATTCGATGTATTTTGTTATAGAGAATCCAAATTTCGAAACCCCAGGATGATTGACCGTGCCAATTTTTTATGGGCGAAAATTTTGAGTGATTGTAGATATGAAGGATACACGTAATACAACCATACAGTAAATAAATAAATAAATAAATAAATAAATAAATAAATAAATAAATAATAAATAAATAAAATAAAAATTCTGTGTAGCGGACCCCAGGGTATGGATTCGATGTATTTTGTTATAGAGAATCCAAATTTCGAAACCCCAGGATGATTGACCGTGCCAATTTTTTATGGGCGAAAATTTTGAGTGATTGTAGATATGAAGGATACACGTAATACAACCATACAGTAAAGAAATAAATAAATAAATAAATAAATAAATAAAATAAAAATTCTGTGTAGCGGACCCCAGGGTATGGATTCGATGTATTTTGTTATAGAGAATCCAAATTTCGAAACCCCAGGATGATTGACCGTGCCAATTTTTTATGGGCGAAAATTTTGAGTGATTGTAGATATGAAGGATACACGTAATACAACCATACAGTAAATAAATAAATAAATAAATAAATAAATAAATAAATAAATAAATAAATAAATAAATAAATAAATAAATAAATAAATAATAAATAAAATAAAAATTCTGTGTAGCGGACCCCAGGGTATGGATTCGATGTATTTTGTTATACAGAATCCAAATTTCGAAACCCCAGGATGATTGACCGTGCCAATTTTTTATGGGCGAAAATTTTGAGTGATTGTAGATATGAAGGATACACGTAATACAACCATACAGTAAATAAATAAATAAATAAATAAATAAATAAATAAATAAATAAAACAATAAATAAAATAAAAATTCTGTGTAGCGGACCCCAGGGTATGGATTCGATGTATTTTGTTATACAGAATCCAAATTTCGAAACCCCAGGATGATTGACCGTGCCAATTTTTTATGGGCGAAAATTTTGAGTGATTGTAGATATGAAGGATACACGTAATACAACCATACAGTAAATAAATAAATAAATAAATAAATAAATAAATAAATAATAAATAAAATAAAAATTCTGTGTAGCGGACCCCAGGGTATGGATTCGATGTATTTTGTTATAGAGAATCCAAATTTCGAAACCCCAGGATGATTGACCGTGCCAATTTTTTATGGGCGAAAATTTTGAGTGATTGTAGATATGAAGGATACACGTAATACAACCATACAGTAAATAAATAAATAAATAAATAAATAAATAAATAAATAAATAAATAAATAATAAATAAAATAAAAATTCTGTGTAGCGGACCCCAGGGTATGGATTCGATGTATTTTGTTATAGAGAATCCAAATTTCGAAACCCCAGGATGATTGACCGTGCCAATTTTTTATGGGCGAAAATTTTGAGTGATTGTAGATATGAAGGATACACGTAATACAACCATACAGTAAATAAATAAATAAATAAATAAATAAATAAATAAATAAATAAAATAAAAATTCTGTGTAGCGGACCCCAGGGTATGGATTCGATGTATTTTGTTATAGAGAATCCAAATTTCGAAACCCCAGGATGATTGACCGTGCCAATTTTTTATGGGCGAAAATTTTGAGTGATTGTAGATATGAAGTATACACGTAATACAACCATACAGTAAATAAATAAATAAATAAATAAATAAATAAATAAATAAATAAATAAATAAATAAATAAATAAATAAATAAATAATAAATAAATAAAATAAAAATTCTGTGTAGCGGACCCCAGGGTATGGATTCGATGTATTTTGTTATACAGAATCCAAATTTCGAAACCCCAGGATGATTGACCGTGCCAATTTTTTATGGGCGAAAATTTTGAGTGATTGTAGATATGAAGGATACACGTAATACAACCATACAGTAAATAAATAAATAAATAAATAAATAAATAAATAAATAAATAATAAATAAATAAAATAAAAATTCTGTGTAGCGGACCCCAGGGTATGGATTCGATGTATTTTGTTATAGAGAATCCAAATTTCGAAACCCCAGGATGATTGACCGTGCCAATTTTTTATGGGCGAAAATTTTGAGTGATTGTAGATATGAAGGATACACGTAATACAACCATACAGTAAATAAATAAATAAATAAATAAATAAATAAATAAATAAATAAATAAATAAATAAATAAATAAATAAATAAATAATAAATAAATAAAATAAAAATTCTGTGTAGCGGACCCCAGGGTATGGATTCGATGTATTTTGTTATACAGAATCCAAATTTCGAAACCCCAGGATGATTGACCGTGCCAATTTTTTATGGGCGAAAATTTTGAGTGATTGTAGATATGAAGGATACACGTAATACAACCATACAGTAAATAAATAAATAAATAAATAAATAAATAAATAAATAAAATAAAAATTCTGTGTAGCGGACCCCAGGGTATGGATTCGATGTATTTTGTTATAGAGAATCCAAATTTCGAAACCCCAGGATGATTGACCGTGCCAATTCTTTATGGGCGAAAATTTTGAGTGATTGTAGATATGAAGGATACACGTAATACATCCATACAGTAAATAAATAAATAAATAAATAAATAAATAAATAAATAAATAAATAATAAATAAAATAAAAATTCTGTGTAGCGGACCCCAGGGTATGGATTCGATGTATTTTGTTATACAGAATCCAAATTTCGAAACCCCAGGATAATTGACCGTGCCAATTTTTTATGGGCGAAAATTTTGAGTGATTGTAGATATGAAGGATACACGTAATACAACCATACAGTAAATAAATAAATAAATAAATAAATAAATAAATAATAAATAAATAAAATAAAAATTCTGTGTAGCGGACCCCAGGGTATGGATTCGATGTATTTTGTTATACAGAATCCAAATTTCGAAACCCCAGGATAATTGACCGTGCCAATTTTTTATGGGCGAAAATTTTGAGTGATTGTAGATATGAAGGATACACGTAATACAACCATACAGTAAATAAATAAATAAATAAATAAATAAATAAATAAATAAATAAATAAATAATAAAATAAAAATTCTGTGTAGCGGACCCCAGGGTATGGATTCGATGTATTTTGTTATACAGAATCCAAATTTCGAAACCCCAGGATAATTGACCGTGCCAATTCTTTTATGAGCGAAAATTTTGAGCGATTTTAGATAGGAAGGATACACGTAATACAACCATACAGTAAATAAATAAACAAATACATAAATCAAATAAAATAAAAGTTCTGTGCAGCGGATCGTAAGGGTTTGGATTCGATGTATTTTGTTACACAAGAATTCAAATTTCGAAATTGTAGTACGATTGACCGTGTCAATTTTCTTTTATGGTCGGAAAACTTGTTCCCTCCCTATCCAAATCGCTCAAAGTTTTCGACCATATAAAAATAGATACGGTCATTCGCCCTGGGGTTTCAAAATTTGGATTCTGTATAACAAAATACATCGAATCCATACCCTGAGGCCTAGTGCACAGAATTTTTTTTATATATTTATATATTTATTCGTAACAGTAAAATATATGATAGATTGGTTTTGAGACCTTAAACAGTTTAAAAGTAATCATTGCTCATATGTATTAGCAAACATATGGGACTTTCAGAGCACAAGGGAATCAAATCCAATTACTAAAGCTGTCAGAAAAAGGGGCAAAAGAATGTAAGGGACTTAAGTATATGGAAAAGTTAAGATTGTTTTTCATACTATACGAGTATGCGTTATTGGTAATACGTGAACATCAAGCTTTTAAGCTCTGAAAGGAGCACACCAGAAAAAAGATATTAAAAATGAAGTACCGTGTTTACTCGCGTAATAGTCGCTCTGGCATAATAGTCGCACTTTAAGTTTGAAGTAAAAACATTCGCCAAAAACATTTCCCCGCATATAAGTCGCAGTCTACGGGATTTTTGTCTTTGTGAATGCTACTTTCATTGAAATTGCTTATCTTGCGAGAGTCCAAGCAAAAGAACTCTTATGTAAGTGGATAGTACAAAATTGGTCTTCGAAAACATTTGACACCATGTCAAAAAGTTCAAAAAAGACCATCATATCCAACGTTTTGGACGAAAGTGAAGATTATGGTCTGTAGAACAGTTAACGAGATTCGTCAGACGCAGGTATGACAGTAAGAGAAACTTTGGATGAGAGTGAATAGTGCCTTTCGCATATATAGACAGCTCTGGCACTTTTTGTGCGTATGTTTCTTCTTTGTGGTGTTACAAAGTTGTTATTCATGTGTTTCTGGATTATATAAATATATTGTTCTTGTGCCAATGCCAGGAAGACATCTTTGTCTCCCACGAATCGGTAAAATACGAGTATATTTTTTACAAGTTTTAATATTTTACTGTGTGTAGGCAATATTTTACTTTTTATGTTGACACAATTTTTACGTTTACGTATCAAAATTCGAAATTGTTTTGATCGTAGCTATAATTGAATAATAGCTTTCCTCGCGTAATAGTCGCAGTTTGATTTTCACATTAAAAATTGGTACAAAAGAGCGACAATTACGCAAGTTAATACGGTAGGCCTTAAGCAGAGTCGTTTTGAGTATGATTTGCGTCATACTAAAAGCCTGACTTCTGCAGGAAACATACGTTAGTCGAACTCTTTAGCATGCCACTAATCACGCGTCAGAACGTCTCTGCATAAGTCCCGGTATTACCAAATTGACCAAAAAGTGGACTTGATTCCATTGTGCACAGAACGCACCAAGTCATATTTCATATTGTGTTGCTTTCAAGCTATACGGATCCAATATCTGGAAGTGGGATCAAAACTCTATAACTCAAAACAATACCAGAATGTCTCCATATCGCACTTATCAAAATGTTGGAAGTATCTAAACAAGGGGAAAATTCAATATATATATATATATATATATATATATATATATATATATATATATATAGAGAGAGAGAGAGAGAGAGAGAGAGAGAGAGAGAGAGAGAGACAAATTAAATTGAATGAATGGAGTAACTTACGTTGTATAATTTGAGACTTCGTATTAAACGCATGTCAGCAAATACCATTTGAAGAACTAGGTTAAGAGACGCCCTAAAGTGTATGGAATACCTTGCTCGTCGGAGGAGTTTTGTAGAGAATGTTTTGCAACTTTTTTTTACTATAGTAAGCTTCCTTATGACGGAAAACAACTTCGTCTTTCATTGATTTTAGCATTTATTTACAAGCCATATGTATGAAAAGGAATATGGCGAAAAGCATTATATGCGAAAGGGGGAAAAATCTTTGAGTTTAACGTCCCAAGCTTACGCTCTTTCGACTAAGGGAAACGATGATTAAAGCAAGTGAATAATGATGGCAGAATTAGTGGAATGTGAAAGTGGGAGGAAACAGGAGAACACTAACAAAACCCATGGACACAATGTTGCCCACCAAAGACACATGGGTGGGGAACGAACTAGGGACCCCACGCACCAGAAGTAAACGCTCTACCTCTGAGCCATGGTGCCCCCCCTTCATATGCAAAAAGGGAAAACATGAAAATGAAATCTTTAAGTTTTACGTCCAACGTTTGTGCCGGCTAGGCTGAAGGAGATGGTGATGATGAGAAATGAATGGAACGGTGTAATGAAGTAAGTGAGAGGAAACGGATTGGAGAGCCCCGAGAAAACCGCCGCACACGGTGTTTGTCCACTACAAAATTCACTTGGCACGAGCTGGGATCAAAGCAAGGACCCCATGCACCAGAGGTGAACGCTCTACCACTGATTTACTAAGAAAGAATACCTACTAGAAACCGAGGTAAGGGTGTATATTGAAGAGGACTTTAGTGTATAAACTTTACAAAATTTCACATTGGTTCCTAAAAAAATGTTCTTTGGTAGCTTAACAGGAGTAGCCTCTGGGAGAAATCTGCTATATATTTTATCGCTATCCTCCGGAAATGGTATCAAACACCGGTCCTCTCAGAACAAGAACACACACGTGATCCACTAGATCAAGCAAGGAGGAGTTTTATTTTGTACTGTGATCACCGAACTTACAGAAGGAAAGAGCTACAAATTATAAAACAGAATCTAAATAAATGCAATGCATTCGATTATATCCTACCGGAAATGGAACCCAGGACTTGGTATATGAAAGTCCTGCATGCTAGAGTTGAGTTGATTTTAGTTTAGCGTCCCTTTCAGCAGCGAGGCTATATTAGACGTGGACCTACTGATTAACGTGGAATCCGAACCACATGAGCTCCCGCCGGGAATCGAACCCGGGTCTCCCACGCCAAAGGCGCGTACGCTAACCACTTAGCCACGAGGGAGCTCTCCTGCATGCTAGAGACTACATCAACAAGAAGTTTGTTTTGTATTATGAGGAGTCATAATTTTTTTGTTAGAGTAAAGGAGTTCAATCTAATTTCCTGTTCCGTCATGTAGGTGGCGGTATTGCAAACCACGAAAAGGCTTAGCTCCTTCTGCAACTCTAATATTCCTTTAGAATATACTTTATATTGCAAAATCTAAATCGTTATTAAGAAGAAACATGCAATGAAATAATTCCTTAGCTTAATCTTTAGGGCGGAATTGTATTAGAAACCGGGGCCGCGGTGGCTCAGTGGTAGAGCGTTCACCTCTGGTACTTGGGGTCCCGGGTTTGATCCCAGCCCCCCATCAAGTGAACTTTGTGGTAGACAAACACCGCGTGCGTGGGTTTTCTCGGGGTTCTCCCGTTTCCTCCCACTTTTTCATTCCACCGTTTCATTCATTACTCATCATCACCGTCTTCTTTAGCCTAACCGGCACAACTGTGGGACGTAAAACTCAAAAATTTTATTTTGTATTAGAAACCAGAATTCTTATGAAATCTTATCAAACAACCGATTTTTCCCCTACTTATTTTCGTTTTTGCACTATTGAAACAGGATTTCAAGTATGTGTGAAAAAGAGTATGTGTTCCACCGGAAGGATAAGATATACAATGTGCTAGTTAACAGTGTATTTTGCTATGTGCTGTTCCTTTACAGTACATACACTCTGATAAAGACAGTAAAGAGGATCACGCACTAGAAGTTTCATATTTGGTTCCGGTAGATGTCAGTCTTTGGAGAACATTTGCTGCTATTTAACGGAGAGATGTATAACCTATGCTACCTTTGCAAAAAAGAGTAGAATTAACAAATTCGCTTTCGTTCAAGAGTTATTCTGTGGCATAACAGACGGACGTAAGTCGCAGTTACCCAACAGTATGTTAACGAATTGACTGAGATACTTACTGTCGGAGACGCGGTACAAGACCTAAATGACACAAGGCCTAAACGGCATAAGATATAAAACTCGTTTTGCGACACAAAATGTAAACGACATGAAGACCTAACACTTGTTTTGCGGCACAAGATCTAAACAACACAACACCTAAATGGCATAAGACCAAAACCTCATTTAGCGACACAAGACTTAAGCGGCGTACGGCACAAGACTCAAGACCTAAAAGCCACAAGACCTAAACAGCACTAGACCTAAATATCTCTGTGGCACTACCATCGCGTCCGTGCCAAGAATACTGTCAATCTGTTAGTCAAAGTTTGATAGGTAATAGTCACACCTTGCGCTGTGTGGACCCGGGCGTTGTCCAGCATAATGATAGGTGGGTTTGCAAAGAGTGTTGCAGTTTCTTTCTCATAGCTGGTCGCAAGTTGTTCCAGAAAAAAAGCAAAAATACTGCGGTGTGTGTGTGTGGAGGAGATAGTATGCGTAGGATAACACCATCCTTTGTGGGACCAGCTACGCTGGACACACGAATAATATAAACTTGTTTTTACCACAATGTTTGAAAACATTTTAAATTCTGTCACTAACCGAATTCACCAAAACAGTTGATTTTGAACCGGCTCGTTTTCCTACAAAAAAACTTCGTTTTTTTTCTATTAAAAATCGGCTTCAGTTACAAACGTAAGAGTTTTTAAATTCGAATCAATTTATCCTGAAAATCGGAAACATTTTATAATCTTCTCGATTTTTTTAAAAAAATCTGTTGCTTTCTTTTAAAAACCGAAAAACCGTTATTTCTTTTAGCGCCAGTAGTATGGAGTACCACAGAGGATAGTGGGTGGTCTGGGAACCCTCCTCTGTAAACATAGTTGTGTGTGTGTGTGTGTGTGTGTGTGTTTCTTTAATTTTTAGCCTTTATATTCCCCCACCGCGTCAATGACTTGTTCAAGCAAATTTTGTTTTGCTTAAAAGACTTTCTATAGAGAATGGGCAAGCACATTTAAACAAGTTTTACATCAAAAATAACAATAAAATACATTAAAAAAAATACAGTGTACTGCAAGTAAGAATAGGAGAGGCTATTAACTTTGACATTTTTAAAATTGACTGGGTATAATTTTGACAAAAATAATAATGCAGGACTTTAAGAAAAAACTTTCGGTGGGGGGACGCATAGCCCCGGATCCCACCTGTCCACACTACTGCTACAAAAATAAACAGTTTAAATTTTTGTTATACTACATCTTTCGTGAATCTCTCATGATGAGGACGGAATCTAATTGTAAATGAAATTTATTAAAAATCAGGACATAAATTCTATATATAAATTTACAAAACAATTAAAGTAAATTTTGAGATGAGACGTAATTGAGACGAGAAATAAGTCTTCCATAATTGAGATGAGATGACAAAACCTTATTTCTCGTCTTGTGAGCGACACTATTTGAACAGATTGGAGATTGTCACTATTCATCTTAGCGACCCCGAAAATTGAGTTCTACACTAATCTTAGTGAATTCGGAACTTTAATTTTTATTCCCCCACCCCTGTCGATGGGGGCTAAGCTTAGACTTGAACAGCTTCGGGGGCGGTACTATTCATCTCACTGATCCCTAAAACTGTGGATTCGACACTATCAATAGTTTTCGATTATTTTTACATATCAACTTACTACATACTCATCATATACTAAAAGCAGCTACTCGCACTAAAAAGGGAATAATTAAGTGCCCCAGAAATTTTTACTTAGGGGGATGTTCAAAATAAAAACAATATATTCTGTAACTCAACTATTAGCGATAACTGGTTTAACGGTCTCGTCCTTCTCAACCTTCATTTATACGTATCAATTTGCTTTTTTAAAAAATGACACGCTGTAATGATTTTTCGGAAGGGACTGTGGCTCCCGGAAGAGAAGGATTAACCATATCTATTTCATCAATTATTTTGATCGAAACAATGAAATCATGTGTTTTACAAAACCAGACATGAAAACGTATTTTGAAGATAAACAAATCAGCAAACCTAATACTTTTTTTTAATTGATGAAATAAACATATGATACTGATTGATAAAATTGGATTCCTTTTCTATCCAAGGGGGCTAGTGTGTAAGAAAATTGAACGTTAGAAGGGTGTAGAATACTCTCTAAAGGGAATTATCAAAAACAAGAATTGATAGACTGTCTGCTTATTAAAAAACAAGTTAGTATGCCGAATTTCAGATTTCTAAGTTGAGTGGCTAGTGAGATACTCAATTTTTCGCAAACATTCGGACTCGTCTCCATTCCTCCTTAGTATACGATTATAATGAAAGTAATATGATTACATCTCAATTGAGGTTGGAGTCTAATATAAACTGAAAATCATTTCATTCAGCCTTGCCGTTTGGCCATACATAAAATTGGACTACACGCATTATTAAGTTATTTAAGTAAAGATATGGTTATAAATACGGTGTACCTAGGGTCTACTTAAAGTGACTTGTGTCATTCACTTTCCACTTCTTCTGCGAATAGACGCAACCGTAACCTTGTTGTACGAGACTATATGCACATGTATAAAGGGGCAATAGTGTTTCATCTTTTCTGACAGAAAAGTACACTTTTCGATACTGGCTACACTGGTTTGACGTAACTTCCGTTTTAGAATGTTCATAGGGTGAAATAGAGAGTAAGTTATTGATAAAATTTGCCACATTGGAGACAGCCCTAATATAAGTTGAGCTGGTTGTGGATGTCTTAGTTGGTGGGTTCCGCCGGTTTCTGTCGTTTCCGCTTCATGTTGCTGTCGGATGGTCCTGCAAAGGGGCTGGAATACCACTTGTCGGTGTGTAGTAATTCATTGGTAGCTGAGAATGTAATATTTAACCTCAGTTCTACTGTTGGGGCTTCTCTTTGTACGGTATTTGTGCGCAGTTGCTGCACCAGTGGCTTTGCAGGTTGCGCAAAAGTTGCAAAGAATTGTGTGCGTCTCGACACAGACGAAGCATACTCAAATTGTTGTGCTCTTGTTCACTGTGGTATTATTGGCAGCAGTGGCGTATTTAGGGGTGGCTTCCGGGCTTAAGCCCCCCGAAATCTTACTTAGTATAGTAAAGTAAATGAAATATCTTGCAAATTTTCACATTTCCAGGCAAAGCGCCCCCGAAAGTTAGCAAAGCCCCTCCCGAAACAAAATCGTAAATACGCCACTGATTGGCAGCATATCTTGCAGAGAGGGAACAGGAAGCGCTCCTGGATTCTTCGACTTCATAGTAATTGTCATTGATGCATAGTTCAGAGTTGAGTAGGTTTGTGATAGTTAGTCTAGAAAAAGCCTGATTAATTTGGTGGGGCCTTGGATCGATTTTATTCTTAGGAATAGTGTTTTTTTAATGTGGTCTGCTTAAATGTTTTCATTTGAGATGGTATTTGGGCACTCTAAGGATAATGACACATGAAAAGTTGCTAATTGTTCTGTGGCGTGGTCCAATTGTGTTCACTTCGCTTTCTGTGAAAGTAGCAATAGATCTAGTCAGCTGCTTGGCACTTATAAGCATATACTTCCGGTCTACCTTGGTGTGATGGTTCAGGCTTGGATTTTCCTTCTTATGTTTCATCATCTTGTAACATTCCGGTAGCTTAGGATCTATATTTTGGAGGTAATCATCAAGAGTGTTATCTTCAAGCAGTCATGGGTAGTAGTTGAGGATGTGCATGGCTAAGGAGAGGTTGCAGTACGATAACATTTCCATACTAGCGATTGTCGGCAAAGCCTTTACAGCATCCAATGTTAAAATATCATCGTGATTATCGCAGTGTCGAACCGGTAAACTTTCCTTCCTTACGTGTGGATGTCTCGTTGTGCTGCCAGGTTCACCAGTTTCTGCTTTCTTTTTGCTTCTTTTCAGACATTAGTATTGGCGCACAATCTCCTTTGTTGCAGAAGCAGTTTCCACTACAACCGTTTACCACTGCCTTCTTTTGCTGCGGAAGCTACAACTGCTATTCTCAAATCTGACGGCGCACTTACTGGATCTCAGCTTTCGAAGTCCTGAAATTCAGGTGGTGTTTGATTGGTTGAACGTATCGCTGAATTCCAGATTTTAAAGGCCTCAGATCCAGGTAGCGAAGTCTCGTTGGTTGAGGGTTTCAAATATATAAAAGATTTGAAATCGAGCACGCACCGGCTTGCAAACATTGACTTTTTTTGTGATATCATTGTGTCGAGCAGTGATTAAATCAGTACAAGCACGCATGCTGTCAAAATGTGCTGGACTGTGTGATAGTTGTCCTACTTACGTACGTACTTATTGAAATTCGTCTGTTGCGCGGATGAACTAAAATGAATTACAATGCACAATTTAAATTTTCAATGATTATCCGATTGCAAAAATGACGAAATTATTAATTTTAAAGTATTTATTACTAATTTTTTCTATGACATTCACCTACCCCTAGCCCACCTTAAAGCTCCAATTGCCTTTTAAATTGGTACTTTAAAAGACTTCAGCATATACTTGTGAATGATACCATCCACTTTTGGTATCATAGTCTCAAAATTGTCATATTATTTATTTAAGTTTATTACAGTAAGAACGAAAAGTGATGGAGACCGTAAATGAGTACAAAATGCATTTTAATTCTAAGGAAAGAATATAAAAAGAGTAAACGAAATTTCAGGGAAATTCATATACATAAATTATGTTCTGTAGTTTATTCTAATGTTTTATTATTATTATTATTATTACTTTTAGGTGACTCTCGAGATGTCCAGAACAAGTCTTGCAAAGAGCCCAAAATTAGAGCATCAAAAGCTCTGGAAAAGTGTAACCCGTAGTAACTATAAAAAGGTTACTAGGAAGAGAATACTTTACAAATGTATTCGCAACCATTGTTTCTTGCAATTCCTGCTATAATAGTAGTAAATGTATTTTCTGTCCAGGTGGAAAATCTGTTTTTATAGATAAATATTTCGAATCACTGAAAGAGACGATGCTTTTTCCTTATGATTATGCATGTAATGGTTGTCCAGTTATTCTGAAAACTGCAGACATGGATAATCATGTCTCAGAATGTTCGAACAAAGATTTCGTGTGCCAAATGTTAAATTGCAAGGTCAAGTTACCCACAAAATCTTTCAGAAACACGTATCAGACTGTCATAGAGAAATACTAACAATGAAAGAAGTAAAGAGGTCCAAGACATGTTTTTGTCCCGAAGTTGTTTCCGTGACTATATTTCTGCATGGACGTTGATAGGTTGGGGTACTTTTTTTAAAATATAAATTTGCTAGTTTCGAGTTTAATGGAGATTATCATATTATCCAATTATTATATTATTAATTCAGACGTAGCATCGAAGTTTAAATACACATAAGTGAAGAAAGAAAATACTACGGCCTTATTTACTAGGATCGTTGAGCCTATTTCTTGTAGTGTAGGCGTAATTATCAAAAGAGGAAATTTAATGCTTGTAAGTGCACATTGCATTAACCCGAAAATTACTATTAAAATCTTCATCAATAGACAATATATTAATAATCCAGGCAAGAAATTATCCTCATTTCATTAAAATATTTGTGTTGCGTGGTGTTATGCAAAGTTTTACGTTAAGTTGACATAAAATCTTAATCATGTTTAAACATATATAATAATAATAATAATAATAATAATAATAATAATAATAATAATAATAATAATAATAATAATAATAATAATAATAATAATAATAATAATAATAATAATAATAAACTTTGGGACTGAAAACGCTTTGTTTTTTGATATGAGTGGTTGGCGATAGGATGTGATGGAGCACTGTGTGAATGATTGTAAATGACCAAGTGAAGATTTAGCAAATTTGAAATAAAGTAAAGTTAATATGCATTCTGAACATTATCTATGGTTTAAAATTTATGGTTATGTGGTTGGAGAGCGTTGAATATAAATTTGTATACTGTTTGCAGTTTTCTGCACAATATACTGCACACAGAATCTAGAATATTCATGGTATGCCAATCAACATCTAGAAGAATGTAATAGAAAATTAATGGACATATTGGTATATGGACAAAACCTTGATATAATCTTTTATTCAGTATAGAATGTTCAATATATTGATATTAACCTATCTACCTATATACACAGTGGCCCAAAGTAGATATACAGCCCCGTACTGATCGGTCATGACATTTTATGTCATTTACTTATTATTATCCATACATGTATTGACTAAGTTTCTTCCTTATCTGTTCTTAATTTATTTTCACTCATACCTTAAGCTCGGAACAAACCAAATCAAATAAATCCATTATGTTAATAAGCTAAAATGTTATACTTCGTCGATGCTTGTCTGTATATCTACTTTTGGGCCACCCTGTATACAAGGTTGATATAGATATATTGAACATTCTTTACTGAATAAAGGGTTATATCAAGGTTTTGTCCAGGCGAGGTTTCATCCATATACCAATAATATTCATATCTCCATTAATTTTCTATTACATTCTTCATATTGATTACTGTGCCATGAATATTCTAGATTCTGTGTGCAATATATTGTGCCGAAAACTGGAAAACAATATACGATTTTATATTCAACTCACTCCAAGCATATAATCATAAATTTTAAACCATTGACAATGCTCTGTATGCATATTAACTTTACTGTATTTCAAATTTGCTACATCTTCACTTGGTCATTTACAATTATTCACACCGTGTTTCATGACATCCTATCTTCAACCACTCATATCAAATAAACAGAGTTTTCAGTCCCAAAGTTATTATTATTATTATTATATTTGTTTAAACACACATAGCAAACTGTTACATAAGCTCGAAGAATTGCAAGTTCCCCCTCCCCCCCAAAAAAGCGATTGATTTGTAAATATCTCCATTCTAGTTATGAATTGCTTGATACATATTAAAAGCTACGTTTTTGCGTTTTATCTTTTGTATCAGTTTTTCTTAGGGGTAACTGTAATAACCAGTGGCACTTATTTAATCTAAAAAAAAAAATAATGATGAATATTTTCGGTTACCCGGAAAATAATTTAACTCCATTAAGTTCTACTAGCAAATAGTACCTGTAAATCCAGCCCTTGGCCAATTTCGAGCATAATGCGATTGTCAATGATTACATTATATAGCAAATTAAAAATAGTTATGGTTGTGTAATAAACACATTAAGCTTTTATATGTCAACTTAACGTAAAACTTTGCATATCACCACGCAACACAAATATTTTAATGAGATGAGGATAATTTCTTGCCTGGATTATTAGTATTTTGTCTATCCAGGAAGATTTAAATAGTAATTTTCGGGTTAATGCAGTGTGCACTTACAAGCATTAAATTTCCTCTTTTGATAATTTCGCCTACGCCACAAGAAATAGGCTCAACGATCCCAGTAAATGAGGCCGTAGTATTTTCTTTCTTCACTTATGGTGTATTTAAACTTCGATGCTACGTCTGAATTAATAATATAATAATTGGATAATATGATAATCTCCATTAAACTCGAACCTGGCAAATCTATATTTAAAAAAAAGTACCAAAACCTATCAATGTCCAACCAGAAATATGGCCACCGAAACCAAAAACTTCGGAACAAAAACATGCCTTGTCTCTACTTCTTATATTATCAGTATTTCTTTGAGGGTCTGAAACGTGGTAGCACAAAAACGTAAAATCAATCAGTAAATATGATTGATTTTACGTTCTTGTGCTACCATGTGTGTTTTGATAAAATAAACTTCTATGAGTTTTGATAAAATAAACTTATGATAACATCTTTAAACTTGTCTCCTAGAAAAGTTGTAAAAATGAGATACTTCGAGAGGGACTATATTTACGAAATAGGAACATTGAAAGATTTTACAACTGATTTGAATATTTTTATTGTTTTAATTCATTATAAACATATGGTGAATTAACATTTTACTTTTAGCTACAAATGACTATTTTCTTGGTTGAAGCAAAAAACAAAAAAAAAAAAGTTGAGTTCAGCGGGAATCTAACCCGGAACCCTTCGCGGGTGAGTCAAAGTTATGCTACTGATTCTACCATGCCGTCACTTGATGAATTTGCGCAACATAGAACATATGCGGCCAGTCGAAAACTTTAAGACACTTTTTCTCTTCTATATTAGGCCATTGCGCTCTCCCAGTTTGTAATATGAACACTTTAAATTGTGCACTGTCACCTTGCAAAAAAATGGCCAAGAAGTTCATTTACCAAAGTCTGCTTTTTCCTTGTTCGAGAGGTGGCCATGTTGACAGGTTTTACTGTATTATGTGTATAATCGGGAAATGTATATTTGTTTTACATTTCATTGGAAAAGAATTATAAATACGAAAATTAGAATGAGTAAAACAAAATGTTGCTAAATGAACAAGAAAGTTTTTATTTTCGTTTTATTGTTCTTATTTACTGCTCTTTTGACATGAAATTTGCCACATACAGGTACATGTCTTTGCCGATTATACATATACTAACATTGTAAGAAATACCGGGCGAATTCGTTAGCATATTATATTCCTACAACAACAAATTTATAGATGTACGACAATAATTTTGGACATGAGTGTATAATCGCAGCGTTTTACATGTAGAGGACTTCTGGAATTCATACATGTATGGATGAACAGAGTATTATTAATGGAATGAGCATCAATTGTCCAAGAGTGTCTCTTGTATATGAGAATAGTGATGATGAAAGATTAAAATTGGAAATGAAAGTATTTTGTAATCAAAAACTCATAGAAATAATTAGAGATGAATTATTTGACAGTGTGCAAACACAACCATGGTGGAGGGAAACCGATACTCAACCTTTGTAGAGTATCGATGAAGTGGGCATGTTTTGATTAAAAAAAAAAAAAACTTTATAAACAAGAAGAAAAAATATTTTGTGTTATAGTAAGCAGTGTATTGAATTTAGTGCATCTAATAAAAAAAATATAGGGAAATTCAAATGTTTTATTTACAAAGAAATTCGTGTTTGTGTTCGTTTAATGCACTTAAATATGATAGGATTTTTGGATCAAAAGATCCAATATATTTCAGTAAAAAAAAAAAAAAAAAATCTTGTACTTCTTATATCTGGAGAACTACATATAATGCAGCCAAACCAAAACTATCAATTAACTCAGTATGATGTGCTTATTCCGTAAAAGGTACAAAAACTTGATTTAGGGGCCGTTCAAAAATTTTGTGGCCCCTGATCAAAAAACTATTTATTGGCAAAGATCGCTATCTTTTGATTTTTTTTATCATTCCTAAAATTCTTGTTTTAACATTAAAAAAAAACAATAATTCCTTAGTTCAGTAATATTTTACGTTCAACGAAAAGAAATACTATGAAAAGAAAATTCTATCATATTTTCCTCATAAAAGAAAGAAAATATATTGTTTCAATTCATTATTTTAGAAATCTTTCTTTAAGTATGGCAGGATATTTTTTTCTAGTTGAAAAACTAAATCTTTAAAATAAATATTGAAATGTTTATTAATTGTTTTACAAATCCTTTGTAATAATAATAAATAATTCATATAATTGTATTAATTTTAAGAAAAAATATTTAAGTATTCGAATTATTATTATTATTATAGAATTCAAAAAATTCTCGATTTTAGATACTATGTCTATGACATATTTTAATTTAATGCTAGTGTATATATATATATATATATATATATATATATATATATATATATATATATATATATATATATATATATATAATTACATGAACTGACATAAAGGGGTACTTCTTGTTGACAGGGACAGTTGAAATTTAGCATAACTGTAGCTTTCCGAGACTAACGGACATGAAAATTGCCAAAAGTGAATATTTTTAATTTTTAGGGGGTCTAAAGGAGGGATGAAGAATTTCCCCATGTTATTTAAATGGGTGTTTTTTTTTACCTATAATCTCATGTTTTAGGTACTTAGAATTGGAATAAAAATTTGAAATTCGGTATGCTTGTACGTTTTCCTTACCGTTAACTAAGTAAATAAGTAAAAATAAAAAATTTTAACTGTAGAGTGGTTTTATGGGGAACTGAAAATTTTTTCCCATGTTATTTATATGGGACACCTTTTACATCTCCAAATTATTGGGCACTTTTTGTAGGGCTACACTGATTAAATTTGACATGATTGTAGCTTTTCGGGACTAACTGACAGAAAAATTGCCAAAAGTGAATATTTTTAAGTTTTAGGGGGTCTAAAGGGGAAATGAAGAAATTACCCATGTTATTTAAGTGGGCTTTTTTTTTGGACCTATAGTCTCATATTTAGGTACTTGGAATTGGAATAAAAACTTGAAATTCGACTTGCTTGTACGTTTTCATTAGCGTTACTATGTAAATCGCTGAAATTTAAAATTTCCAAATGAAAAGTGGTTTTATAAGGAACTGAAAAATCTCTCCCATGTCATTTATATGGGACATCTTCTACACCCCAAAATGTTTAAGCATTTCCGGCAGGATTAGAATGATGAAATTTCGCATGAATGTAACCTCCCTGGACTAATCTACAGGAAAATTGTCAAAAGTGAATATTTTTAGTTTTTAAGGAGTCTAAAGGGGGGGGGGGATGAAGAAATTCCCATGTTATTTAAATGGACGCTTTTTGGGATACAAAATCTTATCTTTTAGATAGTGGAAATAGGAAAAGAAAAAAACTTGAAATTTGGTAGAATTGTAGATTTAATAGGTGCAAGCCGTAGGCCCAGTAAGTGTGAGGGTCAGTGGGCGAAGTCCTCAGCTGTGCTAAATTCAGGAAATGTGATTAAAGAGCAAATGCACAAAATTCACTCTTGATGCAATAACACCTTTTAAGAGGCCTGGGTGAGGAGCTCCCAGCTAGCCAAAAGGCTAGTATATATATATATATATATATATATATATATATATATATATATATATATATATATATATATATATATATATATATATATAATCATAAAACATATTTTTAACAAGTGGAAGCAGTTAATACTTTATGAAAAAAGAAATAAAACAAATCTTTTTTTAAAAAAAAATAAGAATACAAACTATTTACGCAAGAAATAAATGAATTCTTTTTTAAAAACAAAATAAGAATACAAAATATTGACGATAATATTTTGAGGTGAGCCCCTTCGCGCCAAAGCGACAAGTAGATGATTTCCTATCTCATTTTATGTCCCTAAGGTAGAGGTCAGCACGGGCCGGAATTTTTAGTCCGGGTCCGGCCCGGCCAGGCCCGTGAATTTATAATATGAGGCCTGATCTGAGTCCGAAATATGTTTTAGCCTGTAGAACCGAACCCGGCCCGAACTCTTGTGATAATCAAATGAGCCCGAAATAGGCCCGAATTACAGAAATTTAATAACGCGATTTTTTTTTTTTTTTTTTTTTTTTTTTTTTTACAATCATTAGAGGTTTAATTTTGCAATTGTGCTTTAAAAGTTCTCCAGAAAGAACTATTCGATAAATATCGTTGTACCGTGTATTTACAAATTTAGGCCCGAGGAATATGATTATATGTTTAAAAATTTATGGCCCGAGCCCGAAGTGATACATGCTTTGTAGACCCGAACTCGTGCAGACCCCAACTCTGAGGCACCAGCAAGAGTAGAAAAAATGAAATGAAATCTTTGAGTTTTACGTCCCACGGTTTTGCTGGTAAGGCTAAAGGAGACGGTGATGATGAGTAATGAATGAAATGGTGGAATGAAGATAGTGGGAGGAAACGGGAGAACCCCGTGAAAACCCATGCACACGGTGTTTGTCCACAACAAAGTTCACTTCGCGGGGGCTGGGAACCAGCCGGATTAGAAACTGTCAATGCAGTAACTAAACAATATCGTTTACTCATTTGTCACAATGGAAAAAATAAATCCTCCGAACAAATCATTATGTTACGTAGGCTAGTTGACAAGTGCGCATTTATTTTCTATGAAAAAAAAAAAAAAAAAAAAGCGGATGGGAATGCTAAATGAAATGAAATGGCTTCTTAACCCTGAATTTGCTTACAATGCCCCATTTGATTCTCAATTGTGCTCGGTCTAATACACTTCAGAGGGAAGCAGAACACTGCGGACACTGTTATCATGATGAGAATGTGAACGAAACGTCCTAGACACAATGAAACAATAGAAGTCTCTAATGTGCAATGAAAGCAAAATGGATTCACACGCACATGCGTTTCAGAAAGCATGCTAGAATACTCATTGTCATAGTGTACAATGCTCTTACTTGTGTGACCTACTGCCAGAGAAATCTAATAAAATAACGTTCATTAAGTACATAATGAGATAGACTGTATCTTTTTCATCATGCTAAAATCTCTCTATGGCAGGAAGTCCTTATCAGTGCAATGAAGCGTATAGGCCTACGGGAGTATACACCGTTATAATCACCTTATACTTTTATGTTCTAGCATATACTACTATACTATACCAATTTACGAAACAATTTAGATATACGGCATACTTTTTGAAACGATAGAACGTACATCTATCAAAAATTTTAGCATTAGATTACTGGTTCTATTATAATTTTTTTCTTGTTTTCTTGACCGCATCCGTTACCTATTTTGTTTCAAATGGCTCCCCAATTGTTCTCACGATGGGGAGCAAATGACGTCAAGCTAAACTTCCTTGTTTCCCCCATCTTAAGCACTTACCAAGTCGGACACTGTTGACTAGTGTGACTAAGTTTCTGAAATCATTGAATTGTTTAAAGTTTAAATCCATAGTCCTATGAGCTAGAGCAGCGTTTTTCAAACCATGGTCCATGGACTACAAGTGATCTTCGAGATCTGCTCAAATTGTTTTCTTTAAATTCAACTTTAAAGCACGAAAAATATAGAAAAATTAAAAGACAAGTGGTTTCATTGTCGCACAGGATAGTTCAGTATCTTAAAGTTTGAAAATTACATAAAGCAAGTGGCTGGTCTATAAAATATACTTAACAGTCTTTCATTATTAAAAGAAACCAAAATACATGTTCTTCCGTTAATACCAATATAAAGTAAGGGAACTTCAATTAATACTGCTTTACAAATATAAATATTGTGGTATTATTAAGTGATGCTCAAAAGATTTTTTTTTTTTTTAATTAAATTTGATTTCGAACAGGACAAAAGGATGATGTGAAAAAAAAATCTGACTAAAGTAAAAGCGGTCCTTAGTTGAAAACACGTTTTGAGGAATACTACTTTAGACTTGGAGTATTACTTCCAAGGGGCGAGGAAAGCAAAAACAATTCATAGTACACTCATCAACAAAAGTCTCATCTATATGTTTTCTTATTTTAAATTTGAGTTTTCTATTTTAAGGTGTAGGCGTTTGATTAATTCGCGTTACTCCAGGGAGGTCTTTGTAGTGACATTTTTGATGGATCGATTTATATTTTGGAATATTAACATCGAAAATATTCCTAACTGACATGTCGATATTCCAATATTTTTTTTATATATTCCACATTTTTCGATACTTCAGTATTTTATATTTAGACTCTACTACTAAAACATGGGTAGCATAATATAAACGCTTCGTTGTTGCAAAATCCAAATCGCAACACTGTATCCAGTAAAAAGAAACAAAAAGAAAAAGAAAAAGAAAAGAAAAGAAAAACAAGAAAATAAATGGGATAATTCTAAAAATAAGAACCTTTATTGGGAACTTGGAAAATGAGAAAATGATACAGGTTTATCCATTGTAAACATCAGAATTTGAATCTTTCAGTTTAACGTCCTACGATTATACCCTTTTTAGGTTAAGGGCAGGCCCGTATTTAGGTAAGTGCTATTCTGTGCTCGAGCACAGGGCGGCAGAAATTAGGCGGCGGGAAAATTTTGGAATTCTTTTTTAAGATTCACTATAAAGTAATATTTAAAATAGCAACCCGCAGAGTCCCGCGCAAGCGCGAGAAAATATATTAATGTGTTTAATTCGCTCTAATTACCGTAGTTACTAATAAGTTAGCTTATCTGATTATCTTCCCCACTCCCGCCCAAAGAGGTGAGGATGAACTTGAACATCATGGAAACTGATACCGTTGAACTCAGCGACCTCGAAAACCATTAATTTACTACTAATATATCAGGGGTGTAGAAGCAAAACTTGCTAAATCCATTTTTCAGTTTTGTCAAAAAATGAACAAAGGGACTAACTTATATTTCAAAATTGTTGAACAATTATTTTGTTTAGTGGTCACTGCTTAACGCAGGTAAGTCAAATTTACACCACTAAAGAAAAACAATTGTTCATCAAATTCTGACACATAAGGAAGTCACTTCTTTTTCGTTTCCTGACAAAATTAAAACATGGATTTAGCATGTTTTGCTTCTATACCCCTGATATGTCGTTTTCAATTACTTTTAAAATCTCGCCCCCCTTCCTTGGGAGTGGGGTATAACCTCTTGAAGTTGAATTGGATTACAACTATCAAATATTCATCTCAGCGATCCCAAAAACTATCAATTCAACTCTAATATTGGTCATTTTCCGGGGGGGGCGGTAAATTTTGTGCGAGGGGCGGTAAATTATTTAGGGGCGCAAAATATATAAATTCGGGCCTGTTTAAGGGAGACGGATGATTAAGGAAAGTCAATGATGATTGAAGAATTGGTGGAATGAATATGTAAGAGGAAACGAGAGTACCCAGAGAAAATCCACGGACACGAATCAGAATTTCACAGTAGCAAACATTCTGATCAACGCCGGTAGAGGAGCGGAGGGTCAATCGCAAGGGCGCCCATGTTGTGGTTTCCAAGGGGGGAAAGTATAAGCGACGTTTCAAATATAGTTTCAAATTTTGCTATAACTAATGTAAAAAAATCTATTGGGTTTTCGATATTCCCAAGTACAATTTCCTCTAGAGGGGGGCAAGCGCCCCACCTTACCTCCCCTGATGGGCGCCCTTGGTCAATTGCCTCTTGAGTTTATAATATACCTCAATAGTGGAAAACTTGAAACTTTTCTTATATCGGTGAAGAATTTTGACCACTCGATTTGAAATAGGCCTACCTTTTTCTTTTTTTCTTTTTTGAAAGTAATTTACTCAGAATTTTATAATTATAAGGAGAGATGAAATGGAAATTTGGGTGGGTGGGTGAAAACAATTTAGTTTACCATCCCTCACGAAAGGTGTAATTCTGAATTCAGAAAATTTGGGAGACTGTTTAGAGCTGTGAATGAATCACTTACCCTCCTAATCACTTTGCTGTTTCATTCAAGCTTTGAACACAGAACACTTTAAAACGCTAAACCTTAATACTAAAAACACTGTATGAACTAAACATAATTACAAAAGTTATGTAAAATATGCATATTGTATGGAGACTATAGGCAACATTTCTTTTGTTATAGATTAGGTTGTATCTTGAGTTTAAAATACCATGCATAATAGCTATCTATAGAAAATAAATATACTTTTGTTTGCAAGGATGTTATATATAATAAAAACATTATGATATCGGTTTACAAGATAAAATTATTGTAGAGTTTTGCGAAATTAACACAAATTTATACAGTGTATACAGTGTAAGACAAAATATTTAACTTTGATAATAAATAAAGCTTAATTGTTTGTCCCGTGCTTATTCCCAACAAGTGGCGATCGTGATTGTGTAAACATAATAGTATGAATACATTTAATTAATTACTGAGATTCTTTTCATAGAAAAAAAAAAAATGCATAAAGATATGAGCGCTTGGTCAATACCTCTGCGTTTATACTTTTACTCTCATCTGGGCGGGTCTGTAGACGATGGAGAGCACCAGCCAATCAGAAGTAACATCAGTCATGAAAATTTCCCCTTACAGCTGCCGAAGCCGATTGCTACAATACCCCCCACTCCGTATTTCTACAGTCACCAAATATTACATGCAAGCATAATGTTCTGAGACCATAACATACATTATCTGGACTTCCTATAGGATAGACACATTAAATTGTGGTGTACCTCATCGCGTCTATACTTCTTGGTTTGCCGTCTTTTCTTTTATAAAACAAAATAAGAAAAAAAAAAATTGTTGAACACTGTAGCGCGCACCGACCGGTTGAACATAAACAAGACAACTCGTGCGTTTCACTCTCTCTGTCTTTTTACACAAACACACACACACTCACTCACAAAGTACATATGCATACTGACTCACCTACGTCTGTTTTAAGTTGAAGGATTGGCGCTTACAAGATTAAAAGCTAGTTAGCAGTCAGGCAAAGTGCATAGATTTGACCAGAAAGACGGCTTTCCCCAGCAAGGCATCGCAGCTCACCTGGAGAAGAAAAAAATCCATTGACAAAAGGTAAGCAAATCAAGCTTTTTAACAAGCATTTTTTTTTTAAACATTGAAACCCAAAGACAAAAAATATAGAATCAGTGTTTTTAATTTCTCACTATTGCACTCTTCTTTTCAATTAGCTATATTTATTTTTGTCAATTATGTTAACAGCAAGGAGTATAGTTAACAGAAAAGTGAATTTAAAAAAAAAAACTATTACAGTAAAACATTGCTAATTCGGCCTCTCAGTAATCCAATCGTCAAAACGGTATTCTTTTTTTTTATTACTTCGTTTGTTTCTTGAAGTTCAGCGTCCCTTTTGATCGCCAAAGCACCGTAATATGTTCAATACTTTCTCCCTCACCTTGAGCCGAACCTGTAACTCCGTACCCCAAAGGAGCACGCGCTGGACCAACGAGGTGGACTTTCTAACTTGTCATTCTCACTAAGAGACCAACAATGTATGATATTTTTAAATTCATATTTGAGAAATTCGTATTCGGATAGAACAGCGATTGTCGTTAATTGGTTAAAAGAAAATACACTACCAATCAAAAATTTTCGAGCCCTCCAGATTTTTGTGTGCATCTACTGTTAATCTGTGTAAAGTGTTGAAGTGACGA
Organism: Thermobia domestica; assembly: GCF_964235325.1. Classification (NCBI taxonomy): domain Eukaryota; kingdom Metazoa; phylum Arthropoda; class Insecta; order Zygentoma; family Lepismatidae; genus Thermobia; species Thermobia domestica. Next base: position 17,735,773 of record NC_137469.1, on the reverse strand, counting down.
ACACAATATATATATATATATATATATATATATATATATATATATATATATATATATATATATATATATATACGCTCCTAGCAAGTACAGAACGCCATATATTGTTCATCGTAGATGCTTTTTAAAAGCTTAGTACTTTTCGGTTTTTTAAACGTTAGCATAACAAGATACAAAGAACTGAAAAATTTGGAAAATCGCCTTTTCTTTCAAATTTCTGTCATACCATTGTTCCCCCTTCCCCCAAAATGTCTACATACCTTTCACACAAAACTAAAATGTTGTCTCACCTTCCACACTTATGTTTATACTATGTAACATTCATACCAAATTGTCTTTGTTATTGTTGCTGTTTCAAATGTGAGAGATATAATTGTCATCTACACTACCTCTCCCAGATCTCGATTCAACTGTCGTCAAATTTTATATTTTTAACCAGAATTACCTCTGATGCAAAGCGGCAAAGTTCTTGTGCCAAAATAATAGGTACATAGTAGATGCATACAAAAATCCGAGAGATCTAAACATTTTGAATTGAGTGTATAACGGCAGGCCTTGTCCAAGAAATTGGAAATTTTAGAGAAATTAATAAAAAGAGAGAGAGAAAGAGAAGAAATCTCATAAAGCATTTTCTGTTGAGTACAATATAAGATGTAATTAATGTAAATACACAGAAATCAATTAAGCACTCTTAAAATCTGACTGACACTTTCCGCCAATCTGGCACTTTTCGTTAATTCGGCATCTGACCGAAGTAGCAAGAGTATACTGTATTTTTAATGACACTATGTCAAATGTCTCTTTTAACTACAAAGTATTACTTATATCCTGGCTCTTCATGTCTCTTGGTATCTTGCCAAGGATTGGAATCATAACCATTTCTTCTTGCGATATGTCCGGCTCGATCTACTTCTATATGTTTATTAGGACCACGCTAGAATGCTTATAAAATTGTAACGTTATTAGGATCACGCTAGTGGGGCTTATAGAATTGTAATGTTATTAGGATCACACTACTGAGCCTTATAACATTGTGACGTTATTAGAATCACACTAGTAGACATAATAAGATCGCAATGTTATTAGAAACACGCTAGTAGGCCTTATAAGATTGCAATATTATTAGGATCACGCTAATGAACTTTACAAGATTGTAATGTTATTAGGATCACGCTAATGGGTATTACGAGATTGTAATGTTAGTAGGATCACACTACTGAACCTTACAATATTTCAATGTTACTAGGATCACGCTAGTGGATCTTATAAGATTGTAATCTTATTAGGATCACACGAGAATGCTTATAAGATTGCAGTGTTATTAGGATGACACTAGTGGGATAATAAGATCGTAACGTCATTACGTCCGTTACTCCACATGATAATTTTTAAACGAAACCGAATATTTGAATTGGTTCTTGCAATAGAGAGCTAGAGCTATTGTATCTCGATCGACTTCGTTAATGTAGTCAATTCATCATCTCTTTTACGGGTAACGGCGACTTTAACGGAGGTATCTATATCCCCAAGCATTGGAAAATATATGTTGAGGTCACATTATTTAAGTTAAAAACTACAACATTTTTCAGGTTATAATTAAAAAAACAACAGATTTTTGGTTAAACCTCAACAAATATTGATGATGTTAAAACCTCACACATTTTGGGTATGAGACTGTATAGATATTGACAGCTACAACTACCGGGATAGATTCATTCACAAATCTTTACCACAGTTTGGGGGTCGCGGTGGCTCAGTGGTAGAGTGTTCACCTCTGGTGCATGGGGTCCCTGGTTCGATCCCAGCTCGCGCCAAGTAACTTCGTGGTGGACGAACATCCTGTGCGTGGGTTTCTTCGGGATTCTCTCGTTTCCTCCCACTTTCTTCATTCCACCATTTCATTCATTTCTTATCATCACCGTCTCCTTTAGTCTAGTCGGCATAAACGTGGGACGTAAAACTCAGATTTCATTTCATTTCGTTTCGTTACCGCTTTTTTCATGATATCGTCATTCTTTTCTTCACGTACTTCATTACGAACACTGTTTCCCATTAGACTAATGACAAATTCGTGTGCCTTCAGTACATGTGGTCTTGGGTTCGATTCCCGATGGGAGATCATTAAAAATAAGAACGCATTACAGTGATTACGATTCCACCTTGAACTGGAGATCCACATCTCTATAACCTCGGTGCTAAAAAAGAAACGAGGCGCTAAACTTCCGTAAAACCCATCATAATAGGTATTTTGCCCTTGAGGAGTCACTTGTGCAACTGAAAAGTCTACATGCACCACGCTCTTCAACTAACCTCTGAGTCTTTATGTAAGAATTTTGTTTTAATACCGCCTATCAATCGTAGCCTCTTTCATCTCTCCTTTTTTCTTTCCACCGTGACTTCTACCGTAGCACGTCTTTCGTGATACCCGTCCTTCTCAGCCAATATCCTAACCACTTGCTCTTCTCAATAATATGTAAAAATATTATTTTCTCCCTTGCTATAAATAAACAAACAAAAACGTTTTTTATGAGTAATTCCTAGCTCTCTCTTAATATTTTGCAGGTAGTACTTGTCACATTTATTTGGCCTCTGTATCTCCAACCTATATGCAAAATCACACACAATAAACTATTCTTTAAACATGTTGGGTCTTGTGCAGAGTCGTTTTGACGTATGATTAGCCCCATACTAAGGATTTTACTAACGCATGCTTATCAGAAGTGTATTTAGAATCTGATTAGCACATAGTCGCCGACTAAATTAATTACACGTGACTAATTATTTTAGAGCAGAGGGTACGCTGGTTTAGCCACATTTTAGCCACAATAAACTTACATTTTGAGAATACAAAGGCTAATTATCTGTCTTTCTTTCCTTTTAACTCATCGGGTGAATTAACTAGACAGCAGCTATCAAGCCAAGTAACCTACAATAGCAGAACTGTTTCTTAAAGTGAACAGTGAGAGATGAATAGAAAATGTCCAGTTTTCTGAGGGATAGACACAACTAATCGATAAATTATCTTCCACTATAATTAGAACATAATCCTTCTAATATCGCTAATATTAATTGACTTATACTTATTCCGCCCGTAAACAAATCCCTCAGAAATTAATATGTTACACTGTTTATAGGTAGTTGTGATGTCAAACCACAAAGAAAACATTTCGAATTTCGTATTTCATATGTTTTCATTTTTACAGACGTCTAGATTTCCGTAGTTGCCATATTTATTTTTCTCACTCGAGGTATTGAGGTGAAATTAGTTAATCATACCCAAATCAATGTACGTCGTATTAGCTGAGCTCCAAGCAAACTATGAATACCACAAATTACCCTCCTTACAGTTAGTACAGTACTGATACAACACTAACTAATCGCATTACTAACGCTTGATTAACGAATTCTGAGTACAGCCCGTTGATTTTTAATATGGCTACGTTCGAGCTAATTTTCGAGTGTTTGCTCAAAACAATTTATATATGTATTATTATAGAGAAATATGTATGGAAACTGGTTAGAGAATTTGATATGAAGAATTTCTTATCAATTATGAGAAGCCGTTTAAATTTCAGTTATTAAGCGAAAGGTAGAATTTTGTCTTAGTTAAATATTTTTTCTATCAATTTAGGTATTCCAATGTAAATTATTCAATTAGCCATTTCTAGAGATAAAAACATTCAATATTAATTATATTCGAACAAATGTATATGTATATAATTGTTATTATATATATTATAGAAGCCAATATATTACTTTACAGCGTTCTCTACATATTCATTTCTATATACTCTTGTAGCAGTGAGCGGAACGAGATTTATTATGAAATAAATAATAATAATAAAAAGAATACGTAATGATAACACACTGTTACATACTGTATGTAGAGTTGCTGGATATTATCGGAGCAAATAATTTCAAACTGTTAAATCAATAATTTATTTTTTTAAAACAGTGGTATCGAACAAGTATGTTAAACAAATTTAAAGGTCGTGTATTGTCCTTGACTTGCTTTCGCGTGCAATATGTTTATACATATGTTGCTACATCCTCGGCGAAAATTTTCTCACGTACATTAAAATTTTTTTTACAACAAATTTAAAATAATTTTCAAACAAAGTGCCTATAAATAGCGTATAGCACATTAAACTCATATTTTACATGCTAATAATTGCATTACATTAGCGTTTCTCAACATGATGGTTGCGACTCCTAGCAGGGGATCGTGAGAGAAATCCATGGTGGTCACGGACTGAGGGAATAGAGATAAAATAATTAGGATCTAGTAGCGAAAAATAAATGTTTTAAATATAATTTGTAATTTGTTATTTTCATAGGTGATTATTTTTATGTCCATCATCATCATTATCATAGGTATTCTGCCATTATTGGCTTTTCACTTGCTGCAACTGAGAAGCTTCTCTGCTGGACAATCTTCCGCTAACCTCTTTGCCTTCACGTACGATTTTTCTGTTTTGATATCGTTCATTAATTGTAGTCTCCTTCGTCCTCTCCCTCCCTTTCCTGCCACCATACCCTCTAGCATGTCCCTCATGATACAGTTCCTTCTTTCTCAATGTCCCAGCCAATGTTTTCTCTTCCTCTTCTTAATAATATCTAAAATTCTTCTTTTCTTGCCGCACCATTTCTAATATCCTTTTATTTGTTTTCCGCTCGACCCAGCTAATTCTCTACATTCTTCTCTACACCCTCATTTCCACAAGCTTCCCGTCGTTCTTCATCATTTCCGAGTAATTTCTTTTTTGTCCATACATAATGTAAAATGCAGCAAAACATATTAAAGAATGTTTTTAAACTAGTAAATAATCGACTTAAAAATAATTGGATTAAAATTAAGTATGAAACTAATGAACAATTACATATTGAAATACAACAAAAACTGTATGTTAAAATGTAGTTCGAAATTAAGGCTACACACACACATATACGTAGTATACAACAGTAAACTATAATCATCAACAATCTAAAAAACATATTACAAACCGGAAATTACTTACGAGAGTCTCTGGGAAGAGCATGTAATAAAAGGGAGCTGTGAAGTAAAAAAAATAAAAAATAAAAAATAAAAATAAAAAAAAATTTAAAAAAAGTTGAGAAATTTAGCATTAGATGAAGCAAATTAGTTTTGGTTCGTAAATGATACATTTGAGTTTTGACGCTTTCCTTTTCTCGAATAAATCAGTTTACGAACAATGTATTCTTTTTTTTAGGGGGGGGGGGCGACGGAAAGGCTGTGGCTCAGTGGTAGAGCGCATACCTCTAGCGCGTAGGGTTCCTGGTTCAGTTCCCGGCCAAGTAAGTTTGTGGTGGACAACATCGTGTCCCATGAGATTTCTCTGGTTCTTCCTTTTCCTCCCTCATTCTCATCCCACCAATACTTCCATTATTATTATTATTATTATTATTATTATTATTATTATTATTATTATTATTATTATTATTATTATTATTATTATTATTATTCACTTACGGTAATCATCCGTCTCCCTTACCCTAACAGGTCTTAATCGTGGGACGTTAAACTGAAAGATTTCATTTCATTTCGGTAGCGAAGCAGTGTTATTATCGTCATCGACCCAGGCCCCTATCCACGGGGAGTCTACGGGGGCCGGGCCCCCCTAAATTTTTGCTGGCCCCCTCTAAAATTTTAACGGTAGGCTTGCAAATGAACTATAATATGGCGATGGACTATAATATTGTTGGATCGCCCCCCCTAACTTCTACCGGCCCCCGCTAAATTTTGGGGCTGGCTACCGGCCTGCATCGACCCCAGTGGAAGCAAGCCTGATAGTAGAGACACCTAACGTTGACACTTTTGGTACTTATTCCATGCAGCGTGCTTGATATACTTGCCAAGTGTCGCTCCTTCACTACTTCCATTTAAGTTAGAAATGAAAGTACGAATTTGAGCTTTGCAGGATTTATATAACTTTGCATTCATTTGATCTTTAAAGAATAGTGATCCGTAACCGGTGTTTCCCACAGTCCCATCAGGTAACTCGTGAAATTTTAGAATTTAGAAATCGTGAAGCATTTAATAATTAGTTAAATTTAGTTTCCAGACAGACTATATGAATTAGCGCGCTATCAGCAACAGTAACAATAGTCAGAACTACACAGAGTGAGTTGATTTTGAGTTTTACGTCCCGTTTAGCAGCGAGGCTATATGAGACGTGGACCTACTGATTAACGTAGAATCCGAACCACATGAGCTTCCACCGGGAATCGAACCCGGGTTTTCCACGCCAAAGGCGCGTGCGTACACAGAGTGACTACCTTATAGAAACATATAGTCTTACAATATATTTTTATTAATATAAGTAATACAAGTGTGGCAAGATGATGTGAGGCTTCAGTAAAATGTGTCGTCAGTCCAAAAAGGTTGACAACCACTGCTTTAGTAAATCGACAATTTTGCTTATGTACTAAGAAAATAAATAGGTAATATTTTTAAAGATTCCATTTATTGTTGGATTTTTTTTTTTAGCACGAATTACAATGTAACAAAGCAGATATGAGGGCAATAGGAATTACATGTGCTGACCACTGGCATCTCTGGCATGTAAAATTTGGGGGGGGGGGTGATATCAAAGAAAGAGATTTAAATGATACTACCTAGCCCAACCTGTTTATTAACTTTGATTCCATTTGTTACCTTTCTGCTTACCTTCACGGACCCCCTAATGTATATGAAGAAATCAATTACAATCGTTTCACAGCCTGAATATTATATTCCAAATAAATAAAATTATTATTATGATATTCTGTCTTTAGTTAATAAAATATGGAATATTTTGTACTTTAAAATGTTGCGGGGGACGCGTCTTCCTCGTCCCCCTGCCAGAGACGCCCATGGTGCTGACGACACATCACTCAACTAAAAGCCATCTGGTATACCATAGAACTTCCTGAGCTATAATGTCAGCTTAATAATAATAATAATAATAATAATAATAATAATAATAATAATAATAATAATAATAATAATAATAATAATAACGCCTGGTGGCTCAGTGGTAGACTCCCAGTACAAAGGTTCGGACAACGGCCACACAACATAGACAACATCGCACTCGTACGTTTCATAATCACTCAAGTTCATTCAGTGGCGGATTCAGCCCGGGGTCTGTGGGCCTAGGCCCCTCCAAGTTTTTTGAGTGACTAATATCATTTAAGGTATTATTTATATATTTCTGAAAGTTCATAATAAACTCTTGATATGTACCTATCATAGTCTGGGATCTAGCTGTCCCTCCCCCAGTTTTTATCTTCTAGATCCGCTACTGCTCCATTCATTATTCGTCGCCTTTAGAATAAAAGAAATAATAATAATAATAATAATAATAATAATAATAATAATAATAATAATAATAATAATAATAATAATAATAATAAATTTTAAATTACTGTTATTTTTATAACAGTAAAATAAAGCTACAAATTACCTACATATTTTCGTTTTATATACAAAAAAATAATAGAATACTATACTATAATATTTATTTAAGTGGTAATTTGTTCCATAAAAATAAGTACAAAAAAAAAAAAAAAAAAAGAGATTAAGGCTGAAAACGATGTGGTATTTTACCTTTTGAAAGTTCAATATCAGAGGATGTTGAACAAAAATTGTTGCCCTTGGTGTTGTTTATGTCAAGGACGCCCGTTACTAGAACAAACATGTCTTCTGCGGACGGGAGAAAAAAAAAAAGAAAAGAAAAGAATTCATTAACAACAAGCTTTCTCTACAAATCATTTGACATTTCTGGAAAATCAATTACCAATTTAGAGTAATATATACACACACACATGAGGAAAAAAAGAAACAATGGAAACCAGTAACTATTACTGTGAGGTAAAGGTCTTCACCAGGTCTTTTTTTCTCTTTCTTTCTTTCTTTTTGCTTTTCTTTTTCTTTTTTTGGTATGACCAAAAATATATATATATATATATATATATATATATATATATATATATAATAACGGCAATTTTGGAAAGTAGGTCGTTTAAAATTTCTGTAAGGTTTTCCTCATTCGAATTCCCAAACTAGTATTGTCTACGTACAGTGGTTCTCAACTGATGTTTCGCGACAGACTAGTGTGGCACGCAGTCCCTTAAAATGTGTCGCGAAATTTTAGAATTTAAAAATCATGAAGAATTTAATAATAATTAGTTAAAATCGAAACAGACTGTATCGGCCAACACCTCCAGCGGTAGCAATAATACTCAGTGCTATATAGAAATGAAATGAAAAGAAATCTTTAACTTTTACGTCCCACGCATATGCCGGATAGGTTAAAGGAGACGATGATGATGAGAAATTAATGGAAAGGTGGAGTGAAGAAATTGGGAGGAAACGGGTAGAAAATAATTTCGATCGATTCCCGCCCGCGCCAAGTGTACTGTGTAGTGGTGGACAAACACCGTGTGAGTGGGTTTTCTGGGAGTTCTCCCGTTTCCTCCCACTTTCTTTATTTCACCATTTCCTTCATTTCTCGTCATCGCCGTCTCCTTTAGCCTGGCCTAACATTTTCAGTGAAATATGTGCCACAAATAATCTTATGGGGGCAACCTCCGCCCTATAACCCTCCTATGGACACTATTTCTTCCTTTCTTTTCTTTTTTTTAAGTTTAGTGCTCCACGATTATGCCTCGGAGCTAGGAAAGACGATGATGATGGTAATAAATAAAATGGTGGAATGAAGAAAGTAAGAGATAACGGGAGAACCCGAAAAAATTCTCATATGCTGTATGTTTCCACCACAGTCTGATGGGTACGAGCTAGAATCAAATCAGAGGCTCCACGCACCAGCGGTGAACGCATCACTAAGTCACCGAAATCATATGACATCCTGACCAGTAAAATCGCACCATTAAAATCCCTGTTAATTTTAAATAAGAATACTTTCTTGCATAAAGGAGTTGGCTAAGAAACTAAAATGGCGCACTTTTGCAACACTCTTAATACATATTCTAGTAAAGTAGCAGCATTTGCTCTGTTTCGATATGTAGACTACTTGAAATCTGTTCTTATTCCAATTTTTGCGCATGGCTCTTCGAACAGATTCGCTTTTATTTATGTGTTTCACATAAAAGTATTGCAAACAATTTTGAGCAGAAAGAAAAACAACAGGATGCATGTACTTTTAATTATAATAACAGAGAAGTAAACAGAAAAACAAATAACAAAACAAGTATACAATAACAAGGTCGGACTTCATTTTCTCTTCCATAGATCAAAAGACTTGCAAAAATATTGAGAAAATGTCAACACACATTTGTTATTCGAATATTGATCAAGTATTCGTAATCCAAATAATTATTCGAGTATTCGTTATCGAATAATTATCCGAGTATATGTTATTCAAGTATTCATTATCGAATTACTATCCGATCATTCGTTATTAAAAAATTATTCAAATGTTCATTATCGAATATTTATCCGAGTATTTGTTATTCGAATAATTATCTGAGTATTTGTTATCGGATAATTATCCGAGCGTTCGTTACTCAAATAATTATTCAAGTATTCGTTATTCGAATAATTATCTACGTATTCGTTATTCAAATAATTAGTCAAGTACTCTTTATCGAACAATTATTCGAGTATTCGTTATTCAAATAATTATTCAAGTATTCGTTATGGAATAATTATCCGAGTATTCGTTATTCGAATAATTATCCGAGTATTCGTTATTCGAATAATTATCCAAGTATTCGTTATTCAAATAGTTATTCAAGTATTCGTTATCGAATAATTAATCGAGTATTCGTTATTCGAATAAATTATTCAAGTATTCGTTATGGAATAATTAATCGAGTATTCGTTATTCGAATAAATTATTCAAGTATTAGTTATTCAAGTATTCGTTATGGAATAATTATCCGAGTATTCGTTATTCAAATAGTTATTCAAGTATTCGTTATCGAATAATTATCCGAGTATTCGTTATTCAAATAGTTATTCAAGTATTCGTTATCGAATAATTATCCAAGTATTCGTTATTCAAATAGTTATTCAATTATTCGTTATCGAACAATTATCCGAGTATTCGTTATTCGAATAAATTATTCAAGTATTCGTTATTTGAATCTATCATTCGAATATTCGAATTTCAAGAGTATTTGTGACCTCCAATGGTCAGCTCGTTACTAAACGTTAAATACGGAAGTTATTATTGGATTGAACAACCGAGGTTGAAGGTAAAGAAAGAGTAATATAACATTCATAAGAAATGAATAATGTACCCACTTTCTCTGGTTTAAGAGCCTGCTTCATAAATAGCAATGAACTTGAGACAGTCTTAATAAAGTGTTACAAATGAAGAGAGCGCAAAAAAGAAACATTGAACATTACACACAAGGAACTTCTTTTGTACTGTACTACACAGCTATATAATGAAAGACTGAATACTTGAAAGATGTACTGCTAACTTTCCTCGTATTATATATCTGTGAATTAATAAGGTCATGTTGTGGTCGAGTATTCTTCCTTATATATATTTAAAATCACTTTTCAATGGTGAAGGACAATATAGGTAATCTTTCTTTAAAGTAGACTTTCCTTGATGCACAATCATCTTGTTTACATCTTGATTTTTTTAAAAAAAAAAAAACGTTTTGTGTTGTTATTTAGCACAATTTCAAGATCGTTCTCTTGACCATCTCAAACTAGCTTCTTCGTGTATCCTTTTGGTTGGGTAATTTTCATTTCACGTCAGCAGCACATAGTACTGATGACGAGATGAGAAGTGTATTTTCAAAAATTCGAGACGAGACTTGAAAAGTAGCAGTTCACGAAACGAGACGAGGAAAATTCATAGGTCTCGTGAGCAACACTATAGGGTGACCCAAAAGTAGGTATACACGCCTGCATTGATCAAGTATAATATTCTAGCTTATGGGTTTATTTGCATCGGCTTTCCGAGCTTAAGGTATAAGTAAAAAGGCTTTAGAAAAAAAATAAAATATAGAAACTGATGAATAACAATAAGAAATGATATGAAAAACAGTGAGCAGATCAGTACGGGACTGTATACCTACTTTTGGGCCACCCTATATATATATACATATAAACTGCGGAAGTCATTACACAATACTATACTCCAATAACAAATATAGGGGGGTACAGTGGCTCAGCAATAGAGCGCTTACCTCTGGTTCATAAGGTCCCTGGTTTGAACTCCGGCCAAGTAAGTTTGTAGTGGACAACATGGTGTGTCCATGGGTTTTCTCAAGCTACTCCCGTTTCCTCCTACATTCGCATTCTACCAATTAGTCCATCATCATTCATTTGCCTTGATCATTGTCTCCCTTAGCCTTTAACGAGCATAATCGTGTGACGTTAAACTACAATTTTATTTCCTTCATTTCATTTTGGTTATTAGTGCTCACAAAGTGAGTCAATATTGTGTAAAAATGACTCTTTTTTTCTCCAACTTTTTGAGAACCTACAATATTAGTGGATTTCTGGTAGGTTTTGAGACTGATGTGGTCAAAAATTATTATTCCTTATTTGGTTGCAATGTGAAATACTTAGAGCTTAGTTCACGAATCTCTGCCGCGATTCTAATACGTTTATGCCGTCAGCCGCGGCAAAGATTCGTGAGCTAAGCTATACCGCTCATGCCAATGGTAAAGAAGTACCCACGCTTGGATAATTTCAAATTGCACTTTTTTTTTAATATTACTGTGATGGCGTTAAATCCAATGATACAATTTTAAAATATACGTATCCATTGGGTCACGAGATAACTTACCTCAGAGTTGAGAGATAAATACATGTAATTATCTCAACTTCGAAGTCATTTTTCTCATGACTGAATTAATAGACATATTTGAAAAAGCTCCATTAACTAACTAACTCTATGGCCTGTGGAGCCCGGAGGTTCAATGCCGCGTTCACAAAAGCTCTCCACTGACTTCTATCCTTAGCTAACTGCATCCAGTTTCTACTTTGCATTCCTATCTCTGCGAGATCCATCTTAATATTGTCCTCCCATCGGTGCCTAGGTCTTCCTAATGGTCGTTTTCCGATTGGTTTTCCAGTCAATACTTTGAAAGCGTTTCTACTTTCTTCTATTCTAGCTACATGACCCGCCCACCTAAGCCTCCGAGATTTGACGGCCCTAACTTTGTTGGGTAAACCGTATAAATTATGTAGTTCCTCGTTATGAAGTTTCCGACATTCCCCATTCCCGTTCCTCTTGGGTCCGAATATTCGTCTCAGGATCTTGTTCTCAAATACTTTCAGTCTATGTTCTTCCCGCAGAGTAAGGGACCATGTTTCGCAACCATGCAGAACAATAGGCACGATTATCGTTTTATATATTTTAAGCTTCAGATTCCTCGATAGAATTCGCGACGACAAGAGATTTTGAACCGAATAGTAACACGAATTCCCTGCTTTTAGTCGACATTTAATTTCTTCGTGAATATGATTTTCCTCTGTTAATACTGATCCTAGATATTTGAAAGTATCCACTTTATCAAAAGTATTATTTAATATTTTAACGCATCCATAATTTGCTGCATTACGCACTTCCATGTATTTAGTTTTCTCTGCATTTACTTCGAAACCCATGTCTTTGCAAGCGTTTAATAAGATCTCTGCATTTCTTTCTATTGTTCTCCTATCAAATTAGTGTAAAAAATGCAATTCGAAATTTATCCAAATGTTGTCACACTTCTACCATTATCATGAGCAATATTCTGTACATATTGTCTGTAGCTTATATTAAATATAATTTTTGATATTAACAAGCAAAACGTCAATCTTTAAGCTAAATAAATATCAGTTAACATGTCGTCAGGAGTAAAACAATAAAACTCTTGTCGGAACTAAAAGTGAAGATTTAAACGCCAAACAATTTTTTGTCATGTGCCTGTGGCAAACATTTCCAAAACTATACGCATAATATCACACAGCCAAGCTACTTAAACAAATTACTATAATAATTTCCCAATGCCTTTCAAAGAAGAAAGAAAATATTTTCGAGGATTTCCAAGGCTTTAAAATTACAGTATTATTATTTAGTATTAGAAAAAATATCAAAAAAGAAAAAAATACCATATACATATAAAAAAGTTTGTTCTCCTTGTGTCTCAGGACCTCTGTTTGCTTGACCTACTTATTACTACCACATATTTATAGTAAGAAAAAAATCTACATAAAAAACAAAATTACTTTTATAAGAATTTACCAAGCAGGCGTCTGCGAGCGATTAGTTAACCATTACATGAAACAAAATTAGAAACGAATTGACCACAGCAACGTGGAAATTTGTGTTGAGAAGGGAAGCTATGTCACTGGGTTATTAAGGTCATTGAAAGATGGGTCATGAACGTCGTAGTGATGGTAGTTACAAATAAACAGTTTTCTTTAAAAAAAAAAAAAGAGAGACAAAGACATTACGATGTTGATGCCTTTTTAACGCATGTTCAGAAGTGTTTGTCCACTGAGGTGGAAGGAGCATAGCGGATGCCTCAACTCTATCTCACGACATGGCAACAGGGCAATATATGCTTTGCAACACGTCAATTCGTTTCTTACGTTGCTCCGAGTATAGTTGGTAGGTTTATATTTTTAATGGCTCTTTTCAGCTCCGAAGCAATATGAAACATAGGCATTCAACTTAACGTAGGATCGGAACCAGAAATACCTATACATTTTCAAGTAATGTTGTGCACGATAAGAGACAGAGCTCATTTCGAGACGAGACATCTTCAAATTTGGTTTTGTAGGCAACACTATTTCCCTACTAGGCTTTCGGCCTCAAACCCAATAAACGTGCTCAATATGAGCACATATCATAGCGAGCAAGAACTTGAGTCCTAACAAGCGCAAGGCTCAATTCCGCTAGTGAGTACGAACACGAGCAACTGTAAACTTTATTTTGAGGATAGGCAGCCCAAGCCCTTAATTAGCGCGACTCTAATCAGGTTAATGAGCAAGAATCCCACTGAGAAAAGAGAGCTCGAACCCTTAGTTAGCACGAGTCCAATGAGGTTAATGAGAATGAATGTTATTAAGGAAAGCGAGCCCGAGCCCATAGTTAGGACGAGTCCAATCAGGTTAATGACCAAGAATGCCATTGAGGATAGAGAGCCCGAGGTCTCAGTTAGCATTAGTCCAACCAGGTTAATGAGCAAGGATACCATTGAGGAAAGCGAGCCCGTGCCCATAGTTAGGACGAGTCCAATCAGGTTAATGACCAAGAATGCCATTGAGGATAGAGCCCGAGCCCTCAGTTAGCATGTCCAATCAGGTTAATGAGCAAGGATACCATTGAGGAAAGCGAGCCCGTGCCCATAGTTAGGACGAGTCCAATCAGGTTAATGACCAAGAATGCCATTGAGGATAGAGAGCCCGAGCCCTCAGTTAGCATGTCCAATCAGGTTAATGAGCAAGGATGCCATTGTGGAAAGCGAGCCCGTGCCCAGAGTTAGGACGAGTCCAATGAGGTTAATGAGCAAAAATGCCATTGAGGAAAGCGAGCCCGAGTCATCAGTGAGCTCGAGTCCAATCAGGTTAATGAGCAAAAATGCCATTGAGAATAGAGAGCCCGAGCCCTCAGTCAGCATGAGTCCAATCAGGTTAATGAGCAAGGATGCCATTGAGGATAGAGAGCCCGAGCCCTCAGTTAGCATTAGTCCAATCAGGTTAATGAACAAGGATGTCATTGGGGAAAGCAAGCCCGAGCCCTTAGCGCGAGTCCAGTCAGGTTATGAGCAAAAATGCCATTGAGGAAAGGGAGCCCGAGCTCTCAGTTAGCATGAGTCCAATCAGGTTAATGAGCAAGGACGTCATGAGGAAAGCGAGCCCGAGCCCTTAGTTAGCGCGAGTCCGATCAGATTAATGAGCAAATTGTAATGTGCTGTACTGTATATGTTGCAAAATACAAGCTAAGTAGTGCATTGCATATTTTGTTATTTGCGTTTTCCTAATGGTAAAACACGTATTCCTTTATGCACATGCTACTTACAAGAATCTATTAAACATATTTCTGTTAACAGTTATAATTATTGATCGGTAAATATTACACTTATTAGTACTTAACTTCCGGATGCGTGAATTGCGTAATAGTGAATATATACATTTGATCTAATAACCATCTGTAAGTATTTTAAGTGTCAGTTACCGATTGCGTGTGTGTTTTTAAATACTTGAGCCCCCAAGACAAATAATGAAAGTGAACCAAACAGGCAAGTTATTTGGAGCCACATGTATGTATCTTGGCTTTCTTGGTTTGGTTAAACTAAAGTCTTCAACTTTCTTAAAAGGAAGTGTAATAGATATCTAATTACTTCCCATTTTAAAGAGTGGAGCCCATCTATTTTTAAAAAATGGAGTTTCTTTCTTCTCTTTTTTTTAACTGTAGGCCAAATCGAAGATAATTTATTCTTACAGTTTAAATTTTGACAACAAAAGAGAAAATTTTCCCAAAAATGATACGTAATAGCTACCAATCTATAGCTCTTATTGAGCTGAACAAAAATTACATGGTTGAATTTAAATCCTGATGCGTAGTTTTAGAGAAAATTTGTAAACCTCAAAAGTTGATACTGTACGACAGCCACGCCCTCTATCAAGATAAAAATGAAACTGAAGTATACACTAATCAAACTTTTCAATAATGTACTAGCAAAAGGACAATGCATTGTATGGTTAAGGAGATGTAGCCCTTAATTGAGATTAACTCTTGAACTTTAACTTTCGTGCAACTATAATATTGTGCAAAGAAAGGATCTATGCTAATCGATTGATAAGCTCAAGCTGAACAAAATTAGCTCCGTGATGGTAAATTGCAAAGCTTAGTTTTAAAGAAAATCGACAAAAAAAAAAAAAAAAACTAAATTTTATGGCTCTGTAAAATACAACTATAGCGTTCGTTATCAGTAATAACTGATAATTATTGCTCTGCTGAAAAGCATTGTTTTTTTATTTTTAAATTGCAATTTAACGTTCCTAGCGTAGTGAGGACAACTGGGGAGCTACACACACACACACACTACTTTGTACAGATGTAAAATGAAAAAAAAAAACAAAAAAAAACATTGTTTTAAAACTAAGCTATTGGTGTGCATGTTATCTGAAGAATAGTAAATATTTAGACAGGTTCTCGTGAAATCAGCAAATTCAAAAAGTAAGATATCAGGCTAGTGCTTGAATAAACGTTAGTTGAAGAAAACCATAAGGTTTTGCACTACAATGTTCCCAGCGTCGTACGGACAACTGGGGAGCTACCTAAATTGAAATAAAAGCGGTAGCGGACTCCGATCAAGTAAACCAGTTTCATTTATGGTCTACTTACGTATGTTAAAATTTCAACCAATTAATTTATCTCCGTACTAGCGTCAATTAGCCTCTTCGCTGTGTTAAAATAAGAAAAATTAGTAGGTCTAATATATATGTTCGTTAGTCAGTCACTTTTTAGGATTACTGAAGCACTCTCTGACAGACAATGTTTTTTTTTTTTTTTTGTCTTAAAAATTAAATATTATTATTGAGTGCTGAATTTGGATTTAAACGGCTTTGGAAGTGTCACTATTCATCTCAGCGACCCCAAAAACTACGGATTCGACACTAATTCCGTACTTCTAGTATATTTACATTAACACCTAAACTCAAATATTAATTTATCTCCTATTTGCAGTCTATTTAACACTAAAAAATTTCAACCTAAAATTTGGGTATTGATTCTGATAGAATGACAGTGTGAAATGCTGCACCCACAGCTAAATTTGAACACGTTCTAAACTTGCTTATCTGATTATTATCTCGAGCAATATCGTTTGATTTACGAGCTTCTTCGTGGCTAAGTGGTTAGCGTACGCGCCTTTGGCGTGAGAGACCCGAATTCGATTCCCGGCGGGAACTCATGTGGTTCGGGTTCCACGTTAATCAGTAGGTCCCGTCTCATATAGCCTCACTGCTGAAAGGGACGTTAAAATCAAAATCAACTCATCGTTTGATTTACTGAGTAGTAATGACACTTCCTTCTCAGCATCTGAAGATTGAAAAGAATGATTTAAAAATGTCTCACCGAGAAGACATTTGCCATAACCTTTATATTTTCGATATATTTACACGCTATAAAATTTGAACCCGCGTTAATTTTAAAAAAATTTATCTTAGTACTCGCGGCCTAGAGCGATCATTAACCCTTGTTACGTTACGTTACGTAAAGTTTGTAACGTCATTGAAAACAAAAATGAATAGTAACCACATTGATGACCCTCTTTTCCACCTACATAATGAAGAGACATAATATCACAAGACGCGTCGTCAGCATATTATGTCATCATCTTAACTTTGCTGTCAATGAAATAACTATCAAGAAGGAGATAAATTGTTTATTAAAAAAATACACATTGAAGGGGAAAAAAGTGCTTAGTTTTCAGGAAGAATTACATACAGTTATATCTGGAACTTAACGGTTTAACTGAATACCTAGCGTGTTAGTAATTGTTTAACTCGTATTACAGTATAGTAAGATGTTATTGCGTGGGGCCACAGTGGTCAAATGGAAGAGTGCTAGTGCGAAAAGTCCCTCATTCAATCTCAGACCGTATGAGATCTTGGTGAACAACCCGTCTGTGGATTTTCTCGAGGGTCTCTCACTTTCTCTAACACTCCCATTCTACCATTTACAAAGTGTCCTCTGGTTAAGATACACTGAAAAAAAAACATTTGTGAAGAACGTAAAAATGTAGGTTGCATGTGTAAATCCCGTAGTTTTTGGAATTAACGTACAGCAAACGCATAACTGAAAAAATTATATTTTATACGTACTTTCAGTATAAAGTGTTCCAAATAACCGTACTTTCCGTACGAACGAAAGAATTGTATATAAACGGTCAGGATCTCATACAGATGGACGTATATAACATATAGCGGACGTATCTAGCGTACGGATATGTATGTGATATATGGAAGACTGTTAGATGTCAGACATCCTGCAACGGCATGATATAACATCTAAGCGGGAAAACTACGTGACATATATATAATGTATGCTCCATACATATTTCCGTAGTAAACATAAGGATTCTGTATATTTGTACAATATACTGCTGTCCGGATAACGGATTTTTCTCAGGATACAATTCCATTCCTGCGACAGTGATGTAACCCGAAGTTTGGTGTGAGTCAAAACATACTTCCGTCTATATCACTTATGTTAGTAACACGGTTGTAAAATCGTAATCTAGAATGTAAAAACACAACTAGATGGCACACTGGAAGGAGGATTGCAAAGTGTAGAAATTGACCTTCAGGGCAGGAAGAATCTAGAGAGACAGGAGAACCTGCAGATGGTGCTATAGAAACTGGATGAGGTGAACCAGCATTGCCTAAGAAACCTTCAGGAGATGCTGGAATTGAATGTACCTGTACTGCACTTCATCTAATTCTCATTTTGCTTAGCCATCAGCTGCCATTCACAGATAACAATTACATCTGTCGTTTTACGTGAAATACAAACTCACATTTAGGCTAAATTGCATTCCATCTAATTATCTTATCAAGAAAGAAATTATCTCTACATAGAAGATATCACAGTGTTTCAAATTATACACCACAGCACTAAAATTTCAAGCCACAGCTCTATCCACTGTTTCACATCTATGCCTGTGTTTGAATTTAGATTTAATTTGAATTTAGCGGTCTTTTCAGCAGCGAGACTATATGAGACATAGACCTACAGTTTAAGAGGACCCATAACGACGAAACTAAAATACCTCTCATTCTACAGTAATTATGTGATATCTTGAAATAGATAAAAGATAATCGAAAAGTGGAACAAGAGCTCGCTAGACAATATTATTTTACATGAGATACCGTTATCATCACTCACTTATCTGCTTTCGATTTCCAGCCAATTAAAAAAATCGGAATTTATTTTCGTGTTTATAAATGGTTGCAAACGAAAGGCTACTAGGTGACTCGTGATAATGGTATCTCATGCAAAATAATATTGTCTAGTGCGCTCTTGTTTCACATTTCGATTATCTTTTATCTGTTTGAAGATATCACATAATTACTGTAAAATTAGCGGTATTTTAATTTCGCAGTGATTAGGACTCTTAAGATGAGCTTCAAACCACATGAACTCCGGTGGGAATTGACCACGGGTCTCCCTCACCAAAGACGCCTACGCTAACCATATATCCACGAAGGAGCGCTCTGAAGGACTGTGGTTATTACAGATATTCGTACTGTTAATTTACACATACTTAATTTGGGGCATGACTTAGTTGTTCATTCTGACAAGTAAAAGACATGCTTATAGTGATTTATTTAATTAAGTGATTTCTTATATGTTTGAAGTAACTTACGTTAGAGTTACTTAAAATAAACCTGTGTATATTGAAAATAGTTATTCGTTGCGATTAGCATGTTTTCTTTTTACAAGAAGCTCTTAACTGTGTATATCACTTATTCATGTATAAATATAGGTATAGAAACACTGTCAGACCTACTATATATTAGGTACTCTCTGCTTGATAAGATTGTTAGATGGAATTAGAATTAGGCAAAATGTGAATTCGCATTTCGCGTAAAACGACTGATGTATTTTTTATATGTGATGATGTATTATGCAAAATGACAATTAGGTCAGGTCGGAAAACACCAGTACAGCAAAACATCTTTGATGCTTGGCTAGATTTTGCAGTGGGAGAGAGCATTTGAACTCATTACAGTGGACCGGGTTCCAATTTAAACTGTAGTTTCACGTCTCATATACCCTGGGTGCTGAAACTTGTTGCTAAACTTCAGAAAACAAATCCATTTGTTTGAAAAGCCAAGAGAGTTTTCTGCTCGCAGGTAGCTTTTGACCCACTTATACAAGGCACGTTCATAAAATAAGTGTACTAGGGCTCTCGCGAGCAGAGGGAATTTGTTATTGCTATGTTGGTCATATTGCCGTGTAGCTTAGTTCCTACCCTTTCCAGTGAGCCCTATCATGTGTCAGTACGTTCAAAACTGTGGCTACAGTAGCGCCTTCTGTGAAAAATATCGGTAAAATCTACTGGCAAATGCGAGCTTCGCAGCGTTATTCGTCATCTCGTGAAGGGAAAATCTTCGTCCGAAGTTTCTAATGAGATCAAATCAGTTTATGGCGAAGGAATTATGAATCGTACCAGTGTGTTTAAGTGGTGTCGTAAATTTAAGAATTATCGTAGTGATGTGCTTGATGAGTAAAAGAGTGGAAGACAGTCGATTTGGACTGATATGCGCATTTTCTTGACCTGGCACCTTCAGACTATCATCTGTTCAACTCCCTGAAGATGCATAGGGTGGAGAGAGAAAAAGTTTCAACAGACGAGGAAATGAAGGTTAAAATGAAGAACTGAGCAAAAGAGGTGGCGCAAACTTCTTTGACCAAGGCATAAAAAAATTAATCTCTCGTCTCATTAAGTGCATCGACAGGGATAACAACTACATGGAAAAATAGGTCACATATATACTGATGTAAGCATGTAAAAGTTTTGTTTTAAATAAATTTTTGGTAACCTACAAAAATCTAGTACACTTATTTTCTGGACATGCCTAGTGTTAACGTAGATCAGCGTTTCCCAACCTTTTTCAACTTGCGGCACACTACTTGAATTCTCGCGGCACACTCATAGATATTATTATTTGTAAATATAAAATACCATGGTAATTTTTTCTGTGATTACTGATCTCCTTCTCACAGAGAAGGAAGCTCGATCACTGGTTTTTCCCCGTGGTAAATCATTATGCTTTTTTTTTTTTCATTCTAATTTAAAAATAGAAAACAATTGCAATGAAATATTGGACTCAGGTTTTTAAAACTAAGCTTTCTTTTTCGAAAACTGTATCCAACCTTTCACTAAGAAGAAAGATCACTAGATAACGAATGAACAAACAAATGTCTTTTAGTTTTAAAGCACAAATGTAGGTAATTTGTATGCATGTTTGCTCTGTCGAAAGGATTGAATGATATTTTCAAATTTCAAGTTACGAAATAGTCTGCAGCAATAAAGAAGCAATAATGGTCATACCAATGATAACAAATACTTTTTCAACATTAAAAATGTACAGAAAAGTAACACGATATAAAACTTAAAGTTGTAGATTCATAATAGAGGTTCATAGTAATGTGAAATACATCTTTTTTCCTTTGCCTTGCAATTTGATTGCTGTAGAATTAATAATTTGTTTCTATTTCCTCGCGGCACACCAGCGGCCCATTCACGGCACACCGGTTGGGAAATGCTGACGTAGATAGATGGTCACATGAACAGTAGACCAGGGATAGGCTAGCCAGTTCATTTTGTAATTTCAGATGAAAAAAATGCATGGTGACTTCACCAGAGGGATAGATGCACAAGAGCGATTAGGGATACACAAGAACTGGTTGATTGCACAAATAATCACCTATGCAAGTCAATCCAATGTTCTACATATGATTTCTTATAGAATCAAAAAGCCTGATCCTTAACGAAAGAATGGAGAAAGGTAGTCTTCAACAAATAATTGATGAAACTTATTGGTTAACTAATGATACCAGTTAGCCATTACCATCTAATTCCTTGTTTTGTGAAATCAGTTCTTCGTTGGTGCAAGATATCGTAACCTGCTATACATGTTTCTCTACATATTCTGAAGGACAAGGTCGATATAATATCGTTACATCAGAGAGCTTGGTCATATTACATCATGTCCAAGGTTGGAAAAAAAGGAATTGACCTGAAGAACAAGGAACATATGTACGTGTCCACCACATGTGATAAATCATATAGACATGCGTGTTAGACGCAACTGAACGTTGTTTTATATTCAGCAGAGATGAAACAACTTTTCTCATGTCATCAACGGGGTCAGGTTTCATTCGAAAACAAAATGCAAATAATTTGTCCATGCTTCATATAACCTAAAAGAAAGATTTCTAATATTAATTTGAGAGATGCAATAGTAAATCCAATGCCATATAGATAAATATATTATGAATTTTCCAGTTCTGGTTCTTGAGAATAGTATTTCAGTTTAATTACGAAAGCCGTATTTAGAAATTATATATAATAGTACATACTTAAAAAAGCTGATGGACCCGGGTTCGATTTTCGGTGGGGGCAAAAAAGTGTAAAAAGCTTTATCAGGCCAGTTATCCTGAATAAGGTTTTCCTGAGTTTTTCTCATTCACACCAGGCAAATGCCGGGGTGGTACCTAACATATAGGTCCCAGGCCTCTTCCTTCCTACCTCAATCCTTTCTTCCTTCCCTTTCCCGGATTGTGTGCTCGCCGAGGGACGTCATATCTCATACGTGATCGGCTTACATGACCATAGAATGCCGAAAGCCCAGAAATATAAAATCCTAAATCCTAAAAGAAAACGGTAACAAAATCTTTATGCTCTGTTATAGGATAAAGGAGCAAGGTGATTAATTAAAGTGGATGATCATTAAAGAATTGATGGAATGATCATGTAGGAGAAGATGGGAGAATCTCGACAAAAACCAACGTACATGATGTTATCCGTCACGAACTCGAAGTGTTTGGGATTGAACCAAGGATCGTTAGCACCAGACGGAGCATTCTGCCCACTTTCACTTTCTTCCGTTATTATTATTAATATCATCTTTGGACATTTTTACCACTTAAATGTTTTTAAGAGTCTTCATCCCGGCGAAATTAAAATAACGCTAATTTTACAGTAATTATGTGATATCTTCAAATAGATAAAAGATAATTGAAATATGAAACAAGAGCGCCCTAGAGAATATTATTTTGCGTGAGGTACCGTTATCACAAGTCACCTAGTGGCTTTCCGTTTTCAGCTGTTTAGAAACGCGAAAATAAATGCCAATTTTCAAAATGGCTCGAAATCGAAAGCAGATAAGTAAGTCGTGATAACGGTTTCTCATGTAAAATAATATTGTCTAGGGCACTCTTGTTCCACATTTCGATTATCTTTTATCTATTTGAAGATATCACATAATTACTGTAAAATTAGCAGTATTTTAATTTCGCCGGGATGAACACTCTTAATGATATTGAATTTTTATTTACAGGTATATATATATATATATATATATATATATATATATATATATATATATATATATATATATATATATATATATATATATATATATATATAAATGAAAGTGACTATGTTTGAGACTTAGAAACTCTTCTTGAACCAGCCGACCGATCTCGATCAAATTTTCAACATGGATTATTTTCGGGCCTGGGAGGGATGTTATCATTTCACTTTGACGGTGCAACTTAGAGGAGAGGAACGGGATATATATAAATGATCGAAAGTGACCGATATTAGTGTCGAATCCATACTTTTCGGGGCCACTGAGATGAACAGTGACACTTCCGATGCTGTTTTAATTCAAAATTCAGCCCCATTACTATTTTATGTCCAAAATGAGACTATTCTCCCCGTGCGAAGAATGGGTATTCTATTAGTAAATAGACCTAAATAAAATTGGGACATATACCGACAAAGCAAGATGTTTGGCACATCTATAATCAATGAATTAAAAAAAATTTTGGAGTTCTCTTAGATGATTTTCTGTAATTTTCTAATGTTATAACCAACAATCAGTTCATAATATTCGTACCTATGTATCTTGCATGTCCTTTAACCAAGTTCCACAAAAAAAAAAAAAAAAAAAAGTTCTATAACAAGTATTTTGCCCGGTAAAGTTAATCCCTTATTTTTATTACGTATATTTTATGTTTTACAACTAGATTCTCGAGAACTATTGAAGCTTATACCAAAAACTATAATTTTGGGTTTTACTACAATAACTATTCTTCCAGTGTGGTGTTGTTTTAGTTCGTGGACCATTAAAAAAAAACAAAGAAAGAAATGAAAGCTAGAAAATCATCTTCGTAGACATGCCATTACATTCAAAATATTACGACAAAACTTTAAAAAGTGGTATAAGAATTTTACAACATCTGTTTGTACTTTGTAGCCATAACAACAACAGTAAATGTTGATTTTAACAGCTTTTCTATATGATTATAATAGGGTCTAAACAGGGTTTGATTACGACATCTTATTCTAAACAATAATTTTTCATTGTGAATTTCAGCTTATTATCCATGTTGAAATTAAGATAATTGTCCACAGAAGGTAACATCAAATATCGAGCTTCACCTTTTGTCCTTTGTTTTAGCCTAATATAACGAAAAATTCTCGGAGTCACCCTCGGGCTGAATGGTGATTATACTTTGAAAAGAATGTTTTTTTTTTTTTTTTTTTTTTTTTTTTTTTTCAAGAAGTAGAGCAAGCTATGGGATTGTATCCTTTTGGGAAACAGAAAACCGGATTCTTTCGCAATTCAAATTTTTGTTCTTAAGTGTTCTGTTGTTATGCCAAGTTTTCGGGGCTAGGTCAGTTGTTGATGACTTGATTTACTTGTGAAGTTTTTGGAAGAGGTAACATAATTATTAGATTCTTTATTTTTTTTTCAAACGTAACTAAAATTCTTTCTCTAGCTCTACAACCAACAAAGGACAATTTCCGAGTAGGCGGTTTATAGTTGAATGGTTCACATCACTAGATATCGGATTTTTTTTGCAAATGCATATTTTGTTTGGTTATATGCATCTCTGATAAACTTGGTAAATGTTTCTAATAACAATAATACAGCTTGAATTTTAAGTTTTATAGTCCGTATAAATGCATATTTCAAAGGTTAGAGCATATACAGGGTGGCCCAAAAGTAGGTATACACCTCTGCATTGATCAAGTATAACGTTTTAGTTTATGGATTTATTTGTTTCGGCTGTTCCGAGCTTAAGGTGTAAGTAAAATGACATTTAGAACAAATAATAAAGAAACTAAGTCTACCTGATGGATAATAATAAGAAATAATATGAAATACAGTGAGCTGATCAGTACGGGACTGTATACCTTCTTTTACGCCATCCTGTATTAATGTTTAAGAGCATATTCAGTATATTTTATAAGTTTTTTTCCTTTCAGATCTATGCTTATAGCATGGAATAAATCAAGTTTTAATGTGTATTTTCAATGCATTTACATGTCTATGCAACAGAACATCTTTTTCATGAGAGGATGTAAAATTGCCTAATTTATGGAGGATCAATAATGTTAACAACCGACCAGTAGAGCAAAGATGCTTAGAATTACCAAGACGTTAAGAGAAATCTGATAATGAGAAAGAAATCTGGTACTTCCGCAATAATTTTTTTAGAGGTAGTCAGTGAGCACTTCAAATTAAGTGCCCCTAGTCAAACTCTCTCTGTAAAAATTGTTGCGTGAGTACCATAGAATTCTGAAACATGTATTTTCGGATAGCGCACATATTAGTTCCTAAGTAAAGTTTTGACCCGACTACGGTAGGTCCTATAGTTTTGGAGCTATGGACCTTTAAATTTCATTTTCTCATGTTTTCGGGAGTCTATAACTCCGAAAGGAAGCATTTGTGCACCCAGGTTGGTCTATACATTTTGTCTTATCTTGATGTCAGAAATCACCTCCCAAACGTTGTTTTGAAATGCCCTGCACCTTGCTCGTGGGTTTTCTCGGGGTTCTCCCGTTTTCTCCCACTTTCTTTATTCCACCATTTCATTCATTTCTCATAATCACCCTTTCCTTTAGCCTGACCGGTATAACCGTAGGACGTAAAACTAAAGTTTTTAAATTTCATTGCATTTTGAAACACCCTGTATACAGAATTAATCTGATCTTGACCGAACTTAGCACGGAAATTGATCTTGACTTGCTTAGTAAGCGCGTAAGATACTTCGCTATTCACACATTCAATTCTCCGAGTTATCACAGTTGGTACTTTAAAAAGTACATAGTCCTATCATACACGAGGAAGATAATTTGTCCGATTTCAACCAATCTTGGCATAATGGTTGATCTTCGCCTGTTCTTCATGCGTGTATTCTTTTTTTTTTTTTTTTTTTTTTCGTGCTGATCTTTGATTTCTGAGTTATGAACTATCAAGGTTTCCGTTTGACCTTAATCAAGTTTTCGCGAAATATTTCACTAATTGCCTTCGATTTTAAAAAATATACACGTAATATCCTAGTGTCCTAAAAAAAATAACCTTAATACCTCTATTTTATAATCAAGATTTGCTAGTCGTTATAGTTATGTACAGAAAATCTCTCAACAAGGGAATCTCGTAGCGACGATAAAAACATAACAATATAAGATAGATTTTTATTTTTAATCTCAACATACGGTATTTGTTATGTTACGTGAACAAATTTGATTTATTAGTGTAATTTTAATAACTTTTTTGTTTATTACAAAATAAATACAAATATTATTTAAAAAGTAGTTAAGAAGAACCCAAGACAACATGATAAGTCATCAATTACCGTTGAATTCATTTTTCTAGTTGCTGCCTTAAACTTAGATTTCTGTGTAATTCATGTTCTGGCCATACTGTAATTTCTATGAATGGCAACACTGAAAATTCTTCCGATTTGTATTTTCGGGTATAGAATAACATTATCTAGTATTGTGGTAAGTTACATTTCATTATCTCTTTTCACTTACAAAAAACGGGCAAACGAAAAATGGTTAACTTTCGTATCAGTTTCAGTACTCTGCCCCCTTAAGAATAAAAGGAACCAAGGAATATAGGTGTGACTAGATGTATAACAATGATGTGCGGGGGTTTTCCCCATGTGGGAGTTTTCCCCATGTGGGAGTTTTCCATTTGCAATCTTTCCTTAAACCAAACTCATGTATGAGTCATTGAGGAAACAAAGCTTGCGATAAAATCCCCGAAAAGTTATAGCGCGTAGCCATTATTTATTAACTGATTCGTACCCTATAATCAGTGACGGTACCATACAGTTTTAACCGTCCTTGTAGTGCGACGCCATTTGCTATTTTTAAAATTTTATTCCTTGTTTTATTAACGCAGGATGTGTTTGAAACATACAAGAGTCGGCTTTACACAGAACGCGGAAGTATGGTTCGTTTGTCAGAGTTAGTACTAAGAAGAAATAACCATTTATGACGATATGCAGGCAGCATTTTACTCCTTCGTGATAAATTGCAGGGAAGCTTTAGTTCAAAAGATGATGATAGAAATTAGAATAGCTTGGGTTTGTGTACTTAAAAAAAAAAAAAAAAAAAAAAAAAAAAAAAAAAAACTTTCAAGCGACTATAGAAGTTGAAAAAATGTAATCTCAAGGAAATGTCATTGGGATATGTGATAAACAAGAAATTTAGGAATGATCTAAAAAAAAAAAGTATCAACAGATTGCAATCTTGATCAAAAATTAGTTCTTCGATCAATGGCCACAAAATTTTTGAACGGCCCCTAAATCGACATTTCGTATTTTCTACGAAATAAGCACATTATACCGAGTTAAGTGATAATTTGGGTTTGGCTACACTATATGTAGCTCTCCCTAACGTGGGTTCCTGTCACCACGGCATGGCGCGTCCTCAGGTTGCGGATCGAGGAGAAGGCCTCTAGATATAGAGGTTAGCTGCGAATATACTGAATAAGCAGTCGCGGACAGACGACTAGGAGTGGTCCTCCAGCTTGGGGGTTTGGGTAAGGCTAACACCCTCATCCTGTAAAAGAAGGTACTTGTTCAGAAACATTCACAAAAGCCTCGGACAAGGACTGATAACTTGGCACGACATCAGCAAAAGAAAATGGACATGAGATTTGGAACATGGAATATTAGAAGTCTTTATAGGGCAGGCGCCTTAAAATCCGTAACGAGTGAGTTAGAGAAATACAGGATGGACGTAGTAGGAGTTCAGGAAGTTAGGTGAGAAGGAAATGGATGTGAGAATTCCGGAAATTTTACGTTCTTTTACGGGGAAGGAAATAAAAATCACCAGTTAGGAACAGGGTTTTTCGTTCACAAACGAATATTACCAGCAATTAAACGGGTTGAATTTGTTACTGACAGACTTTCTTTTATTACTCTTAAGGGACGGTGGTGTGATATTATTGTTTTAAATGTACATGCTCCAACTGAAGATAAGGGTGACGATATAAAAGATAGTTTTTACGAAGAAGTGGAACGGATATTTGACCAACTCCCGCGATACCATATGAAGATTCTATTAGGGGATTTCAATGCGAAGGTAGGACGAGAGGATATTTTCAAACCGATTATAGGGAACGAAAGTTTGCATAAGGAAAGTAATGACAACGGTGTTAGACTCGTGAACTTTGCAACATCCAAAAACCTAATCGTGAAGAGTACAAAATTCCCACATCGCGACGTTCATAAATACACTTGGACATCACCAGACGGAAAAACACATAATCAAATTGATCACGTTTTAGTAGATAGAAGAAGACAATCTAGCATAATTGACGTCCGGTCGTTTAGAGGGGCTGATTGTGACACTGATCACTACCTGGTAGCAGCGATAATACGGGAGAGATTGTCGTTGAATAATGGTAATACTCAATGTCCGAAAACGGAGAGATTTAATTTAAAGAAATTAGAAGAGAGCCAGGTAAGAGAGGAATACCAGATTGAAGTTTCGAATAGATTCTCGGTTTTAGAAGACTCGGAGTGCACTAGTGTTGAGGATGCTTGGAGTGAAATTAGAGATAGCATTAAAAGTTCAGCAATAGAAAAATTGGGACACGCGGAAATACGTAGGAACAAACCATGGTTCGACCAAGAATGCATTAAACTAGCAGAGAAGAGAAAACAGGCAAAATTACGGTGGCTACAAAATCCGAATGAAATAACTACACAAAATTTCGCAGATATCAGGCGGGAAACTTCCAAAACTTTTAGAACAAAGAAACGGGATTTTTTGAAAGCTAAAATTAAGGAACTTGAAGATAATAGTAAAAATAAAAATGTTCGGGACATGTATAAGGGGATCAGCGAATTTAAGAAAGGCTATCAACCTCGTGCTTATATATTAAAGAAATCTGACGGGACAGTTCTCACTGATACGGATAGCCTCTTAAATAGATGGAAAGATTTCTTTGACAATTTGCTGAACACGCAGCCAAAAACTAATGTGCGTGGAGAAAAGGAGATACACACCGCAGAACCGTATATTCCAGAACCCAATCGAATAGAAGTGGAAGCCGCTATAAAGAAATTAAAGAAACACAAATCTCTGGGTGTAGATGAAATTCCGGCTGAGTTAATTTTAGCTGGAGGCGAAAAATTGTGGAACAAGATACACAAACTCATTCTCCTTATCTGGAACAAGGAAGAATTGCCACAAGAGTGGAAAGAATCAATCATTGTTCCAATTCACAAGAAAGGCGACAAAACTGACTGTAATAATTATCGAGGCATTTCTCTTCTGTCAACATCCTATAAAATCCTTTCAAATATTCTGTTAGCAAGACTGACCCCATACGCTGATGAAATTATTGGAGATTATCAGTGCGGATTTAGACAAAATCGATCAACTATCGACCAAATATTTACCATTCGCCAAATACTCGAAAAGAAGTGGGAATACAATACCCCGGTACATCAACTATTTATTGATTTTAGAAAGGCTTACGACTCGGTTAGGAGAGAAACATTATACAACGTTCTTACAGAGCTTGGAATACCGAGAAAGCTAATTAGATTAATTAAGATATGTTTAAGTGAATCCCAAAGTAAAGTCCGGGTAGGAAAATTTTTGTCCACGAGCTTCCACGTCGAAAATGGCCTGAAACAAGGAGATGCGTTGTCGCCATTATTATTTAACTTTGTGCTGGAATACGCCATAAGAAAAATCAAAGATAGCAACCAGGGCCTAGAGTTCAACGGCATTCACCAGGTTATGGCATATGCTGATGATGTAAATTTAATAGGGGATGATAGGAGAACAGTAGAAATAAATGCAGAGATATTATTAAACGCTTGCAGGGATATGGGTTTAGAAGTAAATGCAGAGAAAACTAAATACATGGAAGTGCGTCGGGACCGTAATACGGCAAATTGTGGAGGCGTTAAAATATTAAATAATACTTTTGATAAAGTGGATACTTTCAAATATTTAGGATCAATATTAACAGACGAAAATCATATTCACGAAGAAATTAAATGTCGACTAAAAGCAGGGAATTCGTGTTACTATTCGGTTCAAAATCTCTTGTCGTCGCGAATTCTGTCGAGGAATTTGAAGCTTAAAATATATAAAACGATAATCATGCCTGTTGTTCTGTATGGTTGCGAAACATGGTCGCTTACTCTGAGGGAAGAACATAGACTGAAAGTATTTGAGAACAGGATCCTGAGAAGAATATTCGGACCCAAGAGGAACGAGAATGGGGAATGGCGAAAGCTTCACAACGAGGAACTACATAGTTTATACGGTTTACCCAACATTGTTAGGGTCGTCAAGTCTAGGAGGCTTAGGTGGGCAGGTCACGTAGCTAGAATGGAAGAAAGTAGAAACGCTTTCAAAGTCTTGACTGGTAGACCCATAGGAAAACGACCATTAGGAAGACCTAGGCGCAGATGGGAGGATAATATTAAGATGGATCTCGCAGAGATAGGAATACGAAGTAGAAACTGGATCCAGTTGGCTAAGGATAGAAGTCAGTGGAGAGCTTTTGTGAACGCGGCACTGAACCTCCGGGTTCCATAGGCCATAGAGTTAGTTAGTTAGTTAGTTATATGTAGCTCTCCAGATATAAGGCCTACAAGAACATTTTTGATTGAAATATATTGGACTTTTGATTTAAAAAAAAAAAAAAAAAAAAAAAAAAAAAAAAAAAAAAAAACACGGCGTGTGTTTCCTCGTGGTTCTCCCGTTTTTTCTTAACAGAGCCAGATGACATACCATATTGTATCAGAAGTGAGCGAACTAAAGCTTCTTTAACTTTCCGTACCTAAGCCTATGGTCAGAGGACATACCATTATGTATCACAAGCTTAGGTACTTAAAGATGCTTTAGTTCGTTCACTTCTGGTGGGTAAGGTCCCTGGTAAGTGCCAAGTGAACTTTGTAGTTCTCCCGTTTCCTTCCACTTTCTTCGTTCCACCCACACAGAATTCATTATTATCGTCTCCCTTAGCCTCAGTGCATAATCATGCGATGTTGGACTAGAAATTTCATTCCATGGATACCTAGCAGGCTAAAGTAGAAGGAATACGCGGGTGAAGTACACTGAGCTTCCCTCACGGTATGCGGACGCGCGTGACTCTGCTGGAAGATCAGGTCCTACGAAATGTCCAGGTGTCGTCAGAATGTTACAAATGTGTGACGCACATTAGTCGCACTCCTGTCAAAAGAGACTATACAAATGAGCGGGATATGTAGCTTATCGCTCGCCGAAGAGTCCAAACATACGTTGGATTATCTCGCCCATTTTTATACACGAACAGGTACAGGACCGTTACTGCGTCTGAGAGAGAATCGGCTGTCATACCTAAGTACTACCATCGTTCAATCGTATCGCCACCGCAATCTCCCCTGACAATTACTGAAGACGTTCTCGACAATGAGTAATATTGGAAGTAATCGTGCAAGAGAAACGCAAGAACATAGGCCGGCGTCCAATAATGATTGTTTACTGTTCGCACGTTCATATGGTGAGCCATGGTGGATCTAACTGTATTTAACATTTATCTGTTGTAGGCCTATATCCCGTCACTAGGAAATTTGCCACTCCGTGCAATGGTATCATTCGCCGCTCCCCTTTCTCCAGAAAGAATAAGACTTAAAAGCCGCGATTTTAAGTATGCTACACCATCATGAGCAACAAAGGTGAGGGAAAGAGCACTCGCACTCAGAAAGGTCTAAACATTACAAGTACAATCTCGTTGCGTCTGTTTTTTATCCTTAAAATAATAATCTGTTATGTTAGTGAAAGATAAAGCAAACACACTTGCAGAGAAAAAAATGGTAATTCTTTTTATACAATTCAATATCGAGCTTCAATCTCAATATACCAGTTTGCAATTCCAGTGCAACTAGCTCTTTTATCTTTATTTCTTGATTTTTCTTCTATACCTGTTAAGAATTAAAACGAAACTTGTTTCCATCTTCAGTGATAAAGAACTTATTTGTAACAAAGACAAGACTAGTTTTCATATCAAAACTATGATAACTAACTAAATGGAACAGGTGTTCGCTACTGTTCGAGAATTGAGTTCTTGTATTTGACAACAATCAAGCAATTTATGCTGGAATTTATTTGACCATTTGCTTTTGCATTGCCCATATGACCTTAAACAAATGCAACCTAACATGATTTATGAATGTAGTATTCAAATAAAAGGTCAGCTTAGTAAATTTAAGTACCATCATCATAAAGTCTGTTTACAACAAGAAATATTTATTTTAAATAATATTGCTGCCCCTCGATACTTGTTGTCCCATGCAAATGCACGTGTTGCATATGGTAGAGCCGGCCATGCC
>NC_137469.1:16733119-16999838 GCF_964235325.1 Thermobia domestica | reverse complement strand
TGGTTTGAGGAACATCGGGATGAAATTCAATACCTCCCCTGGCCCGCCCAATCCCCAGATCTCAACATAATTGAACATCTGTGGTCCGTCTTGGAAACACGACTCCAGCGATGATTTCCCCTCCATCCTTTCTCACAGAACTGACTGATGCCCTGCACGAGGAATGGTGTAAAATTCCACTTGCTACCATTCACGACCTCTATGCCTCCATCCCCCGTCGCATCAAGGCTGTTCTGAAGGCGAAAGGTGGCCCGACACCATATTAATCTGGTAAGTTGCAATTTCGTTCAGATGTTTCAATTTTTCTGAACACCATTTGTACCTTAGAGCTGTATGGAATACCTACACGGAGGAATACCTACGGAACTATCGTCCCTTGTGTGTCAATTGCGAGTGGCTTGCAGAAGGCTGTTTTGCAGTTTTATTGTGGAATGGCATCAATTAGCATGGCTGAGTTGTAATAAGCATCTACGCAACTTGTGAGTGATATACATAGTCAGATGCTCTACTGTTACACGTGTAATTGCTGTATAACAGAATGGGAAGTGCTGCGTTCAACGGTAGAGGATTGTGTCCAGGTATTTAAGGTTGTGTAAAAGTGTAGACGTTGGTGTTTAAGTAAAATTGATTGTGTTAACCTGTACACGCCTGCGCAATGGAAGATTACCCTGTCCACGAGCTGGCAGATATGCAATTCATTTATGGAGTAGCAAGGGGCAATAGCCCAGAGGCGAGGCGTTTATATCGAGACCGTCGCCCTCAAAAGAGAGTAACTTTCCTTGTATTTTTCCACGCCTCCATATTCGACTTCGAGAGAGGGGTCCCTTCAGTTTCTCGTACGTGAAATCGGAGGAAATAGCCCCATATGGACAGCTGAACTTGAAGACAGCGTACGTCGAATGATCAGAGACCGTCTTCAAACTATCATGTGTATGGCGTAAAAATCCACATGCAACTCTAGTAAACGATCAGCAGCAGAAATTTGGTGTGGTATGGTGGATAATTTTGTGGTAGGATTTTATTTATTACCGGCCTGCCTGTGTGGGAGTACGTATCTTTTATTTTTACGTAATTTTCTCCCAAAATTGATAGAACATGTGCCCTTGAACATAAGACAGCAGATGTGATTTCATTATGACAGTGCACCTGCACATTTTGACAGGAATATGCAGACTTACTTAAATGAAACATTCCCAGATCGTTTGATTGGGAGAGAAAAACCTGTTAAGACAACCTCGTTCATTCTACCTCACGCTGCTTGATTTTTTATTTCGGGCATACGTATGAAACTCCGGCCACGACAGTCGAAGAACTTGTAGCTCGATTTAATATAGCTGCGGCAATCATCTACGAAATTTCAGATGTGCTTGACCACACGCGGAAAAATTTGCTTCGCCGATGTCATCTTTGCAATGCGGTCAACGGTCGACAATATCAGACTGTGAACTGTTATTCTTCATAGCTGTCTCGTGTACACATACTGCATTGCACAAATACTGTACAAGGTACCTCTGAGTATTTCACAGTTATCCTACCTTGTACGAAACAGAATAAATCGATAATTTGAAATTGTATTTCTTTCTTTCCTTGTGCAACACGCGCAACACCTTGCGTATCGTCGAGTTTCATTCCTTCTGTACTCGTAGTTATCTTCCACGGATTTATGCATTACGGGGAGAAACTCTTTTAATGCAGCTTACTTTGGCTCAAATTATATTCACATAATTTGTGGGAATCACTGTTGTTATGTGAAGAATCCTTTATACTCTAGTTCATCATACATAATCTTTTGCCCCTGACTGTCTTATGCACAGTCGTTATAAACCGACTCTGGATCAAAGTTATTTTTTCCATTTTTACACACTCTTAAGTTGAACAGGAAGCCGTTCATTGATCATCCGTTACCATTAGCATAGAAGTTATAATTGTGATAAGCTAAAGACTTCGTTTCATTTAAATTCTTCTTCCGAGTCCAGGAATCACCTCTAGACGTTCATTACATTAATTAAGTTACACCCTATATATATATAACGATAAAAAATAATACCGATATTAGTGTCGATGAAATAGTATTTGGAGTCACTCAGACGAACAGTAACACTTCCAATGCAATTTAAATCCATACTCAGATACCATTGCCCTTTATGCTCAAAATGAAACTATTCTCCCCGTGCGAGGAACGGGTATTCTGTTAATAATTTATTATTAAACATCACACCATAAAATACAAAGTGTATCACGTAATGTACACGTTATATTGTTACTTGCTTAATGTATAAATGGAGGATGAAGGACTATTATTGGATCAAAAGATCCAATATATTTCAGACAAAAAATTTCTTGAAGGCTTTATATCTGGAGAACAACATATAGTGTACCCAAACCTAAACTATGACTGAACTCACAAGGAAGGGTCACGCAGTGGCTCCGCTGAGATCCGAACGAGACAATTGTTTGCATTTGAAATGCTATAACTAGATGAATCCCAAAGTTATACGTGCCACCGGGAGGAATATCGTGAGTTACAACATATTTTGTAATGTAAGAACTACAAAAAAAATTACATGGCAGAATAGTTTGAAACGAGTCATTTGTTCGGAAACGGTTGGGTAAGTGGAAAGGCCAACACGTATCCCATCATTTTCAACGACAATATTTTTGGGGTAAAAAAAACTTTGTCCCAGGGTCCCCCGCAGGGTCCCAGACGGGGTCCAACTCAAAATTTTCAAATGGCAAGGGGGGTTAAGTGGCACATCATTTGAAAGCTGTTGTAAAATGAAAGAAAACGCAGCAGGTCTCGACTCTCTACAACAACCCTGTGCAAAATGGTCAAAGTGTAAACAAAAACTTAATTGAAAAGTCCATGGTCACCCCTATAAATCGGAAATGGTGAGACAAATGTGAAAACAGAAAAGGATGTGTGGTATTATTTTCAAAGTATAACGATTTAAGTGAAAACGTCTTGTCCCAGGGTCCCCACTTGGTCCCGGTGGGATCCAACTAAAAAAATTCAAATGGCAAGAGAGGTAGGACATCGTTTGAAAGCTCTTGTTAAGTGAAAGAAGATGGAGCACGTCTCGACTTTCTACGACAACCCTGTCCAAAATTGCGGTGGGTCAAAATGTAAACAAATTGGAAAACAATCCAAGATGGCCGCTTAAAACCTATATCGAAAGGATAAGCATACCAAACTGCTGAAGCTAGGAAAACAAATTTGGCATTAATGTTGATTAGTAAGTGACTAAAATATGCAAAATGTTCAAAAACGCGACATCTTGAGTTCAAAATGCCGCACTA
Organism: Thermobia domestica; assembly: GCF_964235325.1. Classification (NCBI taxonomy): domain Eukaryota; kingdom Metazoa; phylum Arthropoda; class Insecta; order Zygentoma; family Lepismatidae; genus Thermobia; species Thermobia domestica. The sequence continues at coordinate 16,996,541 of NC_137469.1, read as the reverse complement.
TGTATCGAACGCATATCCAGCTCACACCACTGGTGTTGGAGAAGTGAACGTTTATGGTTAATAGTCCACAAAATATCAAAGAGTATAATCTGTAATCCAATATGGCTGCCAGCGTGAAAAATGAGTTTGTATATAAACATGTTATTTCTTGGAATACTGTGACCAAGCCAACAAAGTTTGACGCAGTTCGATGTACTGAAATGACTTACATATGTTTGGTACTACCTGCCAATCTTGCAAATGATTTTTTTTTTATTTGGTATTGTTTGAAGTATTGAGATCAAACCAACGAATGACATACAAATGTAACCATCACGAATACGTTACAATAGAGCCACCAACTTACTGGTGCAGCAAGTTCTTTCTCTATGAACTACGTATGACAAAATTAGAAAAATATCCGAAGGTATTCAACTTTTTTTTTTTTTTTTACTATGAGTAGGAAGTCATAGTTGTGTGTTCATCGCATATTCGTTATATTCAAGTAAATAATGCCGAGAGAACCGTGACGAACGTACATTAAGAAGAAACCATATATGTGTTGTTACCGAATGAAATAATAGTTGAAGTGAATCGAAATTCAATTGTTCTTTAGTCTTCCTAGTATTTCTAAATACATAATAGAGAAAAATAGAGATTTAGATTTGTACTGTTATGAATGGCATAGGTTTTAAGCGGCCGTCTTGGATTCAAGGTGGCCATAGTTTTTCAATTAAGCTTTTATTTACATTTTGACCGCCACAATTTTGGACAGGGTTGTCGTAGAAAGTCAAGACTTGCTCCATCTACTTTCATTTAACAAGATCTTGCAAACGATGAGCTTCTTAACCTCTCTTGCCATTTGAAACTTTTTAGTTGGACCCCACCTGGGATCCTGTGAGTACCCTGGGACAAGAAGTTTTCACTTAAATTGTTGTACTTTGAATATAATGCCAGACCCCCTTCCTATTTTCAAGTCTCACCATTTCCGATTTATAGGGGTGACCATGGACTTTTCAATTAAGTTTTTGTTTACATTTTGACCTTCCGTCATTTTGCACAGTGTTGTTATAGAGAGTCGAGACTTGCTGCATTTTCTTTTATTTTACAACAGCTTTCAAATGATGTGCCACTTAACCCCCCTTGCCATTTGAAAATTTTGAGTTGGACCCCGTCTGGGACCCTGGGACAAAGTTTTTTACCCAAAAAGGTTGTCGTTGAAAATGATGGGATACGTGTTGGTCGAGTTTTCCACTTACCCAACCGTTTCCGAACAAATGACTCGTTTCAAACTATTCTGCCATGTAATTTCTTTGTAGTTCTTACATTACAAAATATGTTGTAACTCACGATATTCCTCCCGGTGGCACGTATGACTTTGGGATTCATCTAGTTATAACATTTCAAATGCAAACACAATTGTCTCGTTCGGATCTCAGCGGAGCCACTACGTGACCCTTCCTTGTCAGTATGATGTGCTTAGTGCCTGAAAAATACGAAAACTCGATTTAGGGGCCATTCAAAAATTCTGTTGCCCTTGATCCAAAAAATCTAATATATTTCATTCAATAAAAAATAAATCTTGTACGTCTTATATCTGAAGAACTACATATAGTGCAGCCAAACCAAAACTATCACTTAACTCAGCATGATGTGCTTATTCCGAAAGAAATACGAAACCTTGATTTAGGGACCGTCCAAACGTTTGTAGCCCCTGATCCAAAAAGTCCAATATATTTCATTCAATCAATAATTTTATTGTATGTCTTATATATGGAGAACTACATATACTGTAACCCAACCCAAGATATCACTTAACTCAGTGTGATATGCTTATTGCGTAAAATATATGAAAAGTCGATTTAGGGACCGTCCAAAAATTTTGTGACCCGTTATAAAAAAAAATCCAAAATATTTCATTAATCGAAATTTTTCTTGTGCTCCTTATACCTGGAGAACTACATATCTGGAGAAAACTCGATTTAGAGACCGTTCGAATATTTTATGGTAACTGATCCAAAAATTAATATTAGCCAAGATCATAATATTTTGATCCATTTTTTAGATCATTCCTAAAATTCTTGTTTTTATCCAATCTTTCTTTTAAACAGTATCACTCTCTTTGTTCTCAATTTGAAATGTATCAAGCAATTATAAAGCATTGCTTATTATCCAATTTGTATTCGGTGTAGAGCTTCAATTTTCTCAAAGTTTCAAATAAGATAATGAAATATGATTTACTATCGGAATTCGTGTCAGGTATTATTATTACTTTTATTGGTGTTTTCCTTTCTTTCAATTGTTAAATCAAGAAACTTCCTTGCACTGTCATAAAATATGTGCTCTTTTCCAATAGCATAATAAGTGCTCATATAATTTTAAACTTTGAAATTAAGAATTGAATCAGTACAAGAAGTACAATTTGGATAACGAATGATTTATAATTGATGTTTAGTGGCGTACTGAAGGAAAGGGATTAGGGACTTTGAAACCCCCCTTGAGCAAGGTATTATGCAAAATTAAGTACGTTTATCATATTAGCACGTTTATATATATAAACACTTGATATATAAACTTGTGTTCCTAAAGCCCCTGAACCCCCTAAACATTTGCGTAGAGTACTGATTGTGTTTCTCTTATTATTTTAACCGTTTTATGCTTTGAACGAAATTTGAAGTGCAGGGACCCTGTGAAGGTGACCACCTTTACTATCAAAATTTCTTTAATGGTTCTCAGTTTTTCTTCAAAACAATCAATAACGAACGAAAAATAAATGATTGAGTTTGATTTAGAATCGAAATTTGAAATACCACCAAAAAGTTGGCCCACCCAACCTTATTTTGCAAATGCCTCTTAATAATTTTCAAAACAAACTATTTTCTCTTCAAACCAATCAATAAGAAAGGAAAACACGTTATTAGCTTGAGTATTGAATCGATATTTAAGAGCAGAAAAACAGTATGAAGTTGACCACCAAATGTATCCTGCAAATAGATATATTTTACTGGTTGTTTTGAAACAAGTGATTTTTTCTTCAAAATAAGCAACCCGCCCCGAAACAAATCACTTTCATCAACATTATTTCTTAATTATATTCTTATGTTTTTCGAATCAAATTACTTTTCTTCCAAACAAGCAACAACAAATCCATATCAAACGATTGATTTTGGTCTTGAATCGAAATTTGTACGTAAAGGAATCAGATTGAATTTGATCACATTCTAAATTTATTTTGTAAATCTCTTTCTCTATTTTTTCGAAACAAGCGATTTGCTCTTAAAAACAACCAATAAGAAACGCTTGGCTTCGGTTTTGATCCGAGATTTTAAAGTGGAGCCAATATGAAATTCCATCACCCATTTTTCTTGAAAAGACTCTTTATGTTTTTCGAAACAGACTATTCTTTTTCAAAATAATTAATAGCATACGCATATCAAACAATTGATTTTGATTTTCAAACAAATTTTAAGTGGGGAACAAGGGTAAATTTGGCCATATACCAACTTTATTTTGTAAACATCTCTTTATGTTTTAAGAAAGATACGATTTTTACTATTTTTTCTTCAAAAAAGTCAATAACAAACGAAAAACAAACGATTGGCTTCCGATTTCATTTCGAAATTTGAAAGGAGGCAACTTCACATAGGTGCATTGATTCCCTTAAAAAATTCCAAATTTCCAAACGCAAATTCTAAGCCTACAGTTTTAAAATTGCAGTTGCATGTACATACTTCAACTTAGTATACATAAAAAATTACAGCATTATAAAAATATCAGACAAATAATATTATTTATTCGGTATTGAAAACCTCGAATCAACTATTGGAGTCATTTAGCGTCATTTTTTTAATATGACAAAATTAAAGGTGTGGGACATGGATATATTACGAACAGTATTTTTATACAATTTGTATATATATATACATAATTTTTTAAAAATAGACCATTTAGAATTATTTATCCTTACAATTTTTTATATCCACAAATTCAAGGTGAGGGATATGCGATATTGATATATTCAGAAAGTGTTGACCACCCTACAGAATGTCGATCCTATGCCGTTTCGGTCCTGTGCCGTGTCGATCCTATGCCGTTTCGGTCCTGTGCCGTGTCGATCCTGTGCCGTTTCGGTCCTACACCGTGTCGATCCTATGCCGTGTCGGCCCTACGCCGTGTCGGTCCTGTGCATGTAACCCGGTAATTGGTCCAAAGGCCAATTCGTCCAAAAACATTTGCTCCAAAGGATATTTCGTCCAAAAGATAATTGGTCCAAGGGACATTTCGTCCAGAGATGTTTAGTTCAAAGCACATTTCGTCCAAAGGACATTTGGTCCGGTAACGCTTGGGGGTCTGGGGTTTCTTTCTATTAGAAAAGTAAAAAAGTGATGCCTATAACATTATGACTCAGTAGCTTCTTATTTCTAAAGGAAATTTGAAATAGAGATTTATCCCGCAATTTTCATTTCGATAGAACAAATATAATCTGAGATATTCACAAAAACGTAAACGCCTGAGTTCAAATGTCCGAACAACAGAAATGAGGAAAAGGTTGGAGTGTGAAGTATGTTGCTGCAATAAGTGCTAATATGACATCTAAAGTTTTAATGTTGTGAACAGTGATGAAAATTTTCCGATTCATAAAAAACATACTGCACTTATTCCTACATCGTTGTTTAGCCGTGATGTGAGCTGGAAAGCTTTCTTCCATATTTTTCCGGAAAATTTTCCGTTCTAAAAAGTAGCAGTGATCAAGTAACGATTCCTCAGTAATCATAAAATTGATACAATTCATGAGTAGAAATGGTAAAAAGTGAAAGATCGTTTAAAGAATCTGAAAATTTTCATGGCTCAGAGAATATTCAGTACTATGTAGGGACAAGTGAAACAATTTTTCATGAATAGAAAAATTGGTAGCCTGTATGAAAAAATTGTAAAACCTTTTATGAGTCGGAAAATTGTCATAATTTTGAAGCAAAAAGTAAATCGAAAAGTTATTGCTTTGAAGTAACAAGTGAAAGGAATTTTCATAGATCGGAAAATTTTAATTCTGATATACAAACAACTCTTCACAAGCCGGACAATTTTGGACATTTTGTACAGTGATGTTAGGTAGAAAATTTTCCACTATATTTAACTGCACATTCAGCTAGAAATTTGAAGTTTTGTACAGTAAAGTTAGTTAACAAGAAATTATAATTCTCCAATAAGATTTCGGGAACCGGAACATGTTCTAAAATTTCAAGTTGGGAAGGAAAAATTTACATAGTGTTTCTCATTTTCTCTCTCTCTCTCTCTCTCGTCTTCCTCTCTCTCTCTCCCTCTGTGTATGTGTGTGTGAGTGTGTTTGTTCGTGTGTGTGTGTAAAGTGCAGGGAAAACACACCGAGTTCGTAGAGTACAAATATCATGCTCTATTATTTAAAATTTAAATTTATTAAAAGTGATCAATATTTAACGATTCATAAAAAAAATATCTATTTATTCGAACAACGTTGTTTAGCCGTAAAATTAAATGGTAATAAATATTTCCAATTGGGCTGGTACACCTTACTATGCTATTAATATTATATGTTTTGTCTTCATTTTCTTTGAGCTGAAGAAAAACCGACAAGGGGGTAAGAATATCCTAAGATAGATTTACCCCCCGGTATATGTTCACTGATGTAGATGTACACCTCAATATGGTATTAATAATATATCTTCTGTCATCACTTTCTTTGAGTTTAAGGAAAACCGACAGGGGGGTAAGAATATCCTAGGATAGATTTACCCCCCGGTATATGTTCACTGATGTAGATGTACACTTCAATATGGTATTAATATTATATCTTTTGTCTTCATTTTCTTTGAGTTTAAGGAAAACCGACAGGGGGGTAAGAATATCCTAGGATAGATTTACCCCCCGGTATATGTTCACTGATGTAGATGTACACTTCAATATGGTATTAATATTATATCTTTTGTCTTCATTTTCTTTGAGTTTAAGGAAAACCGACAGGGGGGTAAGAATATCCTAGGATAGATTTACCCCCCGGTATATGTTCACTGATGTAGATGTACACTTCAATATGGTATTAATATTATATCTTTTGTCTTCATTTTCTTTGAGTTTAAGGAAAACCGACAGGGGGGTAAGAATATCCTAGGATAGATTTACCCCCCGGTATATGTTCACTGATGTAGATGTACACTTCAATATGGTATTAATATTATATCTTTTGTCTTCATTTTCTTTGAGTTTAAGGAAAACCGACAGGGGGGTAAGAATATCCTAGGATAGATTTACCCCCCGGTATATGTTCACTGATGTAGATGTACACTTCAATATGGTATTAATATTATATCTTTTGTCTTCATTTTCTTTGAGTTTAAGGAAAACCGACAGGGGGGTAAGAATATCCTAGGATAGATTTACCCCCCGGTATATGTTCACTGATGTAGATGTACACTTCAATATGGTATTAATATTATATCTTTTGTCTTCATTTTCTTTGAGTTTAAGGAAAACCGACAGGGGGGTAAGAATATCCTAGGATAGATTTACCCCCCGGTATATGTTCACTGATGTAGATGTACACTTCAATATGGTATTAATATTATATCTTTTGTTTTCATTTTCTTTGAGTTTAAGGAAAACCGACAGGGGGGTAAGAATATCCTAGGATAGATTTACCCCCCGGTATATGTTCACTGATGTAGATGTACACTTCAATATGGTATTAATAATATATCTTTTGTCTTCATTTTCTTTGAGTTTAAGGAAAACCGACAGGGGGGTAAGAATATCCTAGGATAGATTTACCCCCCGGTATATGTTCACTGATGTAGATGTACACTTCAATATGGTATTAATATTATATCTTTTGTCTTCATTTTCTTTGAGTTTAAGGAAAACCGACAGGGGGGTAAGAATATCCTAGGATAGATTTACCCCCCGGTATATGTTCACTGATGTAGATGTACACTTCAATATGGTATTAATATTATATCTTTTGTCTTCATTTTCTTTGAGTTTAAGGAAAACCGACAGGGGGGTAAGAATATCCTAGGATAGATTTACCCCCCGGTATATGTTCACTGATGTAGATGTACACTTCAATATGGTATTAATATTATATCTTTTGTTTTCATTTTCTTTGAGTTTAAGGAAAACCGACAGGGGGGTAAGAATATCCTAGGATAGATTTACCCCCCGGTATATGTTCACTGATGTAGATGTACACTTCAATATGGTATTAATAATATATCTTTTGTCTTCATTTTCTTTGAGTTTAAGGAAAACCGACAGGGGGGTAAGAATATCCTAGGATAGATTTACCCCCCGGTATATGTTCACTGATGTAGATGTACACTTCAATATGGTATTAATATTATATCTTTTGTCTTCATTTTCTTTGAGTTTAAGGAAAACCGACAGGGGGGTAAGAATATCCTAGGATAGATTTACCCCCCGGTATATGTTCACTGATGTAGATGTACACTTCAATATGGTATTAATATTATATCTTTTGTCTTCATTTTCTTTGAGTTTAACTAAAACCGACAGGGGGGTAAGAATATCCTAGGATAGATTTACCCCCCGGTATATGTTCACTGATGTAGATGTACACTTCAATATGGTATTAATATTATATCTTTTGTCTTCATTTTCTTTGAGTTTAAGGAAAACCGACAGGGGGGTAAGAATATCCTAGGATAGATTTACCCCCTATTGTGAGTAAACAATTTTTTCTTTTGTGAGTAAGATTCATCGAAAAATTTGATTGTTGTCTCTTTTGGCGATGTTTTACCGGGGGGTATATCTGTCCTAGGATAGTTTTACCGGGGGGTATATCTATCCTAGGATAGATTTACCGGGGGGTATATCTGTCCTAGGACAGTTTCCCGGGGAGTATGTTTATCTGTGGGACTATTTTACCGGGGAGGTACATTTGTCCTAGGATTTTTTTTACCGGGGGTACGTTTGTCCCAGGACTGTTTTACCGGGGGGTATATCTATCCTAGTACTTTTTTACCGGGGGGTATGTTTTACGGGAGGTACGTCTATCCCGTTACACCGGCACTACTTGATTTTTTTTTTTTTTTTTGTATAATGTAAAAAAGAAGGAGATGAATTTCTTGGCTTCAGTAAAAATGCTGCTGAAGTGAATGTATTCCAGTAGTTTATGCAATATGTGTGAGTCTATCTGCCCCTGTAGCTTATAGCAACAGTATGTCGTTTTCTGAATTGCTTGTTCACGTGTTCTGTAGATACTACTCGTTTTCAAGCGACACAGGTGTCATTTCGCACCATGTGAGCTTTTTTGGTGGACAAACACCGTGTGCATGGTTTTTCTCGTTATTTTTTCGTTTCCTCCTACTTTTTTCATTCCACCTCTTCAGTCATTTCTCATCATTACCGTCTCCCTTAGTCTTGGTGCACAATCGTGGGACGTTAAACTAGATAGTTCATTTCATTTCAAAGCATATTAGTGGTGTTCTTCTTCCAAAAACTAAAGAGAAATGTAGATCGAACATCAGTAATACTGTACACCATAGGTGTCGACTACATGGGTATGACCTTGGCTCCGAGACTCAAGCATCCGTTGGAAATTTTCAATGTGTACTATTAAAGCTAATATCGAAATAACATTTTCATGACATTGACAAACACTTAGTGCATGTGATCGCAAGTTTGATTTCATGGGCGGATGCTTATACATTTAATAATTGTTTATTAATATTTAGCATTGTTAGGTATACCACACATCGAGGATTAAACAATATAACATTATACAACAACAATAAATTTATATTATAAAATTGAAAATGACTATTTTTGGGACTCCTAATCTCTTGAACCAACAGACCGATCTCGATCAAATTTCCAACATAGATGAGGTTTGGGCCTGGGAGTGTTTTCATCATTTCACTTTAACAGTAAAACTTAGGTTAGGGGAAGGGGGAGTTATAAAATAATAAATAAAACCTAATAACTCTTGAACCAAACGACCAATGTCGATCAAATTTTTAACATAGATGAGGTTCTGATTTGGGGTGTTTTTTAAGGGGTGTTGGGGTGTTCTGACTTGGGGAATGATATCTGTCAGTTCACTTTGACGGAGCAATGTAGGGGAGCAGGAAGAGGGGAATATGTACAAAAATCAATATAAATAAAAATAAAAATGACTAAGTTTGTGACTCATTAACTCTTGAACCGATCTCAATCAAATTTTTAACATGTATGAGGTTCGGTCCTAAAAAGGTTTTTAGAGTTTGTTTCACTTTGATGGTAAAACCTAAGGGAGGAGGAAAGGAGGGATATATATATATATATATATATATATATATATATATATATATATATATATATATAATAAAACTTAATAACTTTTGAAACATCCGATCGATCTTGATCAAATTTTCAACATAGATGAGGTTCTGACTTGGGGTGTCTTTTCTATCAAATCACTTTGACGGTAGGAGGTGGGGTTGGAAAATGTACAAAAATAGATACAATTTAATAAGTCTTGAACAACCCGACCGAACTTGATCTCATTTTCAACATAGATGAGGATCGGACCTGAGATGGTTTCTGTCATATCACTTTGACGGTGCAGTTTAGGGGAGGGGGAATGAAAGATATTTAAAAATGATCGAAAATGACTCATATTAAAATGGAGTCTATAGTTTTTGCGGTTTCTGAGATAAACAGTGACACTTCCGATGCTATTTAAATCCAAGTTCAGCCCCGTAGCTTGGCGGAGGGAAGAGAACATATATAAAAATGATCGAAAATGACAAATATTATTGTCGAATCCATAGCTTTCCAATTCGCGACCGTTTACGACCACCGTTTACGATACCGTTTACGACCAAATTCAGCATCGTAACTTGGGGAGAGGGAGATACATAATAATGATCAAAAATGACCAAATATTAGTGTCGAATCCATAGTTTTCGGCGTCGCTAAGATGAACAGTGATACTTCCGATCAAGTTTAAATGCAAATTCAGCACCGCAACTTGAGGGAGGAACAAGATATATAAAATTATCAAAAATTACTATTATCAATGTCGAACTCATGGTTTTCGAGGTCATTGAGATGAACAATGACACTTCCGATGACGTACCTCGCAACATGGGGGTGAAGGAGATATATAAGTTTATTGAAAATGACCTATATTAGTGCCGAATCCTTAGTTTTGGGGGTCTCTGAGACGAACAGCGACATTTTGATGCCGTTTAAATTCAAATTCAGCCCCGGAACTTGGGGAGGAGGAGGAGAAGGAGAGAGAAATATAAAAAATAATCAAAAATGATCGATGTCAGAGAGCGCTTTACTAATAGTAAAAAGTGACTAACGAAAAATATTATTATTATTATTATTATTATTATTATTATTATTATTATTATTATTATTATTATTATTATTATTATTATTATTATTATTATTATTATTAAAGTTTAACTCAACGAAGTGGGTAATGCTAGTAATCCATATTCACAAGCGAGACTTCAAATAACTTGGAGTTTGATGCCGTTATTTTGTATTTCCAATACAGGTCAAAAGTATTTATATAGATTGAATTTACACTAAATTCATAGACAGTTGAATCGTATTCATTTTCCACTCAAATTATTTTACAATATTAAGAGGTTTGATTATTTTATTTTTTCCTCTTTTTTAATCAATATTGCTAAATATATCATGATCTTGAAGTCCCTATGTCAGCATGAACTGTGTATAGCTGCGCAAATTGCTTCGAGCAGCTCTTGAAAATTACATAAAAAAAAAAAAAAAAACACTGCTGTCTGTCCCTCACAAGGGAAGTTCGGGAGAAAGCACTCACATGCAAAGAAACTAAGCATGCCATTTGAAGCCCTAATTCATGCTGATTACAACAAGCTAATAAATTTCCTGTACGGTTGAGAACTGTTCGAAATATTCAACTTGGCATTATATGAGAAAATGAGGATATGCACATTTAAACGCGTTAAGTGCAACATAATTAGCAATGAATATTGCCATACGAATTGAAAGCTATCGGAAGTTACAGAAAAAAAAAAAACTGTTTTGCAACAACTAACGGGTTTGTTAGATACAATTAGTCATTATATTGTTCACAATAATGATAGGTTAGAGATGAAAATTGATCACTGTTGTTCTTCTGTTTTATGAAGAAATGACACAGGCAAAAGACTTCCTTGCACCATTAACATTTTATATGTGCAATTGCGTTGCATCCGTCAAGGGAACAGTTCGCAGAACCAAAGCAGAAAGCAAATTCGACAAGTGATTCAAAAGGTATCGGCCTATAATTTGTTCGTAACCTGCCTTGTGAAACGCAAAATGAAACAATCCAGTGTATTGCGGTGATCGGAACTGATTCGTATGGACACGAACTGTATTTGATTATTTCGTTGGTACATCATAACGTAGTGATGAAGTTGTTTCATACTCTGTACAAATCTTCTGCCATAATCTTTGATAGGAATCCAAACACATCAAATGGTTGTATCCCCGTGTGCAGCAGTTCTTTGGTATCTTCTCAACCATTACGTCTTTTGTCATCCGTCATACAACTTGTAATTAACAATTTGCCTGTGAATGGACCCAGTGATCAAGCAGTAGCAAGTTTAAAACATCAGGCTTCGCTATGGGAGAAAATACTTAACGCGTTTAAATATGCATCCACTCATTTTTTCATATAAACTTCCAATCTGAATATCTTGAACAGTTCTCAACTGTACAGGAATATTATTACCTGTTGAAATCAGCATGAATTGGTCCTTCAAATGGTATGCTTAGTTTCTCTGCAGGTGAGTGCTTTGTCCCGAACTTCCCTTGTCAGCACTGACTTCAGACCATCATATCGAAAACACAAAATCCGTTTATCTTGTTCCAATCTATCGTACTGCAGAAAGGAAATTCCATCTTCGAAGCGAAGATGATCATCCGGAAAATCTAGTTCTTTAGACGTGGAATTATTATTATTATTATTATTATTATTATTATTATTATTATTATTATTATTATTATTATTATTATTATTATTATTATTATTATTATTAATGCCAAGAACTGTCCTTCTAGCATTGTTTAAATAGCCCTTTCTTTGACTCTAAAAACATTATTTGGGTGAATAAATACACACTAATTTTACTTTATAATACTTATCCATTAAATAATACAATAAAACAATTAATTTAAACAACGAAATGTGCAAATTGTACATATAACAGAAAAGACAATCCCTTTATAAACATTCAAGCGTATGTCGTTACACTTAGTGAGCAACTTTGTAACTTACAGGATGCTACATAGATTTGCTGTGATGATTACTAAATTAATCCCTCATATTAATTTAGTATGATGATTAGTAAATTTAGTATGACGGATTAATTCCGCTCTTTCCAAATAGTTTCTCTCAGGCTCGTGGCAGTCAGCTCACCGTCGTGGCAGTCAGCATCTTGATATTTGCAATCAGCGCCAGTCGAGGCAATCAGCACCAATAATTGGCTGTGGCAGTCAGCACACGTGGCAATCAGCACCAAACCTTCAGAACGAAGCAATAGCGCAAAATATCACATCTTAAAAAGAAAGAACAAGAAATGGCTACCTGCATTTTTGAAGGTCGAAATTTTCTGACCAAGAACGCCAATGCAAGTAATTTCTTGCGATGTATTGCTTCATTAAACTTCTACAACGTTAAAAAAAAAAAAAAAATCCTCTGGATCTACCGCTATGTGCAACAAAATAATATTAAAAGGTAGAAATTTTATGTGCTTGTTTTACAAAATTAGGTTTCGGAATTTGTTGAAAACACGCTCTTTGACTAAAAATGACTTGAAATGGAATAGATCTACAATATATTGAGTCACAACTCAAAATTTGAGTTGTTTTAAACACTTTCGATATACCTTGTGATCAGAGGTGGAATTCCTCTTTCTCCCTTGTATACCCCTCTGAACACGGTCACCCAAGGGTAATTGTTTACTATCAGAAATGTACCTTAAGAATGCGTGCATTTTGAGTAAAGACAATGGTATATATATGTATTTTTTTGTCGATATTCGAAACGAGAGACCGAGACTTTCGAGAGTGAGCTTGACTTTTCTTTCTTCTTTTTTTTTTTTTTTTTTTTTTTGTGACGAGCTAGTTTCAGGAAGTTACTCCCTCACGAAGTTAATCCCCAGTATTTTCAGGTGACGTGTTGTTTGCCACGACTCGATTTTCGTGTTAATTGTCACCATTTTGCCACGATTTGCATTCCGATCTTACCATATCATTATCGCGAAAATTCACACACACCTGGAGTAAAAGGAAGGGTTGCAAGGCACCTCTCTTTTTGATTCTCTGGAACAAGTGGTAAATGTTCTCGCCTTTGAACATAAAACATCATTAATATCACAATAGCTTAGTAAATTTATATAATTGCATTTTCTCTTTTAACTGAGTTTTTAATATGGGCTGTTACAAAATGTTACTTTTTTCGTTATGCTACGCGACTAAAGAACTGGGTTTTATATACTTTAGAAAAATGAAATGAAATATTTCAGTTTTACTTCCCATGGTTATGACGTGTAAGCTAAAGGATATGGTAATGATCAGAATGAATGAAAAATAGTGTAATGAAGAAAGTGGTAGGAAAAGGAAGAACCCACTGCAACACTGTCATCTAAAGTGTTTACTCTGAGACTTGCTTGAAAAATTAAACAAATATTTCTCATTTCTGCACCACTAGAATCCATCTGAGATACGATCTTGTGTACGATTACACCACTAAAACAATATTTTAAATTGTTCTTTTTTTTCTGGGGGTGGATCAGTATCGAATCATTTATCTTTCGATTGCGGAATTCAACTTCTTACATTTATATGGTCTAAATTTTACCTTCAAACGTCCGAGAGAATTAATAGTTCAAACTTAGAGAAATGTAATCTGCTAGTTTACTTCTGCCATAGGTTTCATTGTATCAAATCGTACACAGTGCTCCCTTGTGGTTATGTGGATAGCCACGCGCCTTTGGGGTAGGAGACCTGGGTTAGATTACCGGCGAAAACTTATTTGGATCGGATCAAGATGTAGGTTCATGTCTAAGTCTGCTGCTGAATGGGATGTTTAACTCAAATCTACTCCAATTTATGCACATTCCATCTTGTTTCAAAAAAGCTATGAAGGGATTGCCGACCCATGTATTTTAATAATCTCTGTTGAATTGATTTGATTTAATTTTTAGTGGCCCGCTCAGCATCGAGGCTATATGAGATGTGGACCTACAGTTTAACGTAGAATCCGATCAACTTGAGCTCCCGCTGGAATCGAACCCAGGTCTTCCAGGTCAAAGGCGCGTACATTAACCGCTTAGCCACAAAGGAGCTCTCTGAGTGGGCTTGAAATTAGCCAACTAACAATACAAAGTCACTAAATTTTTGTATTGCCAATAGAAGTTTCCTTCCTCTCACCAAAGATGTTTAAAAGATTGCTAAATCCATATATTTAAATCTAATTTTGTTTAATTTAATCTCTAGGAAAGCTATGAAAGATTAAAAAAAAAAAAAGAAAAAAAAAAAAAAAAACATGCCTCTCCTGAAGGTCCGGGTTCTCATTTTTCGAGATAGTTACCTCCTACTTATGGGTGGTCCTGATGAAATGCCTACATTCAACATTGGCTACACATTCGAACACACACAAATTGTACGTCATATAAATTTTGAAACTGCATTTGGGGAGATTTTAAGCACACAAATGATTACATCGAGTCTTGAACTCAACTTGAATAAATTTAACAGAGGCGTTAGCAGCTGATAGCGTAGTAACCCAATAACATGCTTGGGACAGTTGGTATTGTATGTATTATGTTTATAAATATAAAAGATTTAATTTTTATGATATGGTCATCTGGCAACCCTTAGCTTATGAGTCGATTATGTATAAATCTTCACGATTGTGATATAAGGTGAGCCAGAGATAATACCGTGGCAAACAACACGTAAACTATTTCCAGCCCTTTATCTTTAAAAAAATCTGAAGTTTGGAACTTCACTCCTAAGTCCTCGCAAACAACTCCTAAACGATTGATATTCATAAAGAGTTTGACTAATGGGAGACCCCACTATTTTGTTGCACTGTATATCCAGAACTTTTAACTCATAAACTTAACAATTTCGCCCCTAAATCCTTCGAAACAAATCCAAAACAATTAACGTAGGTTTCATTATTCGTGACGAATGGGAGCCCTCCTTTATTTTACTGGCTGTATCTTGAGAAGTGTAAACTTCTAAACTTTAGGATTTCAGTCTTAAATACTCTCAAAAAATTTTAAAGCAATTGATGTAGGTTTTAAAATTATATGTGACGTATGGGGTGCTAACTTCACGAAGTTGGCCCCCAATTTTGTGGTAATGTATCTTTAAAATAGTAAACTTCTAACTTCGGGACTTCACTCGTATATCCTCCCAAACAAATCATAAACGATTGGTGTACGTTCTAAGAATATTCGCGAGAAGTTGGACTAGATGCATAAATCTTTCACATGCAAAGAACTTTCAATTTTTAAAATGGGGGCTAGAGATATACATCCCCCACATTTAAAATGGGGGTAAGTCGAAAGCTGTGAGAACACAAAACTCGGGGTTTTCAGCAGAAAACGGCACCAAACTTTAGCATAGAAAACACTTCCTATTTCTAAAGTGGGTTGTTGCATGTCTCCAGCCGCCTCAAATTTATTGTTGGTTTAACTTGAGAAATGTGAGCACGGAACTGGGGATATAAACTGACATAGAAAAGACTTTCAATTTCTAAAGTGGGAGGTTCATCCCGCACCAACAAATTTATTCTTGTTATAACTTGAGAACGACAAGAGCACAAAACTTGGGGTTTTCAGAGTAAATGGGTTAAAAATATACTTTGGCATAGAAAAGATTTTCAATTTCTAAAATAGTGGCTGGAGAGATGGGTACCCCATATTTAATAGAGCGAGAACTCAAAAACGGCAAGAGAACAAAACTAGGAGTTTTCAGCACAAAACTAGTACAAAACTTTTGCACAGAATGAACTTTCAACTTCCAAAGTCTCCAGCCCTCCCAAATTATTCTTTTATAACTTGAGAACGGCGAGAGCACAAAACTTGGGGTTTTCGGTACAAAAGGTAAAAACATACCACAAGACTTTGCCGTACAAAAGACTTTGAATTTCAAAATTGTGTGTTTGTAGGGGGAGGGATACTTGAGACATGGACCCCTAACTACGGGACCGCGGTGGATCAGTGGTATAGTATTCACCTCTGGTACTGAATCCCTGATTCAATCCATCTCATGCTTATTGCACTTTTGTGCTGCGCAAAAACAATGTGTGTAGGTTTCCTTGTGGTTTTGCCCTTTCCTCCTATTTTCTTAATTCCACTTGTTTCTTTAATATCATTCGTTTTTCTCATCCCTTATCATCCCCTTTGCTTGTTGTTTATTGAAGTTAACGTCTCTATTTAACAGTTAGACCATATGACACATGGGCATACAGTTTAAGGGCTTCACTCACATCCTTCTCGTTTAAATCTATTCATGTTTATTATAATACTGACAACCCGAAATATTTCATCGTGAGTTTGAAATGAAAACTAAAAAGAAACGGAACGCGGTGGTAGGTTCCAAGCAAACTGGTATCGAAAATAACTTTCAGATTAATTATTTAACTTACACTTATGAGAAATACATCAGGGAAGCAGTGACTGGGATAACAAGTCCGCAGTCGCTGCAGTGCAAGACGGCCGTGACGTTTAGTACCCCTTCCTCAAAGTTGTAAAACCAGATTCGTACAGGGTTAACTTTTTTTTCTTGGGGTTATACTGACACTGCATAGAAAAACTTAATATCAAATTAAAGTGAAAAAAATACATTTCATAGTCAATTTGTGCTACTTGACATTGAATGTTTCAATAGAACTAGAGTGCCTATCCAGCCCGGTCCTGTTTTTCTTGAATAATTATTTCGCCATAGCATATACAACGAGGTTAAATACCATCGATAGTTGTAGGACCTCCATGTCGTTGAAATTAGAAAGTATAATAGATGCGATAAATTGTTTGGAAGCTGGATTATTTGTGTAAATTTATTCAAGTTATTACAAAAAATTCCTTATGTTCTTTAAATAATATTATTCGAACATTGTTTTGAAAATTTTCACAAAAATAAATAAATAAATGAATAAACCTCATGAACTATGAACTTTCGTTTATCTCATCCTAAAAATTGATCATGCACACCAAAGAAACAAAAAGCAAGACTTGTAAAACTTAGTATGCTTTAAACACAATCTTTTCTTTTTTCCTTTCTTTCTTTCTTTTTTTTAAAACAAAATTGCAAGTAACGTTTTAGAGGTTATTAATATATATTTCTTTTTTCATCTTCTCACACAAACATGTAGCAATCCTTTCTTTTGTAATCACTCACGTCGTCGGTCGACACGTGAGCGTGGCGCTCACAAATTACGCATAGTCACATTTATAAAGCCAGTACTACTCCAACAGAAGAGAATGAAAAGGTTACACTTGGCTCTCACGGACCCTACTAGGGCGGCTTTGAAACGAAAATATAAAATAGGGTGAGCGCTGCGCTCACCTGTCGACCGTTCCTGGGTTAAACAAAATAAAGCATCACAATAATAATAATAATAATAATAATAATAATAATAATAATAATAATAATAATAATAATAATAATAATAATAATAATAATAATAATAATAATAATGTCTATTCCCATTTCTCTTTCAAAGCAGTTTTTCGCGCAAAAACTTCAGTAAAGAGACTTTTTATAAAATGTTTAACTTTACAAGAAAAATCAATAGGAGACCCGCAGCTACACGAAGAACTAATTGTTATATGAATAATTTGCGGTCACTAGCACCCATATGCAATAATATTTTTCAAGAGGTGGCCCAAGGTATTGCTCCCGGAACTACGAAATTTTCCCCAGGACATACTTCATATCGAGTTCAATGGGGATTCTCAGTATTTTGCAGTAGTACTTTTCACATCCAATGCATTGAAATCCATCAGTAACAAATCTGAAATCATTACTGCCCATATGAGATATCGCCAAAGGATCGACTTTAATCCCCAAAGTAACGACATATACGAAGTGTTTCTAAAGAACAAGTAAGAACTCCGTGAACATATAGTACTCACAAGGGAACATTCCGATTTGGTGAATTAAATTGCTGAAACTGATTACTAGCACTGGATTCAGCACCAAAATAAACAGAGAAAAAGAGAGTGTTTAGTGGCAGACCGTATACTGGGTGGGAGATAAGTGAGGGCAAAGTTAGAAGATAGAATGTAGAAAATGTCTAGAAATGCCACGTTAATTTTGAAACGAGTTCATGCAGACATGCTTAATTCTACACACCTCCTTTTTTGTTAAGGTTACTGATCAGAACGAAATAATTATTCTACCATCCAGTAAAATGTTTTCTTTGTTTTGAACTTTCTTTTATGATCAATATTCCAGGTAAATTATGTCAGTTGTTTTTCTTTCGTTCCTATTTTCTTTCGTTTTTTTTTTCCATCGCTTACTTGTCGCACTCTCCCATGTTTGAAATGAGCGAGTGGATTTAAAGCAAATAAAATTTCTGCTTTCCTTGTTTCCGCTTGTCTTTCCTTTTGTTTGGCACATAGAAATAAACTTCACAAAACATGCTACTATTTCTTATCATTCACGGCATCAGCCATCCAAAATTTTACACATTGTTATATTTGCCACCGCCTATGTGAACAGTTCCAGTTGTGATTTCTTGATTATTCTCAGGACCTGTGTGAATAGTTCCCTAATAATGTTGGTAAATTGGTATAAAGTTCATCATCAAAAAATCATGAACATTTTCTAAACTATGTTACAAATGGTTGTTGAGCCTATAATTATTTCAACTTCTTTAAGAGAATCGTCCAATTTAGAGGAGTTCGGATTAGGGGTGGTAAAGAGACGAGACCGCAGTGTAGAGCTTGCCTCGTTTGACAAATAATGGCCTCGATCCTGATTTGGTCTCGATAAACTCACTGTACGCTTGTCTCGATCTAGAATGTCAAGTCTCGATTTCGTCTCGGAATAAGTAGTGTGAAATAAAAAATGTGAAAGTAGTATCATCTTACAGACTGTCGTTCCATCTTTCTTATTTTTAGCCTTCATTCTTGAATTAGAATTATTGAATGGCGTGTCCATTCGTAGCTAAGTTGCAATGCTCGTGCTTCCTATGCGTGTTCGCGGATTCAATCATTAGTACGTATATCAAGCCTTGGATAAAACTCGAATAGTGATCCACATTTCACTTTAAACAACAAATCTTGTCTCATATAACCTCAATGTTTGTTATATAGCGAAACTCTAATCAATCAACTTCAATACTATAGCTTATTTTCTTCCTGCTGAATCAGGGTTATTCAACATTCCTACCAGATAATGCCGTCGATAGTAGCAAGAATGTATTTAAACGATGGGAAATTTAAATTTTACAATTTGGTATTTATTATCCATTAATTCTTCTTTGACTGCCATGTTAAACAAAGAAAATCACGTTCATTATCTTAACAAATAGATATTTTACTATACAATATTTGTTTCAAATGGATGAAATCCTTAATTACCTTTCACAACACCAACTTTAATTGACACTTTATAACACGAGCTTATTGCAACCTTACGATGCGCTTATTCTCCATAATATTATAGTTACACATTAAGCTGTAGGTCCGCGTCTCATATAGCCTTGGTGCAGAACGGAACACTAAAATCAACTCCAACGATCATCTTTTATTATCTATGGTCTCGGGTTGTGTCACCAAACACGAGATTCAAACTCAGATATCTCTCCTCAGATTTCACTTTCTGTTTCTTATACAAGCTCATAAAACTGTGATGCATTATATAGGTATACAACCTTTCTTTTTTTTTTTTTTTTTCACCTAACAGTATGAATAGTTCCAAATTATCGTACACTTCCGTGTTTGTAGTCGAGCAAATCGAAACTGCTAGAATATTTTATATATATATAATAACGAGAAAAAAAAACATAATTATGCAAAATGGAAAAAGAAAAATAATAAATCTCAGAATACTACCTACCATCACTGAATTAAACTTTAAATAACATTGGCGTAACAGCCTTTAGGGGACCATGGCTTGAAAGCTGGTTTACGGCATTCATGCCTTTGGAGTGATGTGTGGTCAGCACATCGCCCCCCTCGCCGTTAATGCTGGATTACTAGACGGGAGTTCACCGGGCTTCAAGTTTCGCCTATTCAAGATTCGCCTAATACCTCCTAGCTATGCAAACGTCAATCAAAGCGATGACACAGTTAATTTTCTTACTAGGCGAAAGTTGATTTTTTAAAGCACTTCGTTTAGCTCGCATACGTTGGTAGTCCTGCACCTTATTAATAGTTATCATTTTTTCTTGAAAGTATTTTCACGTTCTTATTAAATAGTCCAGTATGTAGCGGAAAATTTTGACAAACCCAGCGGAAATTGGTAGCCTAACGAAACTTGCAGGATAGTTTCCTTTTATCAAGTATACTAATATCCTGAAAGTCCCCGAACATTCCTCTTGAGCTACATCCAATGTGGCTGCCATATTCAATTTGGCCGACACTGTGTATAGAAAAATAATGTTTTCCTTGATTTCTTAGCTTAGGTTCAATTATACGGTCTTGGTACTTGTAACAAAATATTTTTGTGAATAAAATTACGTTTCGTTTCGTATATTCATCTCTGTAGGTCAGGTAGATATAAATCTAGAAATGAAGGAGTAGGCTTGTATCGCTTAATGTTGTGCCTGTGTTTCTGTCAAGCGTATTTTTCTGATTTCTTTGTTTGTTTATACAAATAATATTTATATAAGTAAAAAAAAAATAGAGAAAGAAAATATGTGAACATGCTAGAATTACACTTGACATATACAAAATATGATGCATTTGAGAACAATAGGGCATTATACGGAAGTGTCTGTAATGTTATTTAGCAAAATAATCTATAGAGAAAACGTTATTTAAGCAAAATTTAGTTTTTTATAAGCGATAGAAATAATTTATGGTACATAAAAGACAAAAAAAAGTCCATCCCTGGCACGGTACACTGTTAGGACATAAACGATACGGCTGGGCTTAAATAAGGACCCCGCAGACCCCGCATTGCGGGGGGGCAAGCCATCACGGGGCTCCAAATCGTGATGTAGGACGTAGAGAAGGTGCCCCATTCCACGTTGTATGCTGGGTGGCCCCCAAGCCCTTAATTACGCCACTGCATGTCTCAGTGAAACAATCTCGAACATAAACAATAAGCCCAAGTACATGAGAGTTTTACATTTGCAATACACGAAATTTTAAAAAAAATGGCGCTGCTATGTCCAAACAACGAACTAGGTAGCGTTCTCCATTTTCTCTTCCGATCCCCAATACTTGAATATGTTGCCCCCCCCCCATATCAATTACTTGAATATGTTACTCCAGCAAAGTTAGCTCCTCATGGTACACTTTCTATACGTGCCGTCTGCTCACACTTGCTCTTAAGAGTAAAACTGAGAGGTAAGTGACTGGTGTGAAATAAGTCTTCTGTATGTGAAATATCGACAGAAAGCCAGTGCGTCACCCCATGGGATGCATAAAAGTATAATTGGAAACGTTATCCCACTTTTACTAGTTCTTCAGGATTTGTGGTAGAATTATTGAATATACTCATAACCTGTTACAATTAACTGTCTATCTCTTGAGTAGTTTCAAAGGTTTTCTTCCCTTTTTGGAACAGAGACAAAGCCATGTTACTTCCTGAAAATTCATGTAAAAATATAATCACATCATCCATGTTTCCTCCTGTATTTTCATGTATTTAAACATTTTGACTGATTGATGAAATCTGCTTTCTTTATGAAAAATCAGAAAAATACGCTTGAGAAAAAAAAACAGATACAAGATTAAACGACACAACCCTCTCCTTCATTTGTAACTTTATATCTACCTAACCTACAGAGATTGTACTTTATATCAAACAAGAAGAAATTTGCTTACAAAATATTTTGTTATAAGTTTCAAAATCGTATAATTGAACGAAAGGTAAGAAATCAAGGAAACATGGACATTCTATAGACTACGGCAATCATATGAGATATGGCAGCCATATTGGGTGAAGCTTAAGTGAATATCTAGTCACTTTTAGGATATGCCTATACTTGATGGGAAGAATCTGTCCCATAAGTTTTATTGTTACTATTTTTTTTTCGGTTCAGACCCCTGCATACTGCAATAAAACAGTTTGCACTTAATTAAAAATTTACACTTTTAATGGTGATGCTCGATGTCAAGCGTATACTATCTATACCATAATTGTGCTTATACTGATCTTTGGTGCTTTGCTTAATTTTATTTTATGAATTATGCAAACTCTCGTCGAATTTGTGACTTCATTTTATATTTTCTGTAATGCATTTTGTAACTTCATGTAATATTTTCATATCTTGGTGTCAAACATATAATATCTAGTCATATAGTGTAATTGCGCTTATACTGTTTTGATGTGTACTTTTTATTTTTATTTTTTTTTAAATTTAGAAACTACAAATTTCTTAAATTGTGTCATTTCTTGTCAGTACTACCAACTAGAGATGCAAGGGCTCGGAAAAAAACCGGCTTTTTTGGAAAAAAACTCGGTTTTTTCTGCTTTGCTTTTTTGCTTGGGAAATTTTGGGCTTTTTTCAAAATACTGCTTTAAATTGATAAAATAGACTTTGTATCGCTTCTCTATAACACAAAAAATCATTTAATTAGTGGTTGATGCTGATAATAATATAAAACATCGAAAATAAACTATGAATTTCGAAAAAATATTTCAAATAATTTTTCTTCAACATATTTACATTATGAATTCCACAGGATTAACCAATGTATATAATAAGAATTTTTTAACCTCCTACATACAAAAGTAAGCAGAGTTGGCAAGAACCGTGGTTGTTTTTGAAAATGCCAAAAACCCGTTTTTTGGGGGGATGTTTAAACCAGGCTTTTTTGGTTTAAACCAGGCTTTTTTGACTTAGATTTTTTGCTTTATGTATTTATATTACATATTCACAGAAATAAGTTTGTTTCGCCTTGATGTTATTATGCAACAGCGGGGTTATGCCGGAAGAACTCCCATAAGCTTAAAGAAGTGCGGTCAGTAAATTTCTTAAGTTGAGAATCTCACGCCCTAGCCATTGGGAAAATCCCGTCATTACTTGAAATGTAAGACAATAACGGAAAAATTCTGTTATTGCTTTGCATGTAAAATTAAAAGGTCAACGTACCATAATCAGTACGCTAAAACTGAGGTATTAAATTACAAATTTAGTACCGGTACGTAGATATCATTGAAAGTCCAATCCAAGCTAATGTTGGAAGCTACGTAGGCAATCGATAAATTTTGCCAATTTCTATCAATATATTTAAGCAATATTGGCTTCTTTATAAAACAACACGCATTTAGGCATGCAGAAATATACAATTTAGTTTGTTTCGTATATTTAGGCTTAACATTCCTTACGAAATATCGAGGTTATCAAGGAGAAGACTTTCGCTTAAACTGACATCCGAACCGCTACTTGGGTTACGCATGAAAGAAGGTTTGTGGTTCGACCGAGAATTGAACATGGGACATCTTGATTAAAAGGTGAAAGGGAAATAAAACTATTGCAGATGGTTTTATATCTGGAAACGTTACCATGAAGTTCACACGATTCGCATTTTTCATTCTTTTTATTTTTGTGGTTTAAACCAGCTATTTAAAAAAAAAAAAAAAAAGTTGGTGTAAACCAGCCAACCCTAAAAGTAAACACTTCTTTTTAAAGAATACACAAATAACTAGCAAAATAGTATGTAGTATTTTTACTTCAAAATATTCCATACCCTCTTTTTGAAACAAAATAAAATTAAAATAAAACAAGAGAAATACTTAGATTTATATGATACACTTAAAGGCTGCACATCTAGAGCTTTTGGTTCTGTATATTCTTGAAATTCTACAGTTAAGTTTTATAGAACCACCATCACAACCCAATCCTCAAGTTTTCTGAATTTTTAACAAGAGGGATTCAACATATCATTACGGAACTCCCCCCCCCAAAAAAAAAAAACTACGGAATATATTTAAGCTAAGCTAAATACAACTCCACAACAAACATGACTGAGTGATTAGCTTTTGTGCTTCTATCGGGAAGTCCGGGATTCAACCAGCATTCGACCATTCTGACAAAGCTTTTCTTCATTCCATCTGTGAATGTAGAAATAGTGCGTGTACTGTGAGTTGGGCGACTTCCTTTCTTATTGTTTTTAAATCGTTATTATCACTAATTACCAGCAGTGACGGTTTTGCGAAGGTTAGGGGGGCGGTCTTTCGGACTGAAGCCCGTTCCCCAAAGTTACGGAATGTCTGCAACAAACGAAATATCTATTATTTATGCCTTTACTCATAAACTTTAAGCTCCCGTCAAATAAATATTACGAATGTTTAAAAAAAAACTAAACATTAGTAAGAAACCCTTCCCAAAATACTTTTCTAAATCCGCCACTGATTCTCAGTATAAAATGATTTTTAAAGTTGTATCCGGAAGATTATTGCTAAACATATAAACGAAACGAAATATTATGCCTGTACTCATAAACTTCAAGCACTTCCCAAATAAAATTAGGACTTTTTAGGAAACGAAACAATCAGAAAAAACCCTCCTAAAGTACTTTTCTAAATCCGCTACTGATTATTTGTATAAATTGGTATTCAAGGTTGTGTCCGGAAAATTATTGCTAAATCACTTCACAGCTACAGTATAACAGAAATATGGAAGTACGGCTTGACGGATATATTGAAAAACGTACGCTTTGACGGATATATAGAAAAACGGGCAAGTTTAACTTTTGCGCTAGAAGCTAGAGTACTAAAAGCTCTTAGAAATGAAACACGGATGACAAACTAGAGAAGAAAAGAGATGTCGATAACTCAAAAGTTAAAATAAAGTTAAATAGCCTCTAAAATTACCCTCAAATACTACATTCTTCATGTTAGCTTTAATTCGTAAAACACGTGCTCCATCCATCTTGATGGTGAATTTCAGAGCGAAATATCACATTCAGGTCATGGAATTCTTATCTAACTATAGAATATACTATAAGAAAGCTATTTAGATAGAAAAATCATGAAGTTGAAAAAAGCCAAAATTTCCAAAATTCTCGTTTTTTTCCCAAAAAAGCCGGCTTTTTATGTGAAAAAAAACATCGATTCAAAAAAGCCGGCTTTTTTGCATCTCTACTACCAACATAATTACACATTAGGCAATCTTGAATTCAAGATTCGCTTACACTTTCTCTTGAGTTAACATCTGTAAATTTCATTGCCTGAGGTTATTAAACGAATCTTGAATAGCCGAAAGTTGAAGTCACCGAGTTCAATACTTTCTTTCAAGTAGTTGCCCAATTGTCCCAATTGTCCTCACGACGCTGGGTGTATACTGAAATGCCGATACCAGGTAATGAGTACGCATGGTCACTCGGACCAGATCCGGTACTATTTAACTTCGGTGATCTCACTAGGACATTGCCGACTAAATTAAACATTAACAACTTTGCTTTCCAGTTGACATTATTTAGCTTTACTTTACATTGGTATCTACTTAAAATAGAAATTTCTTTTTATTTTACGCATGCAAGCGCTTGTAATAAACAACAAAAAATTTAAATGTATCTTTCTGTGGATAATTCCTTAATTGTGTAACTAGAGGCGGATCCAAGTTGAATATTGGGGGGGGGGGGCAGTCGTTCGAGCTCAAAACAAGGTAATAATATATTGCAAAAAAGAAAGAAAAACGAAAAGTCAAACAATTTTAGAAAAGAGAATGGACTCTTCTGTAGAATTAATATGAACAAAAACACCAGAGGTACAAAAAGTACAGCCAAGTTCGTCAACCTCAACAAGTATTGAGATGAGGATGGATCAGCCAAGTTCCTTACCACTGCATCTGAAACGAACACTGGAACTTGGCGCGAGATGTCTAACATATTCGAATACATTAAGATGTCTGTTTGTTACGTGTGATGAGATCACATTATAAAAAAAAAAAAAAAAAAAGTTCTAATGTCAATGATATCCTAGAAGGTTATGCTTTCAGTACCTACACTTCAGGGTACTAGAGCGCCTCTAGCGGAAATCTCTGAAAACACATACGTTCGAATGAGCTGTAGGAAGTTTGAACAGCCATTCGAAACGATATGTCGAACTGGGCAAGGTTTATCTCTGCTTAATGTGAATCTTTAACGGTTTCATGGTAGTGGTTTAGCCAGAAAATTATCGTGATTTAAATTTCAAGAATTATGTGAAAATTGTTAATAGTTATCAAAATATCAACATATTATATTTGTGAGTGTTCTATATTCGATACCGAAATATCTATAATTGGTGTGATAATATAATAATCGTGTTAACAGAGGTTAGACGAAACAGTCCTCCTGGAGGTATTTGATGGTTGTTCAAAGCATATTTAATTGGGTGAGTGTTATATCTTGATTATTTAATATTTCTCAATATATATTGTTAAATTTTTCCTGCAGTTCAAATATTGAATTCATATTGGAATTATACAGATTACGAGGTATTATATTTATTATATTTATTGGATTCATTATCGAAAGTTGTATTCTTGTTCAAAAGAAAGCATAGTACCAGTCAACTCAGATATATATTTTTCGATTTTCAATTTTGTTTAAAAATTGTTGATATTTCATTATTGATAAATTTATGTATTGCATAATTAATTTTTCATGAATTTTGTTATAAAATTTATCAAGCTAGAAAATCAGTTACTTTTACTTATCCAAATTACCTTAGTATCTCACTTTTTTTTTAATTTATGAAGATAATAGCAGTTTATTGGTAATATTTAAGCTAGTTCTAGACTGAAATTCACTCTAAATATAGAATAACTACCGATAATTCTGCATGGAAATTTTAAAATGCTTACTTGCGAAATATAGCCATTATATATTGAAATTACGAATCCCGCATACTTATAATTGTCCTGGTTATTACAACCAGCGGCCCAGGACGGAGCACATAGAGGCACGTTACAAACATATCGTTTCGAATTCTAACTTCAAAAAACGAAGTAAAATACATGTTAAGATTGCGGGTTTTGTATGGCAAAATCTGACTAAGGTGGGAAAGTTGTTAAGTGAGCTATTAAATATATGGACATTTTTTCAGGATCAATCTGTATATACCTATCTAATTTGAATTATGTTAAGGAGGATATTAAAATTAGTTCAGTTAGGATTGATTAAATGTCATTAGATTTAGAGTACGTAAAATATATAGCCTATAGCAATAAAACTGCCAATGATTGTTAAAGGGTTGTCGCTTACCGTAAGGAATAGTAATTATTTTCGATATTTAAATTGCATAAGAATAGCTTTTTTTGTTTGCTTGATAATTAATATGGAAATTAAGGAAGAAAGAAATCAACCACGTTTATTTTTGAATGGATTTGAAAATGGCGATACTGGAATTGTTTTACCGCAGACTGTAGGTCAACGATGGGATTTATCGTATTTAGATTCCGGAAGGGAGTCAAGGTCATTACATATTTCTGCTGTTGATAAACCCAGCAAAATGGTTGAGTCATGGTCTATAGCAAGCAACACAACTGCGAGTTTAGCAGAAGGCGGAATGTTGCATAACGAGTTCCAAAAGCTTTTGTCTGTAGATAGTGCTAGTTGTGTCAGTGCAGACACAAACCCGTTTATTGACCTGGGGCAAACAGCTGATGGAAAAGAAGAAAATCGTAGTACAAATCCTTTTGTAGATAAAAACTCGATAGAGGTAAAAGAAATAAATGCAAGTAGCGAACCTTTGGTTAATAGTTTTATGCCATTTCAAATACGGGCTGATAAATTAAATGGAAGTGTTTCCAGTAATTTATTTAATGAGAAAATACAGTATATCCCAAGAACAGATGGAACAGACGATATACAGTTATTTCAATTTCTAGTGGCAGTTCTTAGAATAATTAAATTAAAAATATTCCCGGTTGAGTCTGTTTTGATAGCAGCTTTGAGTAAAGCTGAAGGTCGTTTAAATCAGGAGCTAGTATCATTGTATGAAATGACTAATAATTGGTTGCAAATATCAGGATATTTGTTTCGTAGATTAATAACTCCTATAGGTAGGCGAGAACTCATAAATCGTTATGTAAAAGTGATACAAAGACCTAAAGAAAATTTGCTTGAGTATGTTAATAATATTTGTGATGCTTATGAAATATGTAACGGACCTATTAATGATAGTAGATCTAGTGAATTGTTGGATATTATAATGGAGGGGATGCAACCTCAAATTAAATTTGAAATTTATAGATATAGCTATCCAATGTCATTAGATGATCTTATGGGTAATATAATGGAATACGAAAAATATCAACGTAATTTAGAAATGTATACCGCACTGGTGAGGAATTCGGAAAAAAATTATAATCCGAAAAATAAAATTAAGTGTTATTTTTGTGGGGGACAACATTGCATTGCAAACTGTGCTTCTAACAAACAGTACCTTTTAAATAAACGGTTAGTTAAATTGAATATGGATGTGAACTCGGAAAGACGCTCTGCAGCTATTAGTGACCGGTTAAGGGCTCCGACTCAGATTATAGGAACCGGAGTTCAAACTAATGGTTTACCTAGTAGTGTGGGTAATAATAACAAACAGTTTAGATATAATAATGACAATGATAAAAGACGCTTTGCAGGGAATAGTCGACGGTCACGGTTAAAGACTAAAAGTGAGAGGTCCGAAGTTCCAGAAAGGGAAGAAACAGTTTTAGAAAGAACTTTGTTAGGAGGTGGAAACAATAATAGTAGTGCGTGTTATAACACACATACGAAATATAATGATCGGATGAAGACTCCTATGGAGGGGTTCCGGACTCGATCCCGAGGGGAACATAATAGTGAACATTTGGGAGAAAAGAATATGGTGTTCAATGTGAATCCTGTGAATGTGGGGGAATGTGAAAAAGGAATGCGTGAGCAATATTACGGAAACTTTACATGCAATGGCGGCTCTAGAGGGAACAGCAGTAAGAATAGCAAACCATTATATAGAGAGGATTTGCATTCTTTTAGTAATTATAAACAAATAGAAGGTAATAATAAAAGCGAACATACTATTGATGGGATTAAAATTAGTGCTGATGGAAATAAAAGTGAAAATAGAAAAACCTACTCATTGGGAACATTGACTGCTGCTTTTGTCGATGCATTTGTCTTAGGTAAAAGTATTAGAGGAGGCTTAGATACTTGTTCTACAGCTTCGTTAATTAATAGACAAAGCTTTATTCAATGGAATCGGCAGTTGAACTACCCAGTGAATATAATAAATGAGAAGTTCATTGGTGTAGGTGTTGATAAACAAAAGTTAACACTGGATCAGTGCGTAGTTATACCCCTTAAGTTTAAAAATCGTGTTTACAGACTAAAGTTTTTCCTAGTTGAAAATTTAGAACCAGTATTTATACTGGGAATAAATGAACTAAAATTCTTGAAAGCGAACATTGATTTAGTGAATAATAAATTAATTCTCCCTTTGGAAGGAGTGGACGTACAGTTACATTATACATTAAATATCCACCCCTCTTGTTTAAATCGAGATACTCGTTCGTGTGATCTATTTTACAGTGAACCAGACCATAAGACTTCTAAATTATTTCTGCGCGACTCAGACATGTTGGAAAGGTCCACAGTTCAGGCTTTTGATACGGATGGAGGTAGACATCCGGGAGTTCCAGCACAGGGATTTTGCAGTGTTGCCACATCTATTAGACCATCTTTGGATAGCAGTCCCAACATCCAGTCGGACCAAATGGATAGTCCATTGAGGGTGGATCCTGTTGTATTAGAAGCTAATCCTGAATTACAAGGATCTGGATGTCTTGTATCTATGTCCCAAAAATGTTTGTAAAAAAAAATGTATTTGTCCAAATTCCGGCATGGAAAATTTTATGGAATATATGTAACGAAGCTCAACCAGATGTAACGACGCTCAAGATTGATTGGAATAATGATGGTGCTATGTTTGATAAGTATAATGAATATTGTTATTATTACTGAAATTAATTTCAAATTAGAGAGTATGATTACCTCCTGAAAAGATATATATATAGAAACATATTGAGAATGAATTTTTGTAAAACTTTATGAATAGATAGAGACTATTAGTAATAACTAATACTTACTAACTAACTAGAGTAGTTGGGGTTAATAGAATGTTAGATGGTGTGATTGAATTTATGGGGGAAATTTTTTTTCTTTAGTTCAGTTATTTTTTCGTTTGGTAAGTAGTGATTAGAGTGAGAGTGATGGTTGGTTAGAATCAGTAGTTTATTAATTAGCTGGTAGAAGTTAATAGTAATAGATACCTAGAAAGATTAACAGAATCTATCTATTCATAATTAAATTTTGGAATAAGAATACTTTAAAATTATGGTTTAAAATAGAAATAAAAAGTTGTGCCAACTTTTTATAGCCGGGAGGGCGATATTTGTTACGTGTGATGAGATCACATTATAAAAAAAAAAAAAAAAAGTTCTAATGTCAATGATATCCTAGAAGGTTATGCTTTCAGTACCTACACTTCAGGGTACTAGAGCGCCTCTAGCGGAAATCTCTGAAAACACATACGTTCGAATGAGCTGTAGGAAGTTTGAACAGCCATTCGAAACGATATGTCGAACTGGGCAAGGTTTATCTCTGCTTAATGTGAATCTTTAACGGTTTCATGGTAGTGGTTTAGCCAGAAAATTATCGTGATTTAAATTTCAAGAATTATGTGAAAATTGTTAATAGTTATCAAAATATCAACATATTATATTTGTGAGTGTTCTATATTCGATACCGAAATATCTATAATTGGTGTGATAATATAATAATCGTGTTAACAGAGGTTAGACGAAACAGTCCTCCTGGAGGTATTTGATGGTTGTTCAAAGCATATTTAATTGGGTGAGTGTTATATCTTGATTATTTAATATTTCTCAATATATATTGTTAAATTTTTCCTGCAGTTCAAATATTGAATTCATATTGGAATTATACAGATTACGAGGTATTATATTTATTATATTTATTGGATTCATTATCGAAAGTTGTATTCTTGTTCAAAAGAAAGCATAGTACCAGTCAACTCAGATATATATTTTTCGATTTTCAATTTTGTTTAAAAATTGTTGATATTTCATTATTGATAAATTTATGTATTGCATAATTAATTTTTCATGAATTTTGTTATAAAATTTATCAAGCTAGAAAATCAGTTACTTTTACTTATCCAAATTACCTTAGTATCTCACTTTTTTTTTAATTTATGAAGATAATAGCAGTTTATTGGTAATATTTAAGCTAGTTCTAGACTGAAATTCACTCTAAATATAGAATAACTACCGATAATTCTGCATGGAAATTTTAAAATGCTTACTTGCGAAATATAGCCATTATATATTGAAATTACGAATCCCGCATACTTATAATTGTCCTGGTTATTACAACCAGCGGCCCAGGACGGAGCACATAGAGGCACGTTACATGTTTCTAGTTTCACGGCCGAGACATTTCAGCCATAAGGCTAATGGTGACCCCCAAATCCACCACGCTCACAAACACCATCCGTAAGGCTTGTTAACATCATTTACCTTGACACTTCGTGAAGGAATATAAGTTTTCCTTGTCTGGGTTTCGAACCACCAATCTTACTGCAGTATACTGTATATGTGCCTTAGCGCCTTAGCGAAGTTGATATTCCTAAGGTTGGTGGTGGTCCCAAACCCACCACGCCCACCACCACTATCTCTAAGGTTCCTTAACATCATTTTCCTTGACACCTCGTGCCAAGTTCCAGTGTTCGTTTCAGATGCAGGCCTAAGGAACTTGGTTCATCTATCCTCATCTCAACACTTTTTGAGGCTGACGAACTTGGCTGCACTTTTTGCACTTCTGGTGTTTTTGTTCATATTTCACTTCTTTTTGTAGTTCACCATGTCAATATCGTATATTGGGATTCTCAATTGTGGCATATTGCTGGATTTAAATTTAAAATTGTACATTTTTAAAGGAGTCATAATGTGTCACATGCAACATTAGTTCCCAAGGGCTCTCCAACCGGAAATCGAACTCAGGACGCCGTACAAGAAAGGCACACATGCTAGCCACTAGAACAGCGGGGATGATTTATTCTATTAAATATATGTCAGAGAGTTATGTCCAAACGAGATTCTAATTCATTTACCCGAACTACAAAATCACGATCGCTAACATCTCATTTTTCATTACCTAAATACGAAGAGTATCAACAGGGCCCAAAACCCTTGATGCTGAATCCTCGCTGCTACATCACTAGACATGGCTGGTGTTTCAATATACTTGATTGTTCTCTACCATTCCACATTGCGAAATTACGGAGTTCATTACATGACGCGCATGTTGCGCACTTTCATACTGCCTCGAGTTTTCCTTCCAATGATATACACCTTTCAAATAGCTTGTAATCTTAATATTTGCCACCAACATATCCTAACTGTGTATAAAACTACATGAACTGACATAAATTAAAGAGGTGCTTCCGGTTGACGTGGAAAGTTGAAATGATGAGGGGGGGATGAAGAATTTCCCCATGTTATTTAAATGGGTCTTTTTTTGGACCTATAATCTCATGTTTTAGGAACTTGGAATTGGAATAGGATCTTGAAATTCAGTATGCTTCTACGTTTTTGTTAGTATTACCTAAGTAATCAGTAATAATAAACAACTCCAACTTTAGAGTGGTTTTAAGAGGAACTGAAAAAACATTTCCATGTTATTTATATTGGATGTCTTCTACACCCCAAAATGTTTATTCACTTCCGGCAAGATTAGAATGATGAAATTTGGCACGATTGTAGCCTCCCGCGACTAACCTACAGGAAAATTGCTAAAAGTGAAATTTTTTTTTAATTTTTAAGGAATCTAAAGGGAGATAAAGAAATCCCCATGTTATTTAAATAGGCGTTTTCCTGGGATACAAAATCTTATGTTAAGTCATTGTAGGGTACCTTTATGCAGAATTTCCCATCTCTATCTCGTTGGAACTACCTAATCAATTTGATGAGTGTCAGTGAAACGATATCTTGCTTGGCTATGGACAGTATTTTGCCTATAAAAATTCCCATAGCACAATACTCAAGTCATTATAGGGTACCTTTATGTAAAGTTTCACGTCTCTATCCCACTGGAAAATACCTAATCAATTTGTTGAGTGAGTCAATGAAACGATTTCCTGTCTGGTTAAGGATAGTTTCTTGCCCATAAAAAAATTCCCATAGCACATTCCTTAGATTTCTGACTTTTTCTATACTCAAGTCATTATAGAGTACCTTTATGCAAAGTTTCACGTATCTACCTCATTGGGGAGTACCTTATCAATTTGATGAGTGAGTCAATGAAACGATTTCTTGCTTGGCTGATGACAGTTTTTTTTTTTTTTTTTTTTTTTTTTTTTTGTCCATAAACAATTTTCCATAGTACATTCCTTAGATTTCGGACCTTTGCTATACTCAAGTCGTTATAGAGTACCTTTATGCAAAGTTTCACGTCTCTATCTCATTGGGGAGTACCTTATCAATTTGATGAGTGAGTGAGTGAAACGATTTCTTGCTTAGCTAAGGACAGTTTTTTGCCCATGAAAAATTTCCCATAGCACATTCATCAGATTTCGGACTTTTTCTATACTCAGGTCATTATAAGGTACCTTTGTGGTAAGTTTCACGTCTCTGTCTCATTGGGAAGTACCTAATCAATTTGATGAGTGAGTCAGTGAGTCAGCGAACCTGAAAACTGCATATTTTAGGGGTCCAGTACTCGAATATGGTTGAAGGTAGGAATGTGAGATTTGGTATATGAGCACATCTCTCGGATATCTCCTTAAATTCTAAATTTCATGTTTTATCCTCTTACTAGAATCGGTTTTACAGAGCCTCGAAATCGGCGATTTTACTCAAAACTCTTGTTTGTGTATAATATGCTTACGGCAGTGCAGGCCAGTTTTCATTTTCTTCGCGGAACTTGGCTGCCATGCACTGCCGTGCATGTTGACTTGTTTAAACGTTGATACTGATGGATTACAAATAATAATAATAATAATAATAATAATAATAATAATAATAATAATAATAATAATAATAATAATAATAATAATAATAATAATAATAATAATAATAAATAACAGTAGTAGCAGTAGAGTAAGAATAATAATAAGAATACGAATTCTTCTTGAATCATGAACTTTAATTTCTATTCATACGCTAGTTATATTACTTCCTTCTTTGTATTTTCAATTGCACTTGCATGTAAAATGCCAGAACCATTACGTTTATTGACTTTCTGTACTGACAAAATGGACCTTCTAAAACAGGAATATTGGCAAACACTTGCGGATAAATGGGTTTATAGCTTACTGTTTACCAATTGTTAACAAGAAGCAGAAATCAGTTTTGAGAAGGAACGGATAGCTCAAAATATTGCATCTTGAAAAGAAAGAGGAGAAGCGGCCACCTACATTTTCAAAAGTGGGCATTTTCTGAGCAAGAATTCCAATGCACGTAATTTATTGAGATGTATTGATTCATTTAAGTTCTGCAATTGAAGACTTACTTATTTTAGGTTTTATTCTACAATTATAATACAAAGTTTTAAAAAAAAATCAAGAGCTACAACTTTGTAATGGGTTTTATTTTTTTAAAATCCTATTCTTGGAGTTGCGATCGCCCCCGATCGCCATCCTGGATCCGCCCCTGTGTTTGTTTTACAAAATTAGATTTCGAGATTTTTAGGGAATGCTCTTTGAGTACTAAAAATGTCTTAAAAGGAATAAAGTATAATATTTGGAATATATATTTGTGATGAGTGGGGAGCTATCTTCGGAAAGTTACAATTAATAGGGATCAGGTCCCTGTATTTCACCCCCTACAGTCTCCGCTCTGTTCTGGTGGTTAGCGAGCGTGATGTAAGAGGCTCCGAGTTCGATTCTTGATCAGTCTTAAAATTTGAACTCATTAACATATATCTGATTCGATCTTAAGGTAGGATTCACTTATACGGAAACCTCGGTGGCTCAGTGATAGAGCACCTACCTACTTCTTAGGATATGTGGCCCCAGCTTCGGTCCTGGTTCTCTCCAAGCCGGTTTGATTGAGGATGAAAACTATGTGCACTGGTTTTCTAGAATACCTTCCATTACCTCCCTCTTTTTATATCGCCAAGATTTTACCATCATTTGTTTGTTTCATTCGCTACCATCTCCTTCAGCCTTGGAGCATAATTGTGTGGCACTAAACTCAGAGATTTCATTTTCAAGCAGTGATTATTTCAGACAGTGACAGGGAGCCCCTTGGAGCTATTGAATTCCTCCTGGACATGGTAAATGTGAATTTCCCACCATTTCAACAATATTACTTTTGACGCCTAGTGTATTGAAATCCTCACCCCTGAGGGAAAATCTAAAACCATTACTGCTTTCAAGCAACGTATAACTTCGGTACTAGAAAGAGGTCATAAATAAATTTCTAATTTATTCATTGGTAAATCCTTTGGTAAAGATGATGCTGAAATTATAACAAAGCAAAGTTTTTATAAAATGCATTAAAAAGAAGAAACTATTTTTGAGAAAGTAAAATGAAGAAATTAAAAACATTGAGTGCGGTTTTCTCGAATATCAGGGAAGTAGTTTAGTTTATAGAAACATTTAATCTCGCAAATGCTTTTAGTGTTAATTTCATTTCTTTAATTTACCACCACAAAAACTATTTTCTCCCAAAATTATTGTTTTCAAAATTTCTTGATGTTATTAACTATATTATTTGAATACCACTCATTCTAGCTTTGGAACTTCCTGTATAAATTAAAAGACAAATTCTGACCAAAGCATATATATACTAATAAATAATAGCGTTACAGTTTCGGCAAATTAATTTGCCGAAATTGTAATACTATTATTTATTAGTTAATATTTGCTTTGGTCAGAATTTGTCTTTTAATTTAAACTTTATTATTATTATTATTATTATTATTATTATTATTATTATTATTAGTAGTAGTAGTAGTAGTAGTAGTATCTCCATACCTAAGCGATTAGCGTACGCGTTTATGGCGTGGGGTACCTGGGTTCGATTCCCAGTAGGAGCTCATGTGTTTCGGATTCCACGTTAATCAGTACGTCCACTTCTCATACAGCTTAGCTGCTGAAACGGACGTTAAACTCAAAATCAACTCAACTCTCTAATAATGTAGTAATAATAATAATAATAATAATAATAATAATAATAATAATAATAATAATAATAATAATAATAATAATTAATAATTAATAATTAATAATTAATAATAAAAATAAACGACACAATGTAAGGAGTGAAAGGCAAGAAACCATATAAAAAACTGCATGCGATCAGATGAAGTCGGAACCT
Organism: Thermobia domestica; assembly: GCF_964235325.1. Classification (NCBI taxonomy): domain Eukaryota; kingdom Metazoa; phylum Arthropoda; class Insecta; order Zygentoma; family Lepismatidae; genus Thermobia; species Thermobia domestica. The sequence continues at coordinate 16,960,039 of NC_137469.1, read as the reverse complement.
CACCTTTCAGCGTAATTACCAGTGAGACACTAAACCATAAATAAAACTAATATAATGGTCTTATTGATGGTGTTCCTGAAAATACGGGATATATTGTAGAGTGGTGTTACATTGGATTATTTAATTATCATTGAGTAACATGTATTTCTTATTCTATATACATGTATTGTAGTTATAATTTCAAATGGTGTGTGTCTTTTAGTCTAGGGCTTCTACATATTTTCTCAGCTTTAAATATGTTTGTGTAGAGCACAGCCTATACAATTGTTATTGAAATCTGTAACCAGTCTTTCTTGTTCGCTTTACTGCTTTATAACCAGCGGAAGAAAACAGCTATAAAGAAACTTCAGGTGTCAATCAACTATTGAGCTGCTGCGTGACGCACGTGGGGAGGGCTCCTCCTCTACATACTTCCCCCTTCTCAATAGCGTTTGTTATGAGCGAAGGGTGGTGCGACTTTCTCCGAAGCAATTGTGTATGGACATGATGTTCTATCTGAAATGTTGGTAGACACTGTTTTTGTCAATTTTCCATCCTAATTTCTGTGAACTGTTTAAACAGCATAGTTTATGAAATGAGAAATGCTTGAGAAGAGACGTTTTAAAGAATACGCTCACAGTTGCCGACATTTTCTTACACATTCTGTTGAGAGTTGGATACCTGGAAATAACCAAAAATCGTCCCGAAAAAACCCCTTGACCATAAAAAATATCGTCATATCAATCAACGTTATTTCTATCTAATTACTGACACATCTCGGGAAAACGTTTCTTATGCTACTTAGATTGAATTATGTCAGATTCATTGCAATAAGATGTAAAATATCGTTGTTATTTAAAAAAGATCCAAATTATTGGAAACATTTCGTCCCGTTTAAACCCCTCAATATTATAGATATGTATAAATATGTTATTTATTAAAATTAATTAACGAAACTTTCTATAACGATGTTTCTCACAGTCCTTTACCACTCTCAACAAAATTTATTGTAAAATATAAACTTTTTTGTCCTTCGACTTTTTCGCCTCACAGAAAGATGCCTTGGTGGTATGTAATGAACAAAATACATTTTGTTTCTTAAAAAACAACAAAATATTTATTTGTGAATAGATAATAGGGTCGATAAAGCTTTTTATACTTATTTCTTTGTAAAACGGTGACATCAAAAGTTGTTTCTGCGAAAATAGTGATATTTTAGGAAAAATATCATGACATTTCGAAAACTACATTAGAACAGAACGTGTTGATGGCAATAGCATATCCATAGTTTTATTGCTTCACGCATTTCTTCAGATCAAGATTTAGTCAACATAGTATAGAGAGGAGCAAATAAATCAAAGTTAGAAAATTTAGAATATATCTATTGTTTCGTCCTTTTTAGACCCCTAGCAGCTAAAGATAGATAGATAGATAGATAGATAGATAGATATAGATATATATAGATATATATAGATAGATAGATATAGATATAGATATAGATATAGATATAGATATAGATATAGATATAGATATAGATATAGATATGCATTTATATAGATATAGATTTAGATATAGAGATATAAATATATAGATATATAGATATATAGATATATAGATATATAGATATATAGATATATAGATACCACTATATTAAGTATAAATTGAAAATAATGAAGTGCAATTTAAGAGTTCAATCGAATTTTAAAGGTTTTGAAATGTTTTAAACTAACAAGCATGTTTTATTTTTCCAGTATTGAAACTCGTATCTTCGTCAGAAGCTAAACATACAATCATCAATGTTAGTTGCTTAAGCGAGAAAGATAACTCTTCCATTTTCAAGATTGGTATAATTCTGTGATGTATGCAACCAGTCCTGTTCTTCAGTAAAAGCATGATTTATCTAATTTACAGATATTAAGTTTTTCAAAATCCAAAGAAATTTTCAGACATCTTCGATTTTAAAAATAATGAATGAATAAATAAATAAATAAATAAATACTATAAAAATATGCGGAATTTATGAAAAAAACCTATTTGGTTTAAGGGAACGATATCCATAATCTGGGATCCTAAGTTGATTGTTCCGGGAATGAAGGAATGAGATTCCTTTCGTGTTAAAACGTTATAACAATAAATTAGTAAATACTGTCATCGTTCTGGTAGAAACTATTTTTAAAAAAATAGAAAGAAAGAAAAAATGGTAGGCACTTCTTCCAGTATGAGAACGATACACAAGGTGAAACACATGACGTTTTAATAGTGTCAGGCTAGATGTAGCACATGACACTGTGATGCTATCACAATCCTTAGTATCACAATGTCGCCTGCTACATGTAGCCTGACAATACCAAAACATTAAGTATTTCGCCTTGCGTATCGTCCTCGTACTGGGAGAACTGCATAACTCCATCCGTACTTTTCTGGAGCTAGTGACTTTTGCTAGAGCGCTGACAATACTTTGTTTGTCAATGAATGTTATCATCTTTAACACAACATAAAGAAGAAAAGGAAAATAATGTACTGTGTGATTCATAACAAATTGTACATAAAAAAATCTCGCTCTGGGAGAAGTAATCTCAATGATACCAAAAAAAAAAAAAAAATAAATAAATAAATAAATAAATAAAATAAAATAAAAGGAAGCACTATAACTACAAGGTTTAAACAAAGAAGTACATTCATTATTAAAGCATAACATTTCCTCGATAAGATATCTTTTAAAAATAAGGAATAAAATAGGTGAAATGCAACAGATTCCTGGGTTTTGACAAGGACTGCAGTGTCAGTATCTGATGAAATATCTAGCGAAAGATGTTGAAGAAAAGATCTAATTAGCTAATTTGAGTTTAGAGTCCCATTCAGCAGCTAGGCTATATGAGACGTGCACCTACAGTTTAACGTGGGATTCGAATCATATGAGCTCCCGCCGGGAATCAAACCCAGGTCTTCCATGTCTTCACAAAAAGGAGAAAAACCATAGATTCTTAGTTTAAAGGTTATGTCTGGCTATGTTACCGTTGCTAAGATAGAAAAATTACCAGTAAAATATGTTTATATTATTCATGTTAAAAGTATATATAGTTCAATTGCCAGTAAAATACCAATAAAATAACTTCCCTTTTCTCCAGAAACTTAATTTTTCTTTTCCAGTTAACTGGGGTCGCTTTTCCCTATCTTGTGTCATATCCACTGAGGCACATCCATATCTTCCTTCACACAATCAATCTACTTGTTCTTTGGTAGGGTCGCACTCGTTTTGCATTCAGTTTTATAGCATTCACTCGGTGAACTACGTACTCCAAACGTCTTCATCTTACATGTCCAAACCATCAAAAGATAAGATTACAGCAGAAGATAATATAGAGATATATTACATTTAAAACTAGATGAATCTGGACCACAAGAATGTTATTGGGGCAGATTGCATGCAATGATTACGTAATACATGGAAACTCAAATGAATCCGGCCATCACAGGATAATACTAGGGTGCAATGAATGGACAGTATATAATGGCCATAGGGAGAGAGGTAGATGGTCAATACTTTTTAACACATGCAATATATACTTTGGCTCTGGTGCGGTATGTAGATTTTAAGAAGTATATTTTCGACCTTTGCTGCAAGTAATGATACCAACCCATTTTGTGGGATTTTTTGACATTAATTATTTGGAATGGGATAAAGGGAATTTTCGTCGAAATCGGAAGCATATGAGAGTTTTCCCTATATGTATAAACCACGCCAACAAAATTCTCAACGAGCGGTAAGTAGACTAAATGAGACATGAATAACATATCAATGTTGTCATTTTAGGTCTGAAGTGTTTTCTTTGTTATCGGCAAAGTCCATGGTAGTGAGGAGTGACTGAATCATATGTGATTCCTAAAAAATCAAGTACCAAGAAATGAAATTTGTGCCCTGGTATTTGAAGAAAGAAGAAAACCAAACAATGAACAAATGAAAGAAAGAAAATAAAAATATCAAACGAGAAAATCAATTTCTAAACGTTCCATATGAAATGTGTGAAAAACAAAACTTTTCTAGTATTATTTGCCTCAATATACAGGGATTCCTCCAGATCCCCCCCCCCCCCCAAATGGGAAGTGTGAAATGAAAGGAAATGAAATCTTTAAGTTTTACGTCCCACGGTTATGCCGGTTAGGCTAAAGGAGACGGTGATAATGAGTGATGAATGAAATGGTGGAATGAAGAAAGTGGGAGGAAACGGGAGAACCCCGAGAAAACCCATGCACACGGTGTTCCAATGGGAAGTGTGTCACCCACCTAAACTTCCAATAACACCCCTCCAAACTTCTGCCGTGATCCGAACCTGAATAGGGAATTTTTCACAATTATTTTATGTTTTGTACGAAGAAGTCCTATTTGAATCTAGAACCCTCAAACGATTGAAAGAAGAATTTTCTTCAAGGACTTTTAACTGAAACTTTCCTATGAAGAATATTAATGCACTATATTTCCTAATTTGTCAGCTCTGGCAACAGAACGTGTGCTTCTTTCAATCGGTACCTCTTCACTGGACAGATCATCTTCAACAATGAATAGAATTTTAGCTTCAGAACGGTGCCGGCTCACTCCAGAACAAGTTAATAATTTGATGAAGGTGTCCTTGGAAGAACCTTGTTTAGCTGATGTTTGAAGTGAAAATAAAAGTGTTGAGGCTGATTTTGAAAATTTTATAAGTTGTGCATACGAGGAATGGTTGAGAAGTCTTAAACGAGTGGCATCGGTTCAGTTGTGAAATAAGTGAATCCAAATAAAATGAATTTGCGTTTCAAAGAACTTTAAAGAACTTGAAACAGTGATCTTCAATTTTTGTAAGACTGCGCCGCGGTTCACAAGTATGCTTGTAAATATATTTCCAATACTTTTGTTTTCATTAGAAACACAAGAAGCATTTAACTTGACTGTTAAACGAACCCGGATAAGGCATATATAGGTTATAAAGTGGTGTTACAATGTGTAAAAATGTGAAGAAGCCTAGTGACGGTTCAGAGGAGAATTTGTCAAAATATGCATACAGTAGTCATCAAGACTATTAACACATTCGTGAATATATGAGTCACATTGGTGAAAAGTACAAAATTACATAGGCTATAAATTTAAACGAATTAAATTACTTACAATATTGAGATAAAGGTACAATATCTGCAATTAGCAATAAATATTCCAGTATATTATGTTGTTATTTTAGCACTTTAGATATCAGATCGAGTTCATCTAACCTAACCTAACCACGGACTGATCTCAGTCGTGAAAAAAAAAAAATCCTTTTTGGCAGAGCAAATAGAAATCTAAGAACGACAAGAGAAGTGATAAATTTAGAACATCCGATATTTATTTGTCCATGCATACATTAATCAAGAAAACTACAACGGATTTTAGTTCAACATTAGTCAAGTGAATTAATTCGTTAATACTACAAATTACCTTGATTATAATGGGTATTCAAGCAAAACAATAACACAAAAAATAAATAAATAAGTAAAAAAACGAAAAGAAGGTCAATTCAACATTATCTACTTTGTTGAAATTAGGATTGCAGTAGAAAGGTGTAATCTTTTGTGTTATTGCAGAATTTTAGGATAATACGAGAAACGTAAAAATAAGAAGTTTTCTAAAAGTCAAGCGCTTACAGCCCCCTTAAATTTTTGAACACCCCCCTGATTTTGAAATCCTGGCGGAAAACCCTGCTCAATATAAGATGGTAGTACAAAAGTATGGACTGTATTTCTTCTGACAACATAACAAAATATACTTGTTCTCGATTAAGGAAAATAGCGATTCACAAACTATTTTTAAAAATGTGGAAGATGGAAATTTATTAACAATACTAGTTCTTCTTCTTGTTTACCTGAACCATAGGTTGGTGGGCAACATGGAAATTTTAAAACTTTTCTCTCGCTTGGGAGAGCTGTTTTGTACTTTCATAAGGTCTCTTCTTCGTAACTGCATCTAGATATTCTATACTTGGTCTTCCTCTTCCTGGTTTTCCTTCTGCCTTTCCCTCTATCACCACAGTGATCCAATCGGAGTGCTGAATAAGATAGCCAAGCATGCTGTTTCTTCTTTTTCCTATTATCTCCATGATCTGTCGTCCTTCATTAGCTTCCTTTAGTACTTCATTCCTTTTCCCTTCGGTCCACGATATGCGCAGCACTCTGCGCCAACACCACTTTTCAAATGCTTCCAGCTTGGATATTTCAGCTTTTCTCAATGTCCACGTCTCTGATCCGTAAAGCGCCACGCTCCATACCAATGTCTTAATAAATCGTTTACGAACGTCCAGCGACACATTTCTTGATGTTAGTAGTCCTCTCTTCCTATTGAATGCTTGTTTAGCCTGTGCTATTCTGAAACTTACATCTTTTTCACTTCTTCCGTCCGAGGATATTAGACTTCCTAAATAGGGGAACGTCTTAACGTCTTCGATTTTCTCTCCATCGAACACTAGTTAAAAAAGGTTTTTGTAACATAAGAGAAAACACCCGATCTTTAAGGAACTGTGTGCGCTGAAATTGAATATGCATTCCGTTTTTCTCCATCACGTATAGTTTTTCCGCGACAGACGGATTTTTGGGAAATTCCTTAAAAATTTCACCTTTTCACGTATTTCATAATTCTAGCTCTTGATCCCATTACGAATATTAATACAAGAATTAAACCAAAGAAACATTGATTGATACTCAATAAACCCTCCAAATTTTAGAACAATCGCGTTATTATTTCTAGAGAAATAAAGATATTTATATGTTTATGATTTCAGATCTCTTGATTTGGTGGAAAAAACTATTTGCTTCATTAGCACAAGCACAGACATAAAATAGAAAACAATACAATTAAAATGTATCACAATTTACATTAAACAATAATACAAATATACAAAAATGTCATGAAAAAAACCATTAAAACTACCAGAATGTATGAAACTTCCATTGAGTTACACAAATGTACACTACTTAATTCTTAATTCTTTTGTATGAAGTATTATTGCATTCACACAAATGTACACTACTTCCTGCTTTTGTAAGAAGCATTGCATTTTCGTCGTAGGATGGAGAAAAGGTACCAGGGACGATGGGATCCTTCAATGATGGAGGATTACTGTTGGGATCTTATTAGAGAATGCAATACTTATTACAAAAGAAGGAAATAGTGTACATTTGTGTAATGCAATTGAAGTTTCATACATTATGTTAGTTTTAATGGCATTTTCATGACATTTTTGTATATTTGTATTATTGTTTATTGTAAATTGTGATACATGTAAGTTGTATTGTATTTTATTTTATATCTGTGCTTATGGTAATAACATAATTCATCTTTTCCACCAAATCAAGAGATCTTTATTTCTCTAAAAAATAATAACGCGATTGTTCTGAAACTTGAAGGGTTTATTGCGTATGAATCAAGTTTTTTTTTATTTAATTCTTGTTATTACTCGTGAAGGGACAAGAGATAGGATTATAAAATACGGAAAATGGGATATTTTGAGAAAATTTCCCCAAAATCCCTCTGTCTCGGGAAAACTATATGCGATGGAGGAAATCTGAATTCATATTCGAATTCAGAGCACACAGTTCCTTCAAGATCAGGCGTTTTCTCTCATGTTATAGCAATAAAGTTAAAATTTGTTGACTAGTGTAATTCACCCAGAAATTGAAAAAAAAAGTAACACACGATATACAAAGTTTCATTTTCATATTTATTATTATTATTATTATTATTATTATTATTATTATTATTATTATTATTATTATTATTATTATTAGTAGTAGTAGTAGTAGTAGTAGTAGTAGTAGTAGTAGTAGTAGTAGTAGTAGTAGTAGTAGTAGTACAACATGGGAAATTAAGATGGAAAATGGGATTTTTTTACCTCTCGAAATGGGATTTTACAGCGTTTCAGATTGGCATCACTAGCTGCAAGGAGTACCGTGTACTATCCGCGGTTGGAGATTCTTGTAATTCGAACCATTACGATAGTTCGAATCACATTTTAAACTGTAGACCAACTTCTCTTATAGCCTCAGCACTGAAAGAAATGCTAAACCCCAATTCAACCAAAATTGAATCTAATAAATCTCGTATTCTCCCTTTTTCAAAATTCTTTGGTTACCTAGTTCATTATATCTTGCTGTAGGCTACTGTCTCAATTTTTACTTTCTCAAAATTTTGATTTTTTTAAAACAATAATTTTGTAAATTTTAATGTTACTTAGCGTCTTAAACAAAAATAAACTTATTTCCATTTCATTTCTTTTTGTAGATCCAAGAACAAAGCCATGGTTCCTAGTAGATCCTCCGTATCTTGCTTGGATCATTGCTTCATTTTATATTTTCTTTGTGATGTGGCTAGGACCCAGGATTATGACCAATAGACAACCATTTCAACTTAACAAATTCATCAAAATATATAATTGTCTACAAATATTATCGAATTTTTCATTCTTTTATGAGGTAAGGTTCTAAGGTGTTAGAGTTATAACATGTTTCGCATATAATCATGTTGAAAATGTGTAGTTCGTTAGTAAGTATAAACCATGGTAGAAATAGACCAGGTAAGTTCATCTGCGAACGCGTTTGCGTCCTACTTGAGCAATTACGTCATCTCGGCAATGGAATATAACATTAATTGCAAAATCGTGATTAGGTCAAGGACCCAAGGACATCAATAAGAAGAAAGCAACCCTCAAGTCTTTTAAATCGACTGGACTTTTGGAATCTTCATTCATTCTAGGCTTATCTCAACACTTGGGGAGTCTTGCTAACAAAGTGTCAATAAAGCATGCTTGGCTTAATTCATTAGTCATTGTTCCTAGTACAGTGAAACCCATCAACTTGGCCACCTCTCTAAGCTGGCCTCCTGCTCATTTTGGCCTGATTCGTCTTGAACCTGCATTTCCCATAAGACATTCGTTACTTATTACTCTATAAGTTGGCTACCTGTCTATCTTGGAAGTTGGCTGCATTGAAGTAATGTTTACGCTATGATGATAATGATAAATTTACCTGCATAACTTGGCCACGAAAAAAATAGCGTTTTGTTATTTTTCTTAACTCTTTCATATTCCCAGATGAGAGACAGATGTTCTGTATTTGTGACTGGAGACAAAGAAGCATGGACTCCTATGATTTGTTCTTGGAGATCAATAGCCAGAACACTATCCTGATAAAGAGCTGGTGAAAAAAATATGTAAATAAGAAAAAGCACAGGAATTCAGGAAATGGTTATACGTATTTGTTTACCCTGTCTATTTTGGTAAAATCAATAGCTATATCTGCTCCTTTCATCAGTGGAGAGCGTTTGTAATTCCCGAAAATTCTTTAGCTTAAAGATAACCATTTCAATTGCCAACTATTGCACCTGATGGCTTGTCGAAAGGTAGCGGAGGTTTTGAGATATGAATTTTCTTAAAATTTTCTCAAAACGTCTTTTGCTCTGAGGGAAACACTTGTAGCTCCTTAACAAGAGGTAGTTAACTATTAAATTAGAATGTGCATATGTAGTATTTCTTCTAGTACTGTATATGTTATGATTACTCTATATACATTATTTAAAAATAGCTGTCGGGCCAATGCTTATTAATTTTTTTACAATCAAGTACTACTGTACTAGAAACCCTATTCTAAAAGTATACCAATCATACTTCTTTTCTGTAAGTTGTTCATCTGTCTAAGTTGACTACTTTTCAATGAAAGCGATGGTAGCCAACATAGACAGGTTTTACTGTATTGTTGGAATAAATAATAATAATAATAATAATAATAATAATAATAATAATAATAATAATAATAATAATAATAATAATAATCATCATCATCATCATCATCATCATATAGAAGTACATAAAAATATAATCGTATAGTAATATTAACATGAAGTCAACATGCTATACCAATTATAGAACCGTTTGTTAAATGGTTTGAATGACGAAACTGATGATAATTAAATATATAAATACTTTTAAATTCTTCCATTTTGGTTAGAATTGTAATGCGCCGCTATTGTGCATCAGCACCGCATTACAGATTTTCTAAATTGTATGTGGCAGTGTGGACATCAGTCCGTATCAGAGAACATAGAGTGAAGGAGGAGAAGAGGATGAGGCAGGGTAATGAAGTAGAAGGATACTGGCAGTGTGAGAGTAATCATGGAAACATACTCCCCCATGCTCTTGGTTTGCTTGTCCCAATTCCCTTCATAAAAGCCATGTCTCTTGTGTACTTCTTATACATGTTCGTCTGATTTAAATAGAAACAGCTTATGACGTCACAAACGACTTCTCTGTTTTATTCACATCCTTCCAATGTCGATGATAACGTTCTCTAATATGACGAAACATTTGAAATCAGTGTTATGGAGATGAGATTGATTGGGTATTACCGTATTCTAGCGTGTATAAACTGCACCTTCGATTTGATTTTGGCTACAATTTCTGGAAATGTTCGCATCTATAAGCCGGACATTAATTTAATTTTGAATTTAATTTTACAAAATCTTCAAATGTATAAGCTGAAAATTTATATAATGTCGACTATTTCAGAAAATGTTTGCTTGTATAAGCCGCATTTTTATTTGATTTCAATTACAATTTCAGAACATTTTCGCTCTTATCAGCCGCACCACTGTTGCCATTTTTTTAAAAGCAAATCCTATAAGTTGCAGTTCAAAACGAGTGTTGCCTTCCTCCTTAAAGAATTCGATTTACTTAGCATCCTTCCTTAAAGGAATCAACAACCGTACTTATTTAATTGAATCACAGACTGTATTAATAACCCAAGAGCAACCACTATTCATGATCTAAGTTCACATGTACCAAGTAAGTGCTGCTGTACTACCGAACTTACGTATTTCTTATTGATCGCGTTAGTTGATTGGATGGTTAGTTTAACATCCCTTTCAGCACCGAGGCTATATAAAATGTGGACCTACAGCTTAACGTGCGATTTGAGCCACATGAGCTCTCACTAGTAAACAAACTTGGAGCTCTCTCGTAAAAGACATAGATCGATATGCTAACCATTTAACCATGGGCAAGCTCTTATTAATCTATATATGTCACAAACTTAGTTTTGATGTTTGGGAAAAGTGGTTTATATACACCCAAGAATAAGGTACTGTTGTCTTATATACACGCGAGAATAAGGTACTTTTCGACCTTAATATCTTATAAAATTAGAAGTATACTAGCAGAATACCCGTTATTCTCACGGGAAGAATACATTTCATTTTGGACATAAGCGAATTTGCATTTAAAGGCATCGGATGTGTCACTATTCCTTTCAGCGATCCCGAAAATTATGGATTCGACACTAATATCGGTCTTTTTCGATCATATTTAAATATCTCCTCCTCCATTAATTTGTACTGACAAACTGAAATGATTAAAGTCATTCCAGGCCCGAACCTCATCTATGTTGAAAATTTGATCGAAATTGGTCGGGTGGTTCAGGAGGTATGAAATCACAAACATAGTCACTTTAATTTATATATAACTATACAATGTGTTTCAAAACAACACCGACAACGTTTGGGAGGTGATTCCTGACACCAAAATAAGACGAAAAGTATAGATCAACCGCGGTGCACAAATGCTTTCTTTCGGAGTTATAGGCAGCCGAAAACATGAAAAAATGAACTTTATAGGTTTGTAGCTCCTAAATTATGGGACCTACCGCAGTCGAGTCAAGACTTCACTTAGGAAAAATATGTGCCCTATCCAAATACTCATGTTCTAGAATCCTAAGGTACTTACGCAACAATTTTTATAGAGGTAGTTGGTGAGTACTTCAAATTATATTCCCGTACCAAACTCCCTCTATAAAAATGGTTGTATGAATACCTTAGGATTTTTTGGATAGGGCATATATTAGTTCGTAAGTGAAGTCTTGACTCGACCGCGGTAGGTCCAATAGTTTTGGAGTTATGAACCTTTGAAGTTAATTATTTCATGTTTTCGGCAGCCTATAACTCCGAAAGGAAGCATTTGTGCACCCAGGTTGGTCTATACTTTTTGTCTTATCTTGGTGTCAGGAATCACCTCCCAAACGTTGTCGGTGTTGTTTTGAAACACCCTGTATATATCTATCTATATCTATATCTATATCTACGTATATATAAGTATGTGTCTATATATATATATATATATATATATATATATATATATATATATATGTACGTATTCATATAATCTTGTATAAACACCTCAATGTTCTTTCCTGTTGCAGGCTGTTGACTTAGTCCGGATAGCAGAACCAGCTTTAATATGTGAAAAAATTAATTTCTCTCGAGATCCTATTCCCATGCGTGTAAGTAAATTTAAAGGTAATATCTATTTTTTTTTTTTTTTTTTTTTAATTTTGTTTTAGTTACATTGTAGAGCAGTATTCTTCTAAAAACACTTTAGTCACTAAGAGACAAGACAAACTGACCAAGGTATATAAAGAAACTTCTTTCGAAACTTCAACCATTTCTCTTCTTCCCCCTCCCCCAAACATTTCTCTTTTATATCAAAATCTTAGATCTTTTGTTTCCTTATTTTCACCATGATGCCTCATGTCAACCAGTCTTTCTACTTTCAATGAATGTCACTTTAATCTTGGTAAGATCACGTCTGTCGTCGACCATATCAGTAAAGATATCGTCAAATTATGTAGTGAATAATTGGCGTCCTAACATAGCAAATGGGTTCGAATCTGGCAGTTGGGCATCCTGGCTGAGATTTTCCCGTGTTTTTCTTCAATTTCACTAATAAGTGTTTATGGGAGGTCTGAAAAAGATCGAGGGGTCTGATTGATAATGTCCGATGTGTGCCCTGCAACATCATTATCAAATTATATTCTTACAAGAAGACAGTTATAGATATGCGACAATCATTTTGGACATGAGTGCACATTCACGTTCAAAAATATGTTCTTTCCTTAAGTGAAATTTCTACTATCAATAAATCTGAATCATCTGCCCAAATAAAATCAAGTTACCTTTATACTTAAGTAAGTTAGATTAAATAATATTTACATTTTTACTGTAATAGTCTGCGTACTTGGAAGTAATTGAAAAAAAAATTGGACCATTAAAAAGGTATATTTAACGCTGTATAATAATTCTAGTTACAAAGAGTAAGTCTTGTTATTTTCAGGTGGCTAGAGCTTGTTGGTTGTATTTCATGTTAAAAATATCGGAACTTACAGACACGGTAAGTAATTTATATTGTTTAGAAATCATGGAATCATTAACTGAATACAATTTCAAAATTTTGTTTTAACACTGCTTCGTACAAAATGCAATCATTCATATCTCTGTAAATAATGTATCTATGCCTTAATAAATAATTTTTGTTGATTTAATCCTACAGAATGTGTGAAAAGTCTCAGAATATTCTTTCTGTGATATGAAAGAGCTGAAATGATTTTTTTTTTTAAATATATCTTTCACAGTTATGTCATCTAGGCTAAAAGAGTAGGATAATGAAAATAAATGATTATGATGTTAATTATTTGTGCTCTCTCCTCGGGAATCGAAGCCGGGACCATGTGCACCAAAGGCACACACGATAGTCACTAGACTAGAAGCAAAGGCTGAAACAGCGGTAATGATGGCCACTTCGAGTTCACTATTGTACACTGGGAAAGGGGTTTTATATTTGAAATTACTTGCGATTCATGGGCGCAATCTTAAAATCCGCCAACATCTTGGATCAAGATCAACTTTCTAAAATAGAAAGAGGGTGATGTTGGATATCAAGTAACACTAGGAAGTTCCCCTGAATCTACTTATATAATTGGAATTTTACATATTTTGTCATTTGAGAGTTATGAGCATTGAACTCAATTAGTTTTGCCAATATAGCTATTTTATGGGCAAATCTAGCCATTTCCACATGGCGTTTAGCCAGTAAAAGTGTAGTTTAGCTATTGGCTAGTTTGGATAATTCTACAATCAAACTTGGCAAACTTCATACACGGCAAATCCTAGTGGACATGTTGTGACTGACATAGCCCAGCATAAAAGAAAAACATGCCATATCCTTTACTGAAACCACACAAGAAGAAACTAAACTCAACACAGACATTGGCTGTCAACTTAATCCCACATGAATTTCCCCATTAGAAAGCAACTGCAGCTATCGGCCAATCAGAGCCAGTCTCCGGGTCGACAACTGATTAGAACAATGAACCAATTAATGCAATGTCTATCCCACGTCGTATTCTGGGATACAGTTTCTTTGTCTGACTCTCTATGCTAGTAATGCCGATGGAAACAATGTTTAGTCTCGAAGCGTTGAAGAATGTATACGGACATCAACTGGTTGGTATCCTGAGAACCGCTATTTACAACCTTAATTTGGTTTTGTATTAAATTATTTAATAAAACCAGTAATGAAAGAGTTAGAATAAAAGTTACTAACATTAATGTGCTTCTTTTCTGGAATATAATTGTATTGTTATTAGTCTTTATTTTTTCTAATTTCAGATTATTTTTGTATTGCGTAAGAAACAAAATCAGGTAACCTTTCTACATGTTTACCACCATGCAGGAATGGTTCTTGTGGCATGGGGAGTAACAAGATACTATCCAGGTACTACTAAAAGTATTCACTGAAACTTGAAATATTATACAAATCTGAAAGAAAATTTATCGTTATCTAATTAAGAAAAATGCTCGTGTATCTTCATTTTCTATTTTAGTTCTGTAAATCACAAATAACTTGTTGTTCTAGGTCTGTTGATCTACTCTTAGTCAAAAGAAACAGATTTTATAGCTCATTTCAAAACTATAAGAAATGAAACTTTGTGAAAGCGCTTAAATATAACTTTTAAATAAATGAAAATACTTTATCTTTCGAACGAGACATGAAATTAGGAATTACGACAAGATGGCGCTGTGATAACAAATTCGTAATCAATTTAGTTTTTAAAATCAACTTTTATTTGGAAACACTTTACATTTTTGACAAACTTATTTTTGAAGTGGCTTTATTTTGTATATAGTTTCAGGTCCAGTATCCAGTGTCAAAATATTAGTATTTTAACAATTATTCACTGATGGAAACCTTAATGTAAAAAACAGGTGATTTCGGCCTTTACCGCGCCATTTTGTTTTCACTATAAACTGCTAATTGTGAAATGAATTTAACATGTAAAAATAATTTTTGCATAAAACCATTTTCAGTGATATGGTCGATAAAGCTAGTTATCGGCGACCGTAGGTAGTATTGCCCATATCGTCAAGAAGACAAGAAATATATGAAATAATGATTGGAGTTAAAATGTTGGGCACTTATGACATTTAATACTGCTGGACAATTTTTTACACTTTTTATCTGTTACTAGTGTACTTTTAGGTCTTTCTAATATTTCAATGTGTTATCAATCACAAAAAATTAATGTAGCAATAATTAATCGTGCAGTTTTACTATACGGATGTGTTTTACTATACACTAGTGTTTTTAAATACCTTTAACAAAAGAACTTAAACAGGAATCAGAAATTTGTTTGGAATAAATCTACTTTATCATCTCTATATAAACATATAATTTTAGGCCTTATAATAATAGATGCCTCCATATTATTGGGTATCAATAATTTCAACTACATATTGACACAATTTGCCTTGTACTTTCAATAATTTCCTCTATGTTGCTGAAACCAAACATACCGGTATAGAGACTTTTGTGTATTATGTCTTAAGACTGTATTTTATCCTGGTGATGAATACTAAATTAACATATCCGAAATATTGACCTTGAAAAGACATTGTCTACAAAGAAATATTAAGAAGGTTGGTAATTTTCATATTCAGAAATCTACAATGTATTCTTTCCGTTCTATTAGTAACTTACAAACGAACTTCTTTTCATCAATTTTTACAGTAAAATTACTACATTACATTTTAAAAAGTATGAATATTATTATCACACTGTTAAAAGAACCTTATGTTTCCACCGCAAATGAAATGAATTTACTATTACAGTAGTGCAATAAAGCTTTCTGGGTTAAAGAAAATGAATGGTAAAGGCCAATAAATTATTATGAGAACTCTGATAAAAATTACCTACGAAGTAAATCTGTCCTTTAGGAAAGTTTACATCATGAGTCCATAACTCGAATACAGGAAAATGGATTTTAAATTGAGCACTCTATTGTTCATTTCAGCGTTATAGACAAGAATATACCGGAAAATATCGAGTTCTATTTTTCCAAAGGTTTTTTTTAAAGCAATATGACTGAAAGTTATGAGTAATCTGTGTAATAAACTAAAAACTTAAAACAAGATAAGGCATGACAAAATTATTAATTCTGATGTTAAGGGCTCATTTTTCTGAACTAAAGAGAGTTAGGTGATATTGTATCCTGATGGAAAATGTTTTTCGCAATAGCAATAAATTTTTCATTACTATTGTCAAATAAAATATTAGGAATAGGGGCGTATAGATCATAATGACGGACAGTTAGGTTTATTTGGTTCGAAGTTGGGTTATTTCCGTCTTTTAGTTGATTTTTTAATTTTTTTTTTTAAATTATGGACATAATGTATCTATATGTGAAATATTTTAATGTATAGAAAAGGATTAGACAAAAGTTACAATTATTTCTATTTGAAGATTCTTGTTATACAATTGAGGAGTACATAAATTGGTACATTTTTACTATACGGATCCACAGATTGTAAAATGTACGAAAATAGTTTTGGAAATCTTTAATTTGCCCATTTTATGTCGAGAGCAGAACCCAACAAACTCCTGCGGGATTTCTAACTCATTCCTATTACTACTACTACTTATACTATGGATCCGTATAGTAAAACTGCACGCATAAATCTCATGACAAGGTAATTTTATTTTATTTTACTCATGTAATTTTTTATTACTTTTTTCCTTTGTATAAATGATGCATGTTAGACTCCTCCTGTCTGTAACATTCCTCATGTCTGTAAGTTCATACAAAAGAAAAAAAAAATAAATGTTGGAAGTAGTTTTCTTTACTTTTCGTCTTTATTTAGGTGGTCACGTGTGGCTAATTGGACTAATTAATTCCTTCATTCACGTGCTCGTGTATTTTTATTACCTGATGACATCAATAATACCAGATTTCAAAAACAACCTAAAATGGAAGAAATCTCTTACTCATATGCAGTTCGTAAGTACGATAGTTTAGGTATAGAAAGTAACTTGTTTCTCAGGAGTTTAACGTATCTTTCCAGTCTCAGGTTATGTGAGTTATAGATCTGCGGTTTGAATGAAGAATCAGAAACAAAAAACTCTGACAGGGGATGGAGTCTGTATCTCCCATATCAAAGACTCGGCGTTAGTAATTTGTTTATATTAGTAAGCATTGTATTAGTATTGAAGGCAGATACTTTTTAACCTTCAACAGGAGAAATATTACGTTTCTATTACTGTCTTTCTCAAAATTAGAGATGATTGGTTGGATGGAGTTTAGCTTTACTTTTTAAGCATTGTATTAGTATTGAAGGCAGATACTTTTTAACCTTCAACAGGAGAAATATTACGTTTCTATTACTGTCTTTCTCAAAATTAGAGATGATTGGTTGGATGGAGTTTAGCTTTACTTTTTTTTTAGCACCAAGGCTGTATGAGACATGGACCTACAGTTTAAAGTGATTCCTAATCACTGTGACACGTTTAAATTTCCCCCCACTGGTAATCGAACCCAAGACCTAACACATTTGCCATAGCTATTACACCAGCGGGGAGAGCAAAATTGGGAACGAGATCCGCATTATTAATACAGATACCTGATAGTTACAATGCAAATATCTGACATAAACATACCGATATGAATGTTATGTTAATAGATCTCAATAAGTTGTAATTATATATTGTAATGATTTTCGACCCGGCATTAATCGACCAACTGATCAACTAAACAAAACCTGCCCTGAGGTCGCATTGGACTAGGGGTACATCTATCCTTACCCGGCGCCCGGCGCCTCCATCATGTAATGATTTTATAGGTAGAAGCTAAATATCGTTCCAGGCTAGTCTTTTCCCCTTCACCAATTTATTATAAAATTTGTTAATTACAAATGTCTTTGATTACAACGAGTAAAAATAGTGTATATTTTGTTATTGACCAGATGAGAGGAAATAGGTGTTTTGCACGGTGCCCCTTCCCTCAAGGCAGTCTCCAAGGCACCTGCTGGCTCTGGTGAGTCTTGAAGGATAGCCCCTCTCAGCCTAAGGCAGCTTCGCGAGGCTTGGTTGTAGAAGGATCCCTAGTCCAATGCGACCTCGGGTAAGGATAGGTGTACCCATAGTCCAATGCGACCTCAGGGCAGGTGTTGGTTACTTGATCAGTTGGTCGACTGATGCCGGGTCCCTCGGTGGTCGAGCTTTTATCTGTCCTCTTCGGGTCCTTCCGTGAAGTTCGTCTTCTTTCGGCGTTCCTCGGTGTCTTTCGTGTCGGCTTCTTTTCTGCTACATTGTTTACAATCAATAGTACGTGTTGTGTTGTCATGTGCTTCTGTCGTGATGTGGGGATCCGTACAATATAGATAGCAATCCGTATAACACAATATAAGAGTGTCCTCGGTCTATCAGCCAGGTGAAGTTATTGACATCCGATGTCTTGAATGCAGACCTTGCATTCATCTTCATTGCTTGTGATGAAGAGATCGGAGATATGTGGGCATATACACATATCCATGCGCCTCTAACTTGTCAACAATGAGTTTGATTGTTAGTTGCGTTAGTGGTTCAGTACCAAATCCCTCTCTTCACTGACGCTGCACTTCAATGGCATTCCCAAACCTGATAAAACACTTACACTGCTCGAACGTCAAGCGTGCTCCTACTATTTTCTTATCTCACTAACCGCGCTGACAGTACCGACATCTGTTGAGTGGAAAACCGTACTACGACATAATTATAACTGAAAACAATTGACAATGGCGACATCTATTGGACGAAAAACCATACTACAACATACTTAAATTTCAGAACAATTGTCAATGGCAATATCCTGATACAGCATGACAAAGAGTGTATACATTTTTCTGGCGGACTCTATATATGGTGACTACTTAGGGACGGAGTTATGAGTGAGAGCTTGTGAGTGGCTGAGGGAAATGCTGGCTTCTGATTGGTTGTTGTTACGGCTACGAAAAATGGACCGACCAAATAGGGTTGAGTTGACTCATTGTCTGTATTGAGACTGTTCCTTTCACATGAGATGCAAGAGCGTCATTTAGGGGGGCAGGGAGGGGCAATCTCACCCTCCCTTCCGAGTTTGCGATTTATATAGATTTTATCAGAATAGTAGTAAGTCAGTGACAAACGCGAAATTTTACTTATATCAAGGGGTCTTTCCCCCCCCCCCCACACACACACAAAGCAAAATCTGAAATGACGCTCCTGATGAGATGGCTATAGCTTCCTTTATTATTCTCTCTCAAATATTGCTGCACTTGGCTATTATGGTGGCATTTATAATATTGACTCTGTGTCCCAGTTTTAACCTATGCTCTACTATTTCTGACTTTTTGGGTTGCTAAAGTCTTATGTAGCTGTTATGTTCTTTGCATGGTTGTTCTATGATACGTCCAGGCAGTGGCGTAACCAAAGGCTTGGGGGTCGCCCTGCAGAGGGGCCCCTTCTCTACGTCCCACTTCACGATTTGGGGCCCTCTGATGGCTTGGGTCCTCCGCAATGCGGGGTCTGCGGGGCCCTTATTTACGCCCCTGGTCCAAGCATTATTTAAGGGGAAAAAAGTGTTCAACAAAGCCATTTTTCATAGCCACAACCACAGCCAATCAGGAGCCAGCATTTTCCTCAGCCAATCACAAGCCCCCATTCATATCTCCGGTCTCTTTATCACAATCCCTATGTGTGCTTTCGAAACATCGGATGTTGATCTTCACCTGGCTGATAGCCCTAGAACACTTACTAAAATCACATTGCCAGAAAAAAATTCAATTCTTTCTACAATATAAGAGATTTTGCTAAGCTAAATGCCAAGCGCTCTCTGCTTAATAAGAGGCACTTGTATTCTATTCTCAGTAAGAATACTTGTTCCGGTTGCGTTTAAAACTGTAGATCCTCGTTATTGGAGAGAAGTGTTAAATTGCTAAACTACTAATGATATTCAAGTTATGGATCCTGTTCTTCTAATTTTCAAAGAATAAACTCAGATAACAACGAAAAACAATACAAAAGAGAGAGAGAGAGAGAAAGAGAAACAGATATTAAATGAGAAACAGAATATATTTCTTCATTTCTAAGTAAAGAGAAATATGACTGCACTGTGTCAAAGCCATTATCCCTCCCGTTAGCCTTATTGTGTCATTGTTGATAAAAACAAACAAACAAACAAAAAACTACAAATTTATTCTCTTAATGTTAGCAGTGTAGCTAATATGATAAATGTATTTCAGAAGCATACTCTTGGTGTTGTTAAGATAGACTGTGAAACATTACAAACATATTTCTAAAATATGTCATAATACAAATTCCTAACGTACATGTATTCCTAATGTACAGTCACGAACATTAATAAATGGAAGTTGTAGCCATAAGAAATAATGGTTTCAGCCTCCATTTATTAATGTTTGTGACTGTACATTAAGATCCCAGATCCATTCAATAAGTAATTGGAAAAGTTGTATAAAAAATACAAAACTTCGACAAAGTTTCTGCTTCCCTGTTATTTTTGGTGGTGTGCTAGAACTATTATCAGATGGGCCTGGCAGGCTTGCCTCGCGAACAGAATCCTAGGAATCAGTGAAACAAGATGGCGGCACCCTTACAGGTTTGCATCAACGTGGAGCAGCGGAATGTCATTAGATTTCTGTTAGCTAAAGGATTGAAACCAATCTTGAACATCAGTACGTCATGAACAATATGGTGGGCTGAACCGACACTAATGTTCATCTTTGCTACAATATCACTCACCATAATACGCCTGTTTTCCTATATTCAATCATCAACTCGCAACGTTATTTTCCGTAACTGCACAGACAGAGCGTCCTGGTCGTGACGAATCTTGAACACTTGTTACACTACATTTGAACTTATCTGCCCACTCGTACATTTATGTTCGATTCAGACAACTTTCACCATATTTCACCGCCATCTGACGGTGAATTTCTATTGGTTTGAACTCTTCCACTAATAGAAATCTAATGACAAACTGCTCCTCCACGTTGGTGCAAACCTGTAAAGATGCCGCCATCTTGTTTCACTGATTCCCAGCGTCCCGTTTGCGAGGCAGGCATGCCAGACCCATCTAATAATAGTTCTAGGATACCACCAAAAAAATAACAAAGAAACACAAAGTTTGTCGGAATTTTGTACTTTTTATACAACTTTTCCGTTTATTTATTGAATGGTCCTTGTATATCTCTTCCGGTCGGTTGTTAGATACTACATGTATTATTCAATGAACACATATATAACACTGTATTTATAAACTTTTGCTATTCGTAAATACAAACAATAAGGGCGCATAAAAAGAGACATAATCTTATACTATAATGGAGACCAAATGATTCCATTACAAATTTGATAATAGTCAGGGCTGGGTTAGCCCGTCTGGAGGCTCGGAGCTAGAAAAAATATGTGGCTTTTTGCTGACTTCACTTAATACATTTCGAAAGTACAGTAGGAACCTTACAGTAGGGAATATATTTCATTTTTTGGTCATATTTTATTTTATGATGATGATTGTATCTTCATGACTTTTTTTTTTTTTTAGATAGCTAATTGAGATTTTGATGAGAGTTGTGGCCCCTTTCCACCTGGAGGCCCGGAACTATAGCTCCCCTAAGCCCCTCCCTTAACTCGGCCCTGTATATAGTACTCAAACTGTTATAAGTAAACATAGTTTGGAGGGAGAGGGGACAAAGATTCCCAGACTAGCTAAAAACAGAACTATATTTTTTTTCTTTTCTCTTTCAGGTACAATTTTTCATCGGTTTTATCCACGCGTTAAATATGTTCATTTATGATTGTGGATATCCAAAAGCCCTAGCAATTCTTGTTTTCAACTCTGGAATAATGTTAATAATACTTTTCATTAATTTTTATGTAAAGAATTATATTAGACATGACAAGAAGTCCTAATAGTAATTAGTAATAGCCTATTTATTATCAAAGCAATTAACTGTTAAGCAGTGGCGCGACCAGCTATGAGCTCAGGGAGCTCAGGCCGTTCCCGAAACAAACTTGGCCTATTTTATACAGACAAATTTTGGTGAAATTTCAAAATAGATCAAAGTACAAATAAATATTGAATTAAGTCAAAAACACTGTACAAAAGGAGAAAAACCCAGTGAAAACTCTAAATTAATTTCTTAGAGTAATAAATGTTAGTAAAGAGTCCTTCATCATACGCGAAAATAAAGATGTACAAACTAATAATTCTGGTGCAAGTTTTAAAAATTGTAACCGTTAATAACAGGGAATTTGTGAATTTGAATTTTTATTTTAAGGCCTTTTAGCATGTTAATAATAGGGATAACTAAATTTCTTGTAGTGGGGAGAATTCAAACTTCCAATTTTGTCCATATCAGATGGGGCAGCACGTCGTTTGTAGACTACTGTACTAAGTATTCTTGGCCCCTCCCGAAATAAAAAATCCTGGTTGCGCCACTGCTGTTAAGTCCTAATATTTATTATGGGTAATCCATTATTATTAACTAATATTAAATAAAAGTTACACTAAATAAGGCAGCTTTATACATTGTAGAAAAAATTTTATTTGTCATTTTTAACAAGAACATATTTGTTCTCAATGTTTCTGTAACAAAAAATCCACTTTTGGAATTAACGTATTGTGATTATGTGTACATTTACTGTTTATATTTCTGTACAAAGAAAAACATTGAAAATTACGTAAAAGAATGTTAATTTTTTAAACGGTAGGTACAGTCTCGTAATATGTAAAAATGAAATCTAGGTAATAATAACACTGCTCAACAAGAAATTGTTTATCTTAATGTTTTTACATTTACCGAATGAATTTAACGTACTAATTACGAATCTGGTATTAGTTTTCCTCAAATGTCGATTGTCTGGAAGGAATTTTACAAAATCGTCTTTGTTCAAGAACGCCATTTTAGAGCGTTCTGTCTGCCATAGATGTTTTGTCTGTTTTCGGCTGTCCATAGATGGCAACGCAGCACAAACTCTTGTGATTAATTAGCAAGTTCTGTTTCGTAACATATGCGTTCTATGATTACAAATTTTGAATACAACATTTATTTTGAATGAAAATAACTGTCTAGAAAAATATAATTCCTTATTTTTCCCTTTACTTTTATAAAAATATTAACTTTTACTTAAGTAAAGTCAGTAAATTTCTATATGACTCTACTTGGATAGCCAGCTGCATACAATTTGAGTAACTATAGTGGTAACTATATTATATCAGTGGCATTTGATTTAATTTCACTGGGTGCTGTGTGGAAGATAAAATGTCAGCAGACTCATTTTGTTATGTTTGTGGATATTACACAAGCCCCAAACAACTTAAACATAACATTGTGCTTGGAACAAAGTTCTGTGTTGCATATGAAGCTTACTTTCGAGTGCCCGTAGGTGATCAAGACAAACATTGGGCTCCGTATGTGTGTTGCGGTAGTTGCCGCTCTACATTAGAAGGTTGGTTACGGGAAACCAGAAAGTATATGCCATTTGCTATTCCTCGAATTTGGAGAGAGCCTACTAATCACCATAATGAATGACTTCAGTTGACGTGACACACTATAAAAACAGAAAGAATAGGAAAAAAATAGAATATCCCAGTTTACCTTCATTCATTGCTTCAGTTCCACACAGTGACGAACTTCCTATACCCAAACCACCAGAGATATTGTTATCGGAAGGAGAGCCAGAGGAATCTTCCGATCTTGATATTAGTTTTTCGCATGAAACCAGGAAAAAGGAACTACATTTGCTTAACCAGCAAGAACTTGATGACTTGATAAGAGACTGTCTTCCCAAATCAAAGGCAGAACTTCTTGCTTCACGTTTAAATGAGTGGAATTTTCTCCTTCCAACATGTAAAATATCAAAATATAGGAAAAGGCATAAGACTTTTTCACAATTCTTCAAAATGGAAGGAAGTTTGTGTTATTGTCATGACGTTAGTGGTCTATTTGAAGCTATCTGTTTCCCACATCAACCAGAGGAGTGGCGTCTTTTCATAGACAGTTCATCTAGAAGTTTGAAGGCAGTTCTTCTGCACAACCGAAATGTGATCCTTCTGTACCCGTTGCACACTCAGTCCACATGAAGGAAGACTACGAAAACGTGAAATTATTGTTGGAAAAGATTGAGTACCAAAAATATAAATGGGATATTTGTGAAGATTTTAAGATGATCGGTTTTCTTCAAGGTTTGCAGAGTAGCAATACTAAATATTCGTGTTTTCTTTGCCTTTGGGATAGCAGAGCTACTGACCATCATTATACACTCAAGGTGTGGTCAGAAAGGAAACATTTACTTCCTGGCATTCACAATGTTATACATGAACCTTTAGTTGAAAGACAAAAAATCTTACTGCCACCACACCACATAAAATTAGGACTTGTAAAAAAGTTTGTTAGAGCATTAGATCCACATTCTGCAGCTCTTTCTTACGTAAGACAAATGTTTCCACAGTTAACTGACGCTAAAATCACATCTGGCGTATTTACTGGCCCACAGATACATGAGATGCTTCAGAATAGAATGACTCGAGAGGAAAGAAGTGCTTGGGAAGCTTTTAGAGCGGTAGTGCAAGGTTTTCTTGGTAAAAATAGGAGTGAAAATTATAGGGAGTTAATAGATTCTTTGATTGACCTATATCGCAATTTGGGTCGTAGAATGGCGTTGAAATTGCATTTTTTTATTTTCCCATTTTGATTTTTTCCGTCCAAATTTAGCAGATGTGAGTGAAGAACATGGTGAACGCTTTCATCAATACATTGAAAAAATTGGAAAGAAGATACCAAGAGCGCTGGGAAACCGCAGTGATGGGAGATTACATTTGGACATTGATCTCTGATGACAAATCAGCTTCGCACAAGCGAAAAATCAAGCGTGCTCATTTTAAAAATGTTCTGCATTATGTGCTTGTAGTGAAAGTGGATATATTTTTGCTAAGTTTTTTTTATTTATTTTGTACGCTGTCTTCGTACCCCATAGTGACTAAGTTAATTCTGCATTATTTCTTCAGTGAAGCATGTTGTAAGATAACAATTAGCTCTAAATTTCTCGATAAAAATCAAAACCGGGCCAAACTGCGGCTTATATAGACCAGCCATTTAATATTCACTTCTGCGTACGAAAAGTGTTAGAAATGTAATATATTTTAGTGGAAAATAGACGTTAGGAACTATTACACGGAAATGAAAAATGACTTCAAGTTACAGTTGATTTCATAACCAAATTTCTAATTTTGTCACCAACATTTTGTGCCGTCTCGTGAATATCAATTTAAAACTTACAGAATCAATTTCTGATCAAAAAAATATCTGATGTAATTTGACTAACTGTACAAGCAGTGTTGCCAACTCCAGAAATAAAAAACACTTAATTTTGAAGGAAAATTAAGAATTTTCTCAAAATTTGTTGAATAAATTTCTTTCCCATGTAATATTGCAAATAAACTTATATAGTTTAAAAGCCTGTTCCTTTGCTTAAAAAGCAAGTCATAACCGGTTGTGTTCGGGCAAATGGTTTCTTAGTTGTTACGCTTTAACTAAAAATGGAGGAAAAATTCGACAAATTACCCGATTTCTAAGGGTTAAAGACGAATTTTAAGGCAATTTTTGACATTTCGGGAAAACTAATGTTATGCACGTTATTAGTACCACCCAATGATATATATAAAAAAAGAAACGGAATCAGATAAACATAAAGTTGGTCAAAATTTGTTACCCAGTGTAATATTTACTTTTTTTTTTTTTTTAAATTTCAAGCAATAAACCCATGTTCTTATTCAATACTAGTGTTATATGCAATAAGAAAGGTGAACGAAAAATAAATAAGAAAAACACACACTTGTTTGACCAGAGCATATATACACTTATTTATTAAAATAAAATACAGTATAACAGTTTCGACAACTTAAGGTTATCTTCATCAGACACTAACGTCAAGTTGTTGAAACCGGAACACTGTATTTTAGGTTTAACCGTTCTTTACCCAGGAAAGAATACGTTTCATTTTGGACATAAAGGGCAATGAGGCCTGAATTTGGTTGATTTAAACGGCATCGGAAGTGTCACTGTTCATCTCAAAACTATTCTATTCTAGTTTCATCTCAAAAGAGTTCAAAACTATTGATTCGACACTAATATCGGTAATTTTTGATCATTTTTAAATATCTCTCTTCCCCCCCCCCCCCTCTCCTAAGTTGCACCATCAAAGTGAAATGATAAAAAAAAAAAAAAAAATCCAGGCCGGAACCTCGTCTATGTTGAAAATTTGATCGAGATCGGTCGGGTAATCTATTAAGTCAGAAGCGTAGTCACTTTCAATGTTATATATTAGACTAGATAAATAAGTGTATATACTCTGATTTGAAAAGTTTTAAACTATTCTTATAGTAAGTTCCAGAATCGTAGTGGATAGAGAAAAATAAATAGAATACTTCTGAGAAATTAATATTAATGATAAGCACCATCCCATCAAAACTACTGCTTAATTTTATTACTATTATTATTATTATTTATTTATTTATTTACAAAATATGAATTTACTTCTTTGTTTTTCCTTTATATAGATCCATTGAAGAAATATTTGAATAAATGAACGAACAAAACATGTATAAATTTTCGCTCACTGAAAAAGTTTTACCAAGTGAATATACGTAAGTTAGTAATTGTATTTGCTTCGCTATCGGAAGATGGTCCCTTCGAATCTGGTGTCTGCAATAATTTTGATTAAAACTTTTCCAGGATTCTTCCCTCAGTACCAACAGGAGTTACTGGTATTGTAAATTTAGGGTCTGACTGGCTCCACAGTCTGTGTCCGGAAGTTTGTTTAATAAATATACATCAACCAGAAATATATATATTATAAAATATATACATTGTTTGACGCCACATTATAATATATAGTTACCCAATTACTCAATCGGATACTTCATAGTTTCTTTTCTAAACACACAAAGAGTGAATGGCTGGACCGAGATTAGAACCCGGGATCTCCAGCATACCGCGCTGATGCGTTAACCACTATGCCACCCAGTCCGCTTCCCAGAACAGCCACACACTCTCTCACTCCTGTAGCCGGTGTTCTCCACTCAGACCACATGGCTTGTACAGTCCGCAGCAAAAAAAAAACCTGCAACATGAGCATGTAAATTTATTGTGAAACTACGCCTAACAGCCCAGAAAATCAACATAACGTCTATGTGGCACGAATCGCGCCAGGTGAAACCTCAGTGTCCTGCCCTGCACACGTATTTTGGAGCAAAAGACTTCGTCGTTTCACAATAAACTTACATCTTCATGTTGTAGGTTTTTTTTTGGTATGGATTGTACCACAGCCTAGCTGCTGTGCTTGGACAATTCAGTGTTCATATATGGAGAACACCTTTTGACGGTTGTTATTTCATATTTACTAATAAAAGAAGGAAACAATCAATTTAAACTTATTTCTATACACCACATCCTCTGTTGGTGTGAATTCAACACAAAACTAGTGAAAAGTGAATGACTTTTTTCTAAACTTTTAACTTTGAAACTTCTTTTTATTTTCATTTCTTCTTCTTCTTCTGGCTTTCTGATGAAGAATGTAGTGGAAGTGCTGATGGTGTATCTTCTTTAACGCTGTACTATTATATATATAAATATTGCCCTCAATATACTACACATATATTATGTAAATATTGTAAATATTTTTAACGAAGCTTGATTTGGTTGGTTAGCATAGATGAATTAAGCGAGGGCAGAAAATCAGATTTTTCAGAAATGAGGAGGAATCAGAAACTAACGTTACCACTCCTGGAGTTTCGTCTGTTATAGAAGAATGATGAGTGTGCGGTAATTTTAATATATGGAGTTGGCAATTGTGCAAAGTTTCAGCCACCCGTCATCTACAGTGCTAGTTGTATGTGAAGATAAATGGTGACTCGTTTGGTGGTCTCACAAAGAAGTCCGCTCAATTATTCAATTTCTGTGGATGAAAATTGTAAGCGCGGTTTAAATTCAGCGCGATCTTATTTTAATAATTTACAGCTAGATCAGTTCTATATTTGTTCTGAATGGTAACGATGATTCGTAATATTTCCTAAAAGATCTTATTCTTAAATTATATGAAGTTCCTTCGTGGCTAAGCGGTTAGCGTACGCGCCTTTAGCGTGAGAGACTCAGGTTTGATTCCCAGCGGGAGCTCATGTGGTCCGGATTCCACGTTAATCAGTAGATCCCGTCTCATATAGCCTCGCTGCTGACAGGGACGTTAAACTCAAAATGAACTCAACTCTTAAATTATATGAACTTCGAAGAACATTAATTATTTTATTAGGTTCCACATTAGAGTATACTGTTAAATAACTGTCAAACTTCATTGGTCATAATTTCTATTCTATTATTTAAAGTTATACTTATTGCTGCTTTCTCGACCTATCTGATGAAACAATTGGCGATAGTATTATTAGTGTAGCTTCTTTGATGTTATTCTATTTATATATTTAACTTAATATATAAGTAATATTTTATAAATATAAGTGATCTTTCGAGATTTTCCTCAGACTACATACGAATAAGTTAGAATAAAGGAATCTAAACATAAACGCATCAAAATCAATTTTAAAAAATCTGGCCACAAATCTTGACCAGACATTCTCTCTCTTTCATAACTTGGTACCCCCAGAGAACGAAATCGACAATCTCGAAAGCTTGATAATGAGTCACATAAATATTTCAGTTTTACGTACCGTGATTATGTTGGCTAAGCTAAAGGAGACGGTGATGATGAGAAATGAATGAAATGGTGTGGAATGAAGAAACTGGGAGAAGAACCTCAAGAATATCCATGATAAAGCTCACTTGGTGTGAGCTATAACTCTCACGTAAGAAAAATATGTAATTGTTGTTTATTGAAGTTTACCTCCTTTACAGTGCCGAAGCTATTCGAGACGTGGATCTACAGTTTAAAGTGGAATCCGAACTAGCGTTATGCATTCAAATTTCAGTCATATTCTACCAACAATTAAATTCGGGATCCTGTACACCAAAGGTACGGGCACTTGCCACTGGATCAGTGGGAAGGGCTGCAATATATTAAGTACTGTTGCTTACATATTTACAATATATATAAGTTACTTGCTAAAAAATTAATAACTAGGATAAATTAATTACCATATCCATTTAGAAACACTAAACCACACTTACAAATGGCGAAAGGAAACTACTCTTTCACTCATGCTTCATCAGATAATATGGTAAGTGAAAAGAAGGAAATACTTATGGCTGGGGGGGGGGGTATCATTCACGCCATGGTTGGTCCTAGATTCGAATATGGCGCCGAACTTAACATTTCTGTGTTTTCTTTATTATTAATTTCTTCCATTTTCCTATCTGATGAAGAGTAAGGGAAATCACATACAAATTACTCTATTGACTTTTATTTACTGTAATTTAATTCGTGTCTTCACAACGCTCAACTCAGAATTTCTATATAGAAAGCACTTCTACATAGAAATAAAGCAATTTATCCTAGCATTTTTTTTTTTTTTTTTTTTTTTTTTTTTTTAAGATTTATCCTTTACCGTAATATAAACTGATTATTTTACTTTTTGTGTCTTTCGACTTCTAATATCCTGGAAGAGAGTTATGATTTAATTGAAAGAGAGTCATAATTAGACATCGGATTTTTATGCAAATGCATATTTTATTTGCTTATATGTGTCTGTGTTCAACTTGGTAGTGGTTTCTAAGAACAATAATGCAGCTCGAATTTGAAATTTTATATTGCATGTACATACATATTTCAAAGTTTTGAGCACATATTACTGATTAAGAGCACATTCAGTATATTCTATAAGTTTTTATTTTAAGATGTGTGCTAGGCATGTAAGATGTTTGCATGGAAGAACTTCAGTTTTAGTTTGTGTTTTCGATGCATTTACATGTCTATGAAACAAAATGACTTTTTGCATGGGGAGAGGGAAGAATGCCTAGTTTATGGAGGACCAATAATGTTAGCAGTCGTTCAGAAGAGCAAAGAGGCTTACAATTACCAAGACGTTAAGAGAAATCTGATAATAATAATAAAGCCATTGTAATATCATGTCGACATCAATTCAGAAACAAGAGACGCGAGAAATACTACTGAGTGTATACCTAGCTCTAGTTGATAAAGTTCAGCACGGCTTCAGTCAGTTCTTGGTAAATTTGGGCGCTCTGTACGAAAGAAATTAACAGATGTTACTGTCAGAAACCCCGAACACAAAACAATTGAAGCCATGGGAAAATACCTTCAAAGGTTAAATTTCAACTTGCCAGAAAATATAGATATAGTACGGGAGTCAAATAAATGACCAAAATCGTAATTAACTTAGCGTTATTGCTAGTTTATTTTTGTCACATACTTTACTAAACTTATTCCAGTCTATAAATATTGTCCAGTAATATCTATTTATGTTAACAGACCATTTTCTGTCTACAAATGTCACAAACTGATACCAAAAAATGAGGAGAAAGGCTAATTGCGGTAAGGAGTAAATCCTTAAAACCATTTTTTTTGTCAGTGGAAACTTGTAGAAAAGTGACGTTCATATTATTTTATTTCGTGATTTCGTGTAAAGCAAATGCAATCTAAAATACAAATGTGAAAAAGAAAAAGAAAAAAACTAAAAATAAAAATCGTGTTCTCATATCACTGTGTTTATTTTAACCTCATAATTTGTGTGTGTTTTAGAAAGCTATGGTTGTATAAACTGTAGCTGTCATAAAACTAAATTCTAAAGAGAAGTCTTTGAAAGGTAAAATACAATTTCGATGTTATATTCCACCTACAAAACTTTGTCACAACTGTGTTGCATGTTTCAAAATGCACTCTTTTATTGCACTGTTAGTGCATATTAAATGCATATTTTAACACATTTAACAGGATAGTTGCATGGATATTTCACGAATTTTAAGTGCACAAAAATCCAATATCTAGTCGTGATTTAATTCGAAATATTAAATATCTAAGTTTCATTTGCCTGACGGAAAAGAAAGATAAGACAATGATTTCTATAAAGATAGCACTTCTAGATAGAAATAAAGCAATTTATCTTAAAAACCGTCTTCCAGATTTACTCCTTACCATAGTACAAACAGATTAGTTTACTATCATTCTAGTCATAGACTGCTGTAATTCTTGAATAGTACTTATACTTTTGAGCTTTCGTCTCTTCCCTGGAGCCATGGTCACGGACGATACAAACAAGATGAAAAATAAAAAACCATCAGGGAACAAAATGGAACGGACTTACCAGAGGAAGAGCTGCGTTGCGTCACACTTTGTCTAGTTCAACCATCACACGTCAAGTGCAATAGTTCTGCAAGTTGCAATATGACGGAGTCGATCTGTGCACTCTTTTGTTCTCTAGTGAAAGGTTGGCAGCTTGTGCTGATATTTTTGTTGTTATGTCAATGCCGCGTGAAATTTTGTAATTACTGTTTTCCATTCATCACTTAATCATCCTTTGTCAAAAACTTTTTTTTTTTTTTTTTTTTTTTGTTTTCTTAAATGAATAATTAAAGTTTCAAATACGAGTTTCTCTACTTCATTTCTGGCCTCCAATAAAATTTTTGAATCCTCTTCCTTGTGTTGAATTTCTTTCAAGTGTTTAGACAGACCTGACAGCAGGTCTTCCGCTTTTGATTCACTAATATTCTTCGTGACACGAACCTTTAGATTTATTCTGGTTTTGCCTACGTAATTCTCATAACAACTGCATTTTATTTTATAAACACGTGATTTTTCATTAGGATACATGTAATAACTTGAATTGGATAACGTTCTTTTGTGACGTTTTGGAGATTTCTAAGCTGTCCAGAAACCGGATTGCGTATAGATCTTATTCAATGCAGTTGTCAATCTGGGAAAAATAGTCAATCACATCTATTATATGTCTTTCCTGGCGGTTGCAGGTCTATCAGAACGTAAATCCCTATTAACCTGGTTATATCAATTAATAAATAATGGGACTGGATACCCATTCATACTACCTAGCTTCAATAAATGGATCAATCTCTATTTGTAAGTCTGTTTCCAGACAAGTAAAGTCGAATCGTACAAATGCCTTTAGAAGTACCAAAGAAAATATTTTTTACGTACCATTCGACTTACCTCTCTGGAAGTAAACCCAATGGTACAAATGGCTTTGGAAGTACCAAAACAAATATTTATTTTTCTTACTATTCGACTTATTTAGTGGGTCGGAGTCCATTTTAATAGTTCGTCCCATCTCCCATTACTTAGATGTTGGAGAACGACGAAAAAACTAAAATTCAAACCAGATATTAGCAAGATAAAGAAGTGGAGAATGGCAAACTATATTCTCTGTAAATGATATAACTTTGATACAAAGTATTACAAGTAGTTTGTTTGTGGAAGTGTGTGTGTAGTGTCACTGTTAGGAAAAGACACGATCTGATATTTAACAGCGTTATCTTTTATATATACAGTACATACTGTACATTTATAGGGTGGGCCAATTAAAAGTGGCCCGGACTAGTGTTGTAAAGGCCCGGAGGAAAACAGAAATTTTTGATAAAAAAAAACAGTTTTTACCGTTTTTTTTTCCGAGCTTAGAAAAAAACGGAAATATTGGGAAAAAATTGAAATTTTCGAATATTTTACTACATTATGCTTTTAAAATGAAAACTATTTTATATTTACTAGTTTACAGTATACAGTATATTAACTAGATCATTGAGTACTTATGTTTCTTCTATTAGAATATGCAAATTTTGTGGCAACAAATATATTTGTACCACTTCTTTAACGTTAGCACCGTGATAGTATGGAGTTATGACTACAAAAGACCCTAAAATATAATCCTAGTTAGATTAATTAATATAGACACACTTAAATTATCTTAAATAATCTTATAAAGTTACCGTTTTATGGCAGGGAAATGTTAAATAACAGGGCCAGAATCATTTTAGTTAATACCAGTATGTTAAAATCAAATATAGTATATATTTTATAGAGATACGTATTGTCCTTGTGCTGTGTAAAATTTCCGGAAATTTTGAACCCATTAGAAAAAACTTTTGTTCGGAAATATTGGAAAAAATCGGAAAATATAATTTACGAACTATTTCTTCGTCTCATACTAATCTTATTTGCTATAACGTGTCTCCAACGAATATACAACGTATTTCGCTAGCAGGAAAAATACTTAAAGCAACAGGTTTTAATTTTACTTTTTAGTTTTCTGATTTCTGGCAAAAATCTCTCTTTATTATTTGTATATTTTTCGAACAACTCAAAAAGAGAGATTATCTTATTCACATATACACACATAAAGGGCATAAACTGTCACTAATGAATTTAGGGACCCAAAAAACTGAACTAGACACTACCATCAGTCATTTTTGTTTACTTTTATATGTCACTTTTCCCCTTTAAGAGTAACTAATGGGGGCTGAATTTTGATTTAAACGGCATCGGAAATGTTACTGTTCATCTTAGCCACCCCGAAAATTATGGATTCGATACTAATATCGGCCATTTTCGATCATTCTTTTATATCTACCACTCCTCCTTCTCCCAAGTTGCGGCACTGAATTTGGATTTAAACAGCATCGGAAGTGTTAAATGTTCATCTCAGGACCACAAAAATCATGTATTCGACACTAATATTGGTCATTTTTGATCATTTTTTATATATTTCCCCTCTCCTCCGCCCCCAAGTTACGAGGATGAATTTTGATTTAAATGGCATTGGAAGTGGTACTATTCATTTCAGCGACCCCAAAAACTATGGATTCGACATTAATATCGGCCATTTTCGATCATACTTATATATCTTCCCGCCCCCAAGTTGCGTGGATGAATTTGGATTTAAACAGAATAGGAAATGTCACTGTTCATCTCAGCGACCCCGGAAACTATGGATTTGACACTAATATCAGCCATTTTCAGTAATTTTTATATATCTCTTCCTATCCAAGTTGCGGGCTTGCCTTTGGATTTAAGCGGTATCGGAATTGTTACTGTTCATCACAGCAACCCCAAAAGCTGTGAATTCGACATTACTATCGGTCATTTTCGATCATATTTATATATATACATACCCTCTACCCCGCCCCTAGGTCACGGCTCTGAATTTGGATTTAAACTGCATTAGAAGTGTCACTGTTCATCTCAGCGACCCCGAAAACTATGGATTCGACACTGATATCGGCTATTTTCAATAATTTTTATATATCTGTTCTTCCCCCTCCCCTAAGTTGCGGGCCTGAATTTTTATTTAAACAGCATCGGAAATGTCACTGTTCCTCTCAGCATCTCCGAAAATCATGAGTTCGACACTAAGATCGGTAATTTTCAATATATATCCACACTTCCTTCCTCCAAGTTGCACTTTTAAAGTGAAATGGTGAAATCCATCCCAGGCCCGAACCTCATCTATGTTGAAAACTTTTATCGAGATCAGTCTAGTGGTTCAAGAGTTGTTAAGTTACAAATATAGTCACTTTCATTTTATATATGTAGATTAATTTTCGCATTAGAAAACAGGTATTTGTTTACATACAAAATTTTGTACATAAAGTTTATATTAAAGTCTGTATTTGAATATTAAATAATAGTAATTATATGTCTTAGTGCATGAGTATTAGTGAAATTTGCCTACTGCTCTTTCTTTTAAGAAGTAATTTGGTTAAGATTAACAAAATTTCACCAGATCAAAGAGCACATTAAAAACTCAGTCTCATTCAAGAGCCCTATTTGTTGCAACAGAAACGCTTCATGATGGTAGTTGTGTATGCAATTATAAAATTTCTGTAATTAATGCACAACCAGGAGTAAACGATTAGAAGGTACATAAAGGAAATGAACGCAGACTATTAATTTTCAAGAATAATTACAACTGTTTTATTTTCGAATGCTTCTTTTTTAAATATTCACAATATTGAAATTTCTCAATTTACATTTTTCACGCCTCCGAAAAAAAAAATTTCCATTACTAGTAAAACTAACCCAATACAAAGATTTTTTTTCCAATTTTTCTGGAAAGAAACCGGAAAAACGGTTTTTTACCAGCCGTTTCAAAATTTCCGGAAATTTTACAACACTAGCCCGGACGAGTGGATAGAATTGGACGTGAATGTATGCATGGAACACATCACGTGTTCGCATATCACCGGTTCAGATCTTAGTGCAGACTGTGTCAAAGTGAGTTGAGCAGTATATAGGTGAAGATGGTACTCACAATGCAACAGAGGGTGTTCGTTGTGGAAAGTTACCTAAATTGGCCACCCCGGTTGCCTGATCTGTGCCTGTGTGATTACTTTTTGTGGGGAAACCTCAAATCTAAGGTGTATCACAAAAACCCTCATGGTCTTCAAGAACTACAGCTGAACATTTCTGATGAGATTGCAGCAATTCCAGCTGCTCAGTTCCGATTTGCCTTCTGCAACTTGTTGACCATGGCCCAAAGGTGCCAATATATGAATGGTAGTCATTTTCAACAACTGCTATGAGCAGGTTAGCGAACTATTTCCTTTCGTTTGCTGTGTTTTTACACTCTTACCATTTTTACACTTTTACCATTTTTCCTTTTTACCATTTTTACACTTTTATATGCACATGAGCTCAGGTGCATATAAAAGTATAAAAGTGATCATATTTACAATAATTTAATATTTTGAAGTGCTTATGAAAACCTAATTTCTGAAATGTAACATGAAACCTAATGTGTTATGATAATCCTTTTTCATACAAAACATACCATATGTGCTGAGACTTCAACGGGAGGAGTGGGGTTGTTTTCTTGTGTCTGCAGAGTTTTTTAGTATCAGATTTTATAGTGGAAAACTGCAGTCTCATATCTGGTTTCGAAGTGTTTATGAAAACCTAGATTTTCATTTGTACATAAAACAGTTTAAAAGTGATCATATTTGCAGTAATTTTAACTTATTGCATTTTAAAATAAGTGCCATGTTAACTTACATAATAATACTAAATCTTAAAAAAAGTGCTTTTCTGTACAATGATAATGCATAATAAATGGCATTACTATTATGACTTGTCGAATAATTTAATGCTATTTTCATGGGTTCCGCCATTTCATTTCGGAAGTGAAAGGGGTTTCATGAATGAAAATGTTTGAGAAATTCTGGCGTATAGCAACAAGGATTTTTGGAATGATCCAAGAAATGGATCTAAAGATTGTAATCTTAGCCAAGAATTTTATGAATTGTCAAAAAATGCATCAAAAGATTGCGACCTTGACCAATAATTAGTTTTTTTGTATCAGGGGCCACAAAATGTTTGAACGGCCCCTAAATTGAGTTTTCATATATTTTTTTTATGAAATAAGCATATCATGCTGAGTTAAGTAATAGTTTGGGTTTGGCTACACTCTACGTAGCTCTCCACATATAAGGCGTACAAGAAAATTTTTGATTGAAATATATTGGGGCTTTTAGATAAGGGCCACAACATTTTTGAACGCCCTCTAAATCGAGTTTTCACTTTTTTCTTTTTATTATATATATATATATATATATATATATATATATATATATATATATATATATATATATATATATATATATATATATATTTTTTTTTTTTTTACGAAATAATCACATCATACTGAGTTAAGTGATAGTTTGGATTAGGCTACATTGTATATAGTTCTCCAGATACAAGGCGTACAAGAAAATTTTTGCCTGAAATATATTGGGTCTTTTTATCCAAAAAAAGAAAAGGATCCTACATACTTCATCATAAAAAGACAGAGATAAAAATGTGATGTTAACTGTGCCTCGGCATCTTAACGTCTTTTGTCCACATCTCGAAATTCGTTGTATACACATCACGCTCATATGCTCAAAACAGGGGCTTAGTCTTTACGAAAACAGCTAGCAAAATATATCACAAATAACAATAATAATATGTGAAATTCATAATATTTGTAAAAATTTTCATGGAATAGAAAATTTATGTTTTAGATTCAGTAATTACAATAATAAAAAATGGGTTTCGAAAAGAGATCTTACAAATTTAAATAATTACATAACATGTGCAAGTTGGATAATATTACACTTTATTTTATTAATTAATTTTTTACATATTTCATACAAAATAAAACACTTCAATATTAATATTGTGTTTAAACTTTTTTTTTTTATTATTCAATATGGAGATTTTACTTATTACATATTTAGGAGTTAATGCATTGTTTCATTGCAAGAATTATTTTCCATTCGAATTTAACTAAATAACACAATGAGGTAGTAACTCTAATATGATATTGAATTACATAAACCAAACTAGTATTTACTGTAATGAACTGCACCTGGTTTTTAATATATATTTATTATTACTTCTAGCAGTTTTCATTACAATTGTAGTATTAGGAAAAGTTGTATTTACAAAACGTAACAAAGGTTTTTAACGTCCTTACATAATAAATAATACATTATAGTGTGAAACAGTATAAAAAAAATTGTAGAGACGACACATTAAGAGCCTAATATACTAAAAGTAATACAAAATTTACCATTTTTCTTTTGCTTGTTTTTCATAAGTGAAAGGAGATAATGAAATGCAACTTACCATAATCATAGATAATGTTATTCTACAACATAAAATATGATCTTGAAGAATTTTCACTGTTGCTATCCATAGAAATTACAGTGTTGCCAGAATAACAATTTCCCTCAAAAATCTAAGTTAAGGCAGCGACTAGAAGAACGAACTCAACTACATTTGATTACGTATTATGTTGTTTTAGCATCCTGTGAACTACTTTTTAAATAATAGTTGTGTTTACTTTGTAATAAACAAAATAGTTTTAACATACAATTATTAAAGCTAAATAATAATGTTATTTAAAAAGTAGTTCACAGGATTCCAAAACAAGATGATACTTAATCAAGTACAGTTAAGTTCGTTCCTCTACTAAGATTTTGGGGGAAATGTTATTCTGGCAACACTGTAATTTCTATGGATGGCAA
Source organism: Thermobia domestica (assembly GCF_964235325.1). Classification (NCBI taxonomy): domain Eukaryota; kingdom Metazoa; phylum Arthropoda; class Insecta; order Zygentoma; family Lepismatidae; genus Thermobia; species Thermobia domestica. Next base: position 16,921,896 of record NC_137469.1, on the reverse strand, counting down.
GACTAAAAATTCTTCAGGTTCATATTTTATGTTGTAGAATAACATTATCTATGATTGTGATAAATTGCATTTCATTATTCTTTCACTTATGAATAGACAAACAAAAGAAAAATTGGTAAATTTTGTGTTATTTTTAGTATGTCAGGCTCTTAAGGAGAAGTTGACGGAAGGAGCAAGGTTTAAGGTTTACACTTAATTTAATTATAATGAATTAATTAATGAGTTAACAACAAAGTAGCTAATTTGAGATTTTGCAAAGCAAAATAAGCTTGTTGACAAAAATCTGGAAATCGAAAGTTTGTTGATAGTTTAATGCACAATGGTTCCATGTTCGTCTCCCGATAAGGACACAGATTCGTATGTGTGTGTGTGTGTGTGTGTTGATCCAGCATCATAAGAGAATAGGTTAATTAAAAATATGGCGGACTCTGATCTTAAAGGCTAGAAATAATGATTCTGTAGGTTGAAGCGCTGATGATGCATTACTCAGGTGAATGTGCAACACATCTGCGAACCACAACACTTCATGTACTAACGTGCAAGAACATTTGCTAATCAACGTTAAATGCCTGTTTCTAATGTGCAAGAACGTTTAACTTATTTACGTAAACATAATCAAGGATCTTATGTTCGTAGGATTGCTCAAATAGTACAGTTGGTATTGATTTTCTTTGCACAAATAGTTTTTACACACATACCTTACTTAGTTTTCTAAGAACTTAGCTACATTTGAATTGCAGCTACATTTCAGAGAAATATCAAGTTAAACAAATCAAATGTTCGTCTTATTTATCAGTATCTTTAATAAATATTGAATACCAAAGACAATTTTTAGTATTTTTAACTTCAGAAACAACTTAATAAATATTTTTTTTTTTCTAAACAAATATCATAATTTAAGATTTCAGCATTCTTTTCTTTTTAACTTCCAAATTTATTAACAGAATTAATGAAGTTCAGTAGAGTTTTATGAATTACTACCTTTAGCACAACTGACATAAATGTCGTAAATACGATTTTTAAAAAAAGTATGTTGTATTCTACTATCAGATACATTAACATGTCTGTACAACTGGCGGGAAAAAGTACATCATCACCTTTTGTCACCTTTTAAGCGATTATATATAACATTTACAGTATACAGTTGTACGTAGATTTTTCTTTGTTCAGTTCTAACACTATTTACAATAATCAGATATCACATGAAAAGTACAAGAAAAGAAATAGCAAAAATGAAATTTTTCCGTCCCATACTTATGCCGGCTAGGCTAAAGGAGACGGTGATGATGAGAAATGAAGGAAATAGTGAAATGAAGAAAATGGGAGGAAACGGGAGAACCCTGAGGAAGCCCAAGCACACGATGTTTGTCCACCACAAAGTTCACTTAGCACGAGCTGGGATCGAACCAGGGATCAAATGCACCAGAAGTGAACGCCCTACCACTGATTTACCGCGGCCCCTAAAAGAAATAGCATCTACCTTTCTTTGAAATAAAGGCGCCAGTACTTTTCCAGCAAACGACAATTGATCTAGAATTTCATAATTAATTGATATTAATTGTAAGGAAAATGTACACATTTTAGCAAACAAACAAGAAAAGATACAGTACAGAGTATTTCTAAATGATTATTGGGTTTTAATTAAGTATATCTTCTCTTCCATACACAAAACAGAAATGAATCATACCTTAAATGAAAGGGTAACTGAAATAGTAATTTTTTCCTACTTTTTAAGCTTTAGTTTGTAATTTCACCGTAGCACGGCGCTAGTTTTAAAGATAGCGACGACTTCTAAGCGTAAAGCCTCTTGTGTCTTGGAATTCAAAAGGTACAATTCAGCAATTGGAATGCAGCGCGCTTTTTGGCTCGGGTATGGAAGTGATTCCAGATTAGAAAAGAACATCTGATACCTATGCAAGGTAAAAACCTCTGGAACAAGTCAGAGCAAGTTTCGTTCAGAGTCACAGGAAATCTGTAAGGTGGATGAGTTAAGAACTAGCAATACCTACCACAACTGTTTGGAGGGTGTTACGAAAGAAACTGCAACTGACGCTGTGCCGTCTGCAACTGTTATAGGTCCTAAACCTTGACCAATGTGGCCCGTGCCAACTTCTGTGAAAAAATACTGGACATAGAAGAGGATGATTTTTCTTAGTGGTGTGATCTTATCACAAGAGGACCCCATTTTCAATACTTGCAACTTGTAACAAAAAACGGTTTGAGTTACGTTCCTTTTAAGATATGTTTCATTTCTGTTTTGTGTATTAACAAAAGATACATTTAATTATAACCCCGATATTCATTTAGGAACGCCCTGCATAACGTTTCCACATTATAACAGTACCTTCTTCGAACATAAAAGAATAAAAGAAGTATTCTTGAATCTGAAGAAGATATTGTTACAGTATCGAAACATCATACTTCACTTTGCTAAGTCAAACAGTCATTAAATAGACATTCATAAGAGTCAGTAGGAATGGTTGAAGGTAGGAGGTGAGAAAGCTGATAAAGCAGTATGTAAGACTTGGATTTTTCCTGAATTGGTTTTATTCAACTATTTTTCTTTCCCTGTATCTTCATATAAGAAGTAATGTTTTTCAAGGCTTCAAATTGTAATGTACATTTATTTACAGTAAATTCATAATGTTACTGACTTTTATATCACTTTGTACTTCTGTTGACTGTAATAATTATTAAAATGTGTTCTATTTGCCAAAAATTTAGGGTAAATAGAACAGAGCCATGCGCAACGGTGTTACAAATGTTTCTCTTGAAGTAATTTAAGGTGAAACATAATTCTAAGTTAAAAACGGTAATATTACTAATTATTTCCAAGCGCATCTGTGCAATATTTGGCAAAACTATCAGATGCAACACCTTAAGATTTTCCCCCCACTAAGTGTCGAGGGCCTTTCCGTGTAGACGTAATAAACAGGCAGCAGTCACACTGAATCCCTTATTAAATGGCAAATGGCAGAGGCTGATTTTTTTTTTCCGTTAATCAAGAGAAACTAGATCCTTGTCTGCTGAATCGATAAGCTCTACTGAATGTTATGAAAAAATAATTATGATCAAGTTTCGAAATAGATTACCTTTTCGTAACTATAAATTTAAACCACCAATAAACCTAAAACATTCAAAAAAGAGTACGTTCCGTGTAATACAACAATTTTGGACACGATTCCTCTTTTTTAAAAACTCAATCAACATTTTTTCACAAAATATCCAGCAAAAACGGTGTTTCACTCTACAACTTTAATTTGTTTACATATCATTCTAACAATTATATGAATTTTTTTATACACCGTGTTTCAAAAAGAATGACCTGATTTTGGAAGGTAATAATTACGGAATATGAGACGTGCCGGCTAGGAAATAAGCGTTGTTTGAATGAGCGTGGCCTAGAGTTTCAGAAAATCGCCGTTAGATGTCAGTCAATGTGTCTTCTCAGCTTGCATTCAGTCAGAAGTACGATGGCGTCTGCTCAACAGAAGGCGTTTTGTGTACTGCAGTTTGCAAAGACTGGCTCAGTGATTTCGGTCCAGCTTGCTTTTCGTTGGCGTTTTAGCATTGATCCGCCTGCATCTAAAAACATTCGTCGTTGATATCTCCAATTTGAAGAGACAGGATGCTTGTGCAAAGTAAACGCAGATACATTGTGTAAAGTTTATGGCGATTTTAGCTATCCTCTAGATGTTGTTCGTACTGCTGCTGGTGGATACACAGAGCATTTGTAATAGCATAGCTAACACTTGAAAAAGTTGTGAGTATTTTGCAATTTATCTCATATTTGTAGTATGTTTTTTTATCAATACATATGGACTTTTAAGATCAGATAATTCTTTTTGAAACACTCTATACTATATGAGATCAGTTGCGTATACCAACTTTATGCAATGGAATTGCTTTAAGTACCTGTGATGACAAAAAATGTTTACAAATGTTACTATGTAGTAGAACTAAAAAAATATGTAAGCATGAATAAAAACGAATTCGATTGTTAAAACATATGCACATTCGTATAAAATGTCATATTAGTTTCTATTTCATATAAAAGAAATTCTCCTGATGAAAAAAATAAACCAACAAAACAAAAACTAAAATAAATTATGCTTCTTTCTTCTTTTTGTATGATTTAACGTAAAAGTCACCAAACAAATATAAGAAAAGTATAAGATTTGCCAAATAAAACACTGCTAAAGGTTTAGGGAAGTTGCAATCGTTTACCACAAGAACAGTAATATATGCCACCATTATTACAAATTGGATCTGAAACAAAAAATAAAAAATAAATAAATAAATTGATGTTATTATCTATTTTGTTTCACGGATTTTGTTATTCAGTTTTTAATTAAGAACTAGCTGAAACTGCGCTCTCTACACAGCACATCAGTTATATATGAGCATGCATCTTCTTGTCATTCCTCACATCATCTGTATATGTCCCTTCCCAGACACAAGTGGAAGACGTCTTGATAAAAATCGGCAAAGGGTGTCATAAAGGGGAGATTTTTTCGATTATTTTTCTTTCAATATCTCGCACCATTTGCAAGATTTTGAGCCCACTTCCGGTTGGAGTTTCTAATTCATGTATGATTAGTATTTTCTTTCTTCTTGCATGTAGTATGTAATAAGAAAATACATTACACTAATTATAATGTTAGTGATATATGGTATTCATTGGGCAAAATACTCCAAACAATATCTATCTTAGACTGGAGAAATGGTTACCCTTTGTTTTTTATTATCATTTGGCCATGAAACAAACGCTCGAAAGATATACAACCCCTGCATAAAAATATGTGGTATTGGAATGTATAACTCATAGGATATGATGCTTTACTTTTTAAAATTTCAATACTTTCAGGTACCCCTAAAATTACCCTTTTTTTAAACGGTCATTTTTTAAATATTTAATTAGAATTGAACAATCTACACAAAGTTTGAAAACGATATTTCTAGAGCTTGAGATTTTCGAAATATCATTGTCAAAATAATTTGCCACAAACATATAAACTTAGCAATCAACAGTAGTGTAAATACGATTAGTATCATGGAGCAATGAGGTAAACAAGAGATTATTAATCCTTCTCGCTAGTCTAGTGGCTAGCGCGTGTGCCTTTGGTTCGATTCCCGGTGGGAGAACACAAAAAATTTAATTTGACAATCATTCACTTTCATTATTAATTGTAGGAACCAAGCTGTGTAATATCTTAACTATAGATATTTTAATCGGATGTTATCTACAGCTTGTAAAGGTTAATGGCAATAAAATATTCTAGGGAAGGCGTTGTACCTATGAACACTCTTAGAGTCTTCGAAATTTTGGTTCTAATATTCAGCACTTTTCCTCCAATTTTTGTCGTACATTTGAAGTGTCATCTCTTTGCTATCAGATAGGATGATTTTTAAACGAGTTACATAATTACAATAGCTTTTATAAGATAAAATAAGAACAAATCCGTTTTGTTCACAGGTACATTATGGTCGTGTGCCTTTGAACAGTGATAATTACAATGCTTCTGCGGCAATAATATAGAAAGAAACCACAAATATTAACAGTTATAAATTGCAGTAAAAGGTTTAGCTATAAAAAGCTCCCCAGAATGAAAATTTTATCAATTAAATTAAAAATTGAAGAGAAGTTCTAACAAAAACTTGTGAACAATAAAGTTGAGCATTTACAACTCTTAACATTATGTTATATAATAAGCGAATATATAGATACTACTTAAAATTATAATTAATAACTTTATATCCTAACCTAACCTATATAAAATAAATCAATTGTTTTAACTACTTACATTGTGTAGCTTTAAACAGTATTATTTATCGTTCAAAGGTACACGATGCATTATTGTTCATAGGTACAAGAGGGTCACTAATACGAAAAAAAGTTCTCCACTAGCTTAAATATTGAACAGAAGTTAAAACTAAAAATATTACTGTATTCACCAATGATACTACCCCAAGTTTGGACAAATAAATATCACAAGTTGCGAAAACCGAAGAGCACAAAACTCAAAAGTTAACTAGAAAAAATCTTCGTTTTGGGGGAGAAAAAATTAAAAGGAACATTACTTGACACAACACTCAGTAAACAACAGCCAAACGCGTTTGTAGTGCTTTTTTTCATTTAATCTTTCAAACGAATTTTAATCACTGCACCTAGATAGCTCTGAATTCGAGAAAAGCACAGGTGTTCAAAGGTACAACGCCTTCCCCTATTCTATTCTATTAAGAGTTTAAATATTGTATGTACTCTTCTCACTATTTGAAGATAAGAGTCAGTGAAAGAGTTAATATTATTTAAAGGTAAGGAAGTGAGGATGTTACATGAAGTAGGGCCAGCGAAGATGTTGCATAAGGGCAGGAAAGATAAGTAATATAGATTGGAGGACGAGTCAAGACTAGAAAAATTCTCCATTTCTATTATTAGCAGTCATTTCAAATCATTCAATCTACAGGATTAGCATACATGATTCATTCAATTGAAAAGGTTATATTTTCAAAAGTATACGCATGAAAGACATACGAAAAAAAACAACAACACAAAACTCACCAAATTTATACACCCTCTACAAATGTTCAATGTGTACCCCTTTGGTGATACGACATACGTCCAGACGATACTTTTTTTTTCTTGCTTTCCCTCCATTTTCGACAGGTACTAACCTTATACTGCCACACTGCCACACCCGATCAGAAAAACAATGGAGTCGTGCTGCCACGTGAAATACACAAGACAAACTTGGTGAGTTTGTGATTCTTTCCATATATCTTTCATACGTATATGTGTAATACTTTTGAAAATATAGCCCTTTCAAAACAAATTAATCATTTATGCTAACCCTGTATTTTATTAATTATCAACATCTCAGGAAGACTCGTAGCATATTATTAATGTATAAACTTTAAAACTAATGACATGTAACATATTAATATAACATCATATGATACATAAAGAACATATGCACTATATACAGGGTGCCTGGGAAGTCCCTGACCATTTCTGGGAAGGAGCACTTGAATTCAAATGGAGTGTTTATAATATCAAAGAGGACACCGTAAGTCAACGGGGTCATTGTATGTACTAATGCCAAAATACGTTCATGCAGATGAGCTAAAATTCCTAATCTTCACCTTGTACACCTGATTCTTGATGAGATACTATATAAAGATGTCGCATTTCAGCATCTGTACGTACAATTACCCCAGCAATGTTGTAGCGTGTATGCAGGTGCATAGCAGAGGGATGCCAACTTTGTTTGGATAAGGAGGCGGGTCATTTCAAACTGCTGTAATTTCTCTGTCTTCTTTGATATTATAAAAACTTAATTTGAATTCAAGTGCTCCTTCCCAGAAATGGATACAGACTTCTCGAACATCGTGTATATTTATACATCGTAAGGATGTATAACATGACGCTAAGGATTATAACAGTGATACGAGCTTTGGGATAAAAGTAAGGAAGTAAATACATTAATATCCAAATATGTAACTTTTAAATAATACACGAAATTTTGGACGCTAAATTGGCAGGAATTCGTTCCATTAGCCTGCCGTTAACCGGTCTTCTGCTACTATGTCAGTATGTTAGTCACCAAATTGAAAATCAAAGGACTGAAACTCTACGAATATTCAAAGTTTTCTTGTTCTGTTCCGCAGTATCGTCAGGATTTCAGGGTGCATAACTAGGCTAAGTAACTTTTCGCAGTTAAATACTAACATTACTGCCCCCTATCCATGTTATAATAACGGTGAAGTCTCTGTTCCAGTATGTCTATTTAAATTCGAATTGTATAAATGTAACAAATTTCTGACAATAATGTTAATAATAATATTAAGTATTCTGTCTGTTGGCGTCCTGGTTCTGAGACTAATAAGTTTTTAATTAGACTAATGATACTAATAGGTTCGGGCCTCGAAATGTTTCTTGCAAGTTTCTCGATTTTCAGCTTCCTCTTTTAACTGTATATTTTCTTCTATTTTTCAAATAATCAATCAGTTGTGTTCTTCTTCTTCCTATTCCTCAGTTTCCTTCCATCTTTCCCTCTATGGCGATATGAAGAAGATCATTTCTTCGCAAGATGTGTCCAATCCAATTGTACTTCCTACCAAGGGTGCTGGTTACAAGCATCGTCTTCTCGCCTACCCGTTTTAAAACATTTTCATTTGTCTTTAACTCAATTTTATCTTCTCTATCTTCCTCCAGAACTGCCCCGTGGTTACCGTACGCACCTTTTGCGGATTCGATTCCCGGCGGGAGCTCATGTGGTTCGGATTCCACGTTACGCTATAGGTTCAGATCTCATATACATTAGACTCGCTGCTGGAAGGGACGCTAATCTGAAAATCAAATCTTCCTCCAACACCACATTTCGAAGTTCTCTAAATATTTCTTATCTGTCTTCCGTAATGTCCAAGTCTTTGAACCATGCAATCCAATACTCCATATATAGCGCTTGATCAGTTTGTTCCTTAGTCCAATGTTAAGCCTGCTAGTTAAGAGTGAATGTCAAACTGTATCACCTGCATACCTGACCCTGTTGACGATCTCTCGTCCAATCTTGAAGCCTCCAATTTCCATTAATGCTTCCGTCATTAAATATTCATTGTGAATGTTGACTAATTGGGGTGACATACCAAATCCTTGTCTGACTCTTCTTCCAATCTTCACATTATTGATTTCTCCTTGATTCGAACGCAACTTCACTCGTTGTTCTATGTACAGGTTGCGAAAAAGTCGTCAGTGTCTCTAGTTGACCCCGATTTCTTTAAGTATTTTCAGAAGTTTAGTGCAATTGACCTAATCGAAAGCTCTTTGCCAATCGATGAAGCACACACACACACACACACACACAACTCTTCCCTTACATCAAGAACTCATTCTAATATAATCCTCATCAACTCAATAGCATTTCTGGTGCCTTTTTCCTTTCCGGAATCCAAATTAATTTTCCTCCAACATCTCTTTTATCTCAGTAGCTTCAGCGCGCTCCCTCTGCTGATTGGCACGCTATTTCAAAAGTTCGGTTTCCTTTCGAACGCATCTCGTATGTTGTGGACCTAGATTGATTAGACCACTATTGCAACCAAGTCCACACTTGTTTATACTAAGTGACATCAATGTTTATGCCCGCAATATTGCCATTCCTTTATTAGAAAAAAATGTGATTAAAGTTAGTTACTGATTTATTTCGGATATCTCGGTCCTAATTATATTTGGGTAATATTTTGTTAACTGCAGTCTACGCTCTTAATTATGAAGTCCCGTCGTCTATCTAGGTTGCCTTTGTCTAAACCCAATTTTGGCTACTTCCTTCTGATAAAATACGATTCGTATCCTGATAGCAATGTTTTATGCAATAAGTTCACTCTTTTAAACGAATATTTGCAGTCACTGAAGTGTTTTGATAATTCTTAATGTGCTTTCTCATTACCTTTAGTGTCCTTGACATGTTCCCTTTACCTTAGTTTCCGTGTTCCGTTCTGTCATACCGATTTAGATTTGAATACACTCACATACTGCTTGCTATGCGCCTGAATTTACTTTTTCATTACACAATAATTCTCCAGATAATAATGCCTATCAGCTTTCTCGAAATTTATTGGAGACTACCACAAACCGTGTAGAAACAGTCAAAGGAAGTTTGAAAAACTTTCGTAAACGAAATACAGTATTCCTTACAATAAGACAAACTACCTTATACTTACATTACATAAAATGAGCGTAGAAATGCTAACTTTAACGTATTACCATATAAAAACGTGTTAATATTAATTTTTATAGGAGCTGCAATGGCTTAGTGGTAGAGCATTTACCTCTAGCGCATAAGATCCTTGGTTCGATCCAGCCCGCACCAAGTGAACTTTGTAGTGAACAAACACCACGTGCGTGGGTTTCCTCGGGGTTCTTCCGTTTCTTTCCACATTCTTCATTCCACCATTTTCATTTATTTCTCATCATCACCGTCTCCTTCAGCTTAGCCGCTGTAACCATGGGTCGTAAAACTTAAAGATTTCATTTTTATTCTTCATTTTTATTTTTTATATAGATTATTGTAATTTTAAGCATACTACTGACTATTCATTCTGACTCCTATAAAAATTTATAAATATCTTATTTTCGACTCACTTGTGGTGCCTTGGTTATGATAAAATGTAAAAACTATCATGAAAATACAAAGAAAAAACAAAAAGATGGTGTCCAAGTAGATAAGTATAAAAGAGCTTTGCTTTAATTTTTTATTACAATTTTAACTTTAGATTATTTTTATTTTAGACAAAGTTTAGTTTAATACAATCTTAATAATATCAAATACATTTTAAATATGCTTGGTGCCACTTTTTTCTCTGAAATATAACAAAAATAGTGAAAAATAAATCTGATTTTAACCGACCTTTCGTCCATCTTGGACGGGCCATTTTGTAAAATCAATTTTCACTTTTGGCAATATTTCGCGATATAGTCGACTGGGCTTATTTAAGCCGCGACTTGTAATTATTATTATCCTCGCAAGAGGACACAAGACAAAACAAACAAAAATACAAAGGCATGAACTCACTGGAAAGAGACAGTACTGTGTTGATTTCGAGTATCAGTCTAAATAAGATTTTCCACATGCAATTGAGTTCCTTTTCACTCTGAAGTTTTGTTTTTCATCCTCATTTTATTAACATTAATCTTGTCTGATATCCGGGCGCGGTTAGGAAGTCTATAGTTTTCGCTATACATTCTATGGGTCAACTGGTCAAAATACCATATTAACGGGCATAAATATCAAATTACTCAAATAAATATTTAATTACTCAAATTATTTATCCAAGCCATTTTGTCTTATGTGTTGTGCTTAGTTCTTGTTAGTGATTTGCAAGAATTATGTTTTTAATGTAACCAAATGCTACATTTATGTTCTTTTCCTTGTTGCGGCTGTCGCATGACAACAATCCAGTAATTGTATAAAAGTTAAATTTAAAAAATGAAATGAAATCTTTGAGTTTTACGTCCCACGGTTATGCCGGCTAGGCTAAAAGAGACGACGATGATGAGAAATGAAGAAAGTATGAGGAAACGGGAGAACCCCGAGAAAACCCACCACAAAGTTCACTTGGCGGGGGCTGGGATCGAACCCGGGACCCCAAGCACCAGAGGTGAATGCTCTATCACTGAGCCACCGCGGCCCCAAAAGTTAAATTTAGTTTCGATGTAAACGAATAGTACAATGAGCTTTCTGATTTGGTCGGCTTCGTGCATCTGCCATTACTGTTTACTATGCTTTGTGACTTTATAACAAACTTAGTGATATAGTCAATCTACCTGCTGAGTTACGACTTCTAATCTTCATTTCCTCAATTGAGATTAAGGAAGAATAAAATTTGAAATTTATTCAAGCGACCGTTAGCAAAGCTTCTACTATTCGACTCGATTGGCATTTGTCTATTTGTTTGGTCCATGATAACTCTCGTAAAACTTAACTGATTTTGATAAAACTTGGTATATGCTTTCCTTTCACTTTCAGAAACAACCCTGTTATTTGAGGTTGCGATTCATCAAGTACAATTCGGGTAAAAGGGACAAAATCCATTCCATGTTGTAAGTTTACACATGTACATGCAAGACAATTTTCCCATAAAAAACATGTTTTTTTAAATTTCTTTTAAACTAGCGATGTAATACATTCTTGACGCGAGTGATCCACCCTCCCACTAATTCCAAACTACATGAGTATATCTATAAATTACAACAAAATACCTGGCATGCACTATACAAAATCGATTTCTTTCTTTTAAAAAAAATCACTGAAAATATTTATTTAAAATCAGGGAACATATGAATCTGCAGCCATATTCGGCATATACAGGTTGTTTCAAAACAGCACCAACAACGTTTGGGAAGTGACTCCTGACGCCAAGATAAGACAAAAAATATTGACCAATCTGAGTGCACAAATGCTTCCTTTCGGAGTTATAGGCTGCCGAAAACATGAAAAAAAATAAGTTTTAAGATCCATAGCTTCAAAACTAAGGGATCTACCGTGGTAGGATCAAGACTTCACTAAGGAACTATTTTTATTGTGCTATCCAAAAATACATGTTTCAGAATCCTAAGGTACTCACGCAACAATCTTTATAGAGGCAGTTTGGCTATGGGCATATAATATGAAGTACTCACCAACTACCTCTATAAAAATTGTTCCGGAAGTACCTTAGGATTCTGAAACATGGATATTTGGATAGGACACGTACTAGTTCCTAAGTGAAGTCTTGACCCGACTGCGGTAGGCCTCATAATATTAGAGCTATGGACCTTTAAAGTTTTTTTTTTTTTGTTTTGTTTTGTTTTGTTTTGTTTTGTTTTGTTTTGTTTTCGTTGGCCTATAACTCCGAAAGGAAGCATTTGTACTCCCAGGTTAGTCTATACTTTTCCTCTTATCTTTGTGTCAGGAATCACCTCCCAAACGTTCTCGGTGTTGTTTTGAAACACACCTGTAATATAAGCAATTATTTGCGCAAGCACCAAGAGAAAAACTATCTAGAATATATTAACACACGTACTGTTGAGATTTTTATTTTTATTTATTTATTTTTACGAAAATTATCGTGAATCATAACTTTCAATTGAGGATTTGGTAACCCATATCACATCAGAAGACTACATTCACCGCTCATTCTTAACTTATTTTAATTCCAAGCAAAAGGAATTACCGAGAAAAGTAAAAGGAAATGTATATTGTATGGAGTCCGAATTAATTTTACAAAAATCATCGTTTACCTAAAAGAAAATCCACACTAATTTTAACGCCCTCTAGAGTAGATGGTTGGGAAGCTGTAAAGAAAATATGGCGTATTACGCAAAAGAAACGAACAATTTAAATTGGAAATTACCGTGAGACGTATTTCTGAAAGCCGAAGGGGGAGGGGTTAATTAACACTTCCATTTTGGGCAGATTTTAACTTCAAGTTGGGGAGATATTAACAATGCCATAAAAAATATTCACTAAGTTTTGTCATAATTCGAAATTATTTTTCATGTATATATGTGTGTGTGTGTGTAAACTTGCAGCAATGGGATTAATTTTACTCCCTTATATTTGATGGATTGCGACCCTAAACAACAGTGAATTTTGCAACTAAAAGTAAGGCACGTGCAAAGTTTCATTAAAATCGGATAAGTTTTACGAGAGTTATCCTGAACTAGACAGACAGACAGAAGAAACAAACGCCAATCGGGTCGAATAGTAGAAGCTGCGCTAAAGCTCGCTTCAGTTATGACGAAACTTAAGGCATATTTTCTTTATGGCATTGAAAATATCCCCAGAGCTTAGGGTTAAAATCTACCAAGAATAAAGATGTGAATTCACAACCCACGATATTTTTCGTTAAAAGATGTTCAATTTTAGGGTCATATCACATATATTTTCTCTGAGGTTTCCCAATCATTCTCTCTGCGGGAAATTAAAATCAGTGAAGAATGACTCAAAACAATTAATATATCCAATTGTATTCGTAGACAGACTTTCTTGTCGGTGATGCCATTGAAGTAATCCTGTTGTTGTATATATTTTAAGCCTTTATATTCCTTGATAATGGATACTCGATAAAGTATCTGAAATATTGGATATCCGATAAAGTATAGGGAATATTGGATATCCTTGATAATAAATACCCGGTAAAGTATCCGAAATATTGGATATCCTTGATAATGGATACCCGATAAAGTATCTGAAATATTGGATATCCTTGATAATGGATATCCGATAAAGTATCCAAAATATTTATATCCTTAATAACAGATACCCGATAAAGTATCTGAAATATTGGATATCCTTGATAATGGATATCTAATAAAGTATCCGAAACATCTGATATTATTTCCTTAGGCATACAAAAAAAGTTAGTACATTTTAAAAGTGACATTACAATGTCCTTTGTAGTCATTCAGTATAACGTAAAATTTGTTATTATGTATTATTGTTTTCTCTTTCTAGTGAATAAAATATGTACTATGAATTCAAAAGTGTGCATTACTTTAGACTTACCAATTAGATTATTATTATTATTATTATTATTATTATTATTATTATTATTATTATTATTATTATTATTATTATTATTATTATTATACTTACCAGTTGAATCCAAGTCATGTATTTCTTCCACCAAAGATATTTTTGAAATCTTGGTCCCATTGCAGCCATCAAGTAATAAAAGTACATGATGATATGTACAATAGAATTCAAAAATCCTAAAACAATTATTTGTTCACCTGAAAACATAACATAGGAAACACTTTAAATGGCTGAAATAATCATTAATGTTCTTGACAACAACCGTTATGAAAGTTATGGGCAGAAATATATGATAAGCTTAGTGTAATTTAAGGCTACACAATCATCAGAGTTCTTGACAATAACCCTTATCAATGTTGTGGGGAAAATATATGAAAATGTTGGTGTAATCAAGGATGAAATATCAATAGTTCTTGACAATAACCGTCATCAATGTTATGCTGAAAAACATATGAAAAATTTGGTGTAATTTAGTGTTAAAACATCATTGTTGTTTACAATATTATGGGGTAAAATAAAGAAATTATTGTATTATTCAAGGCTCAAGCAGCATTAGGGTTTCAAACTACTTTGCTAGTAATATTCCTCTGTAAATTTTCTTCCAAAATTTCGAGTATAACACTCGGACGCTTATTCTCAGTGATACACAATGGCTTAAATATGCTTTCACAATTCGATTTTCACAATGTTTATTTGTGTCTCAATAATTGTAATTTAATAATATTACGTAATTTTTTCAATAGTTATGGTTTCTAGTATGTTATAGGTTGTTCTTCAGGTAAACCGTAATTATCGAAAACAAATTACTTTATATTACTAAATTACCATTGTTCAGACACAAACAAACAATGAGAAGATGATGTGAAAAAAATATTTAAGCTAGTGTGTGTTACTGAGAATGAGTGTCCGAGCGTTATACTCGAAATACTGGAATAAACTTGAGCTACTGTTGAGTTACAAACAAATAATGTGAAAATCACGTGAAAAGCGATTTAAGCCATTATGTGTCACTGACAATGAGTGTCCGAGCATTATACTCGAAATATTTGACGAACATTACTAGTTGAGTAATTTGAAATTTTACAATATGTTCCACACGCTCGACAAGTAAGTATCATTCGAGTTCTTGACAGTAACCATTATCGAAATTATAGGGGAAAACAAATGTAATGCAGGGTTGTCTGACGGGGTCACGGTGGCTCACTGGTTGAGCACCTCTGGTGCGTGGGTTTCTAATTCGACCCCTAGCTCCCGCAAAGTGGAGTTTGTGGTGGACAACTGCTGTGTCCGTGTTTTTTAAAATTTCTTTTCACATCCTTCTTTCCATCATTTCGTTCATTATTATCATCTTCTTTTTCTTCTCCCTTAGCCTCGATGCATAATCGTGGGATTTTAAATTAAAAAAGAAAGGAACCTTGTCTTACTAGAAATGAACCCTGTCTTGTGCGCACCACATTATACTAACTTCCGAATTATATTAACCCCGGTACCCGGTACCCGGAAGTTCAATGTCGCGTTCACGAAAGCTTTCCATCGACTTAGCCAACGGGATCCAGTTTCTACTTTGTATTCCTATTTCTGCGTCATTCATCTTAATATTGTTCTCCCATCTGCACCTAGGTTTTCCTAATGGTTATTTTTCGATTGGATTTCCAGTTAAAAATCCCTGCTTTCTTCCATTCTGACTACGTGAATTGCCCACCTAGAGCCTCCTAGACTTGATGATCCTAAAAATGTTTGGTAAACGGTGCAAATTCTACAGTTCCTCGTTATGAAGTTATAATTGGGAGCCTTGTATTATTATGATCCTATGTGAACACTATCATTGTATTTGTGATTAACGATGCAAATAATGAAAGCTATCCACGGATTTGGTGCAAACTATCTTGTAGTTATTAGCATACTGAAACGATTCTGGGGCTGTTGAACACTGAAACGATCATTTTAGTGAATTATATCTTAAGTTACATCAAGTGAGCGTGATTCAAGCTTGACTCAATAACTATTAAACGTTCAACTCAAATTATGCTTAATTATACTATTTTTCTTATTTTCTCTTGCCTTTACTGACGATTTAATTTCAAGATGATTGATGATAAAAGAAGAACCCCAATCATAATTTCAATGAAAAGTAAACAAGAACAGTATAACACAAAAAGAGAGGTAAACCAACAAATGGTAGACACACAAGATAAATCTGCCATTGTAACAGTTAAAATATTTTGTATTAATAAAAGTACATACGCTAGCTATGAAGATGAAGCTAGTTACTCAAGAACGATAAAAGATTAGTGAAATCTTACTTCATACCTTTGAAAATATATTGTTATTTTGAGACTCGGGATCATTTCTAATTAAGTTTTTAAATTTGAATCAATTGCTAATAAAACAATAGAGAAACAGCACTTTAGTGAATGTTTTGGTGAAAGAAAAATACAATTAAAGCATTAAAAATAATAACAAACTTAATTACCTGGCAGAAATTTTAAGTACATCCAGGATACCAATAGAGTTAGAGTGTGGTGATACACATGTAGAAACGATACTTGATTGTGTTTCTTCCTCAATACAAAAAATACCTGAAAAAGTAAAAAAGAAAAAACAATTAAGAATGTTGACACCATTAAGCTTTAGTGATAGTAAAACTATAATTTATTATTAATTTATCGTACATTCAGTGGAAACTTCAAATATAAAGAAATTATAATATAGTGTGAAGCAAAAACAAATCTTAGGTAAATATACACTCTGATTATGGTCGCTATATTTTCGTTGTATACCACTTGATAACAAACCAAATTAATACTTATTTGAAAAGACAAAATTACCTTACATTTTTATAATAAATTAGAACACATACTGTTTCGATGTCTTGCTTTACATTCTTGTAATAAATTAAAACACATACTGTTTCGAGGTCTTACCTTACATTCTTGTACTAAATTAAGACACATACTGTTTCGAGGCTTTTCTCGATTTTTCCTTAGCGTTAATGTCTTCAGTTGCATTGCTATTTATAGGTTGATGGGAACTTTTATTCTGGAAAATCCCGTAACTTGAATAAAATATCTTTTAAAATGAAGAACTATAAACATTTATACTATCTAAATGGTATTTCGTTAGTTTTTTTTTTTAAAAAAAAAGAAAGAATGGACAACTTTCTCACCATATAAGTTTAGCAGAGCAGCTAAAATGTTACACTGAAGAAGAAAGGAGGAAAAACTGAAACAGTGTATGTTTTAAGGATGTAAGTTTTTTTTTTTTTTTTTTTTTTTAATATTAAATATTAAATATGCATCCTATAGTATCCATCAGTAAAAATTAAAACTTAGCAACTTTCTAAAAATTCTGATGGACACGCAATCAACGAGATTTGATATTTTCAATTGTGGATTGTCAGCCTACTCGACCTGCAAACAATCTAACAGCTCTCCTCAGCAAGTATAAATGCTGCAAGCTGGCATGATACCGCTCATTCTTGCCACATCTATAGTCTTGCAACGAGGGCTTTGCTTTCAACATCTATCATTGTGACTCTTTGCTTAAGAGATAATGACTTGAGGAAGGCAGCGTTATCACGTCGAAATGTAATGAAGACTTGCTTGATTGCTTGATTGGTATTTAACTAGTGTCAACTCATGGAATTTATTTTACGAGTGTTAGTCCGAGTAGAAAAATTTTTGTCCACGAGCTTTCAAGTCGAGAATGACCTGAAACAAGGAGATGTGTTGTCAACATTATTATTCAACTTTGTTCTGGAGAGTAAGGAAAATCAAAGATAGCAATCAGGGCCTAGAGCTGAATGGTATTCACCAGGTTATGGCATATGCTTATGATGTAAATCTGATAGAGGATGTTGGAGAATAATAGAAAGAAATGCAGAAGTCTTCTTAAACGCTTGCAGGGGCATGGGGTTAGGAGTAATGCAGAATAAACTAAATACATGGTAATTCGCCCGGGATGCGTCAAAATATCAAATAATACTTCTTACAAAGTGGACAGTTTCAAATATCTAGGATCAATATTAACAAACCAAAATCATATCCCTCACAAAGAAATTAAATATCGATTAAAAGCAGGGAATTATTGTTATTATTCAGTTCAAAATCTTTTGTCTTCGCGAATTCTGTCGAGGAATTTGAAGCTTAAAATATATAAAATGATAATCATGCCTGTTGTGCTATATGGTTTCGAAATATGCTCTCATACTCTGAGGGCTAGAAAGGAGACTGAAAGTATTTGAAAATACAATCCTGAGACGAATATTCGGATCCAAGAGAAACGGAAATAGGGAATGATGGAAGCTTCATAACTAGGAACTGCGTAATTTATACCGCTTATCAAACATTGTTAGGGTCATCAGGTCTAGGAAGGTTCAGATGGACAGGTCGTGTAGCGAGAATGGAAGAAAGTAGGAACAGAACGCATTCAAAGTTTTAACTGGAAATTTAATCGGAAAATGTCTGTTAGGAAGACCTAGACATAGATGGGAAGATAGTATTGAGATGGATCTCGTAGAAATAGAAGTACAAAGTAGAAAATGGATCCAGTTGGCTAGACAGAAGTAAATGGAGAGCTTTGTAAACACAGCATTGAACTTCCGTGTTCCATAGTTCACAGAGTTAGTTAGTTATTAATGAAGAAGTGACAATAAATACAAATTTAAAAAATTGTTAGTTAAATCTCAGTGCCCAGCCCATCACAAACTCCAAATCACACAGCGATGAAACAGCTGAGAAATAGAACTCCTTAGTCGAGTCTACCTCGGATTCATAGCGTTATAAAGCATTATTAACAGATTAAAAATTATTGATTAATTAAAGCTATTTGAAAAGCAAACTGCAGGAAGTTTTTCGTTTCCTATTCAGAGAAATCGCTCCGTGAATCCAGTCCCGTATAGCGTCTCTTTTCAGTGGAATGTGACTCACTGATTGTGTTTGTGTACAGGTAAGCGTTCCAACTGACAATTGAACCCGATAGAACGCAACTTGATCACAAAAGAGTATATGGAAGGAATGTGACTCACTGATTGTGTTTGTGTACAGGTAAGCGTTCCAACTGACAATTGAACCCGATAGAACGCAACTTGATCACAAAAGAGTATATGGAAGGAATGTGACTCACTGATTGTGTTTGTGTACAGGTAAGCGTTCCAACTGACAATTGAACCCGATAGAACGCAACTTGATCACAAAAGAGTATATGGAAGGAATGTGACTCACTGATTGTGTTTGTGTACAGGTAAGCGTTCCTACTGACAATTGAACCCGATAGAAGGCAACTTGATCACAAAAGAGCATACGGAAGGAATGTGTTTTCAGAGCTACACAGAAAATGGATGCACGGTGGACATTATACATTTTTGAATGAATGAATAAAACACTGGTGACATCGATCTAGGTTACAGTAAGAAAACAAAGATTAAGGGTTTTTCTTTGATTTTTCCGCGCCTTGGAAACAATGTCCAGAAACTTCTCCCAAATGCCTTAATACCTGAAAGTTCAGAGTAAAAGGTTTATTTCTCTCCACTTTATGGTGTCTGGTATCCAAATAGCTTCTGCCAAAGGGAAGACATCTATGACATTGTTGGGAAGGTAATTATTGTAGTAAAGTGACATGAAATGAAATCATTAAGTTTTACGTCCCACGTTTATGCCGACTAGGCTAAAGGAGACGGTGATGATGAAGTAAGGAATGAAATGAAGAAAGTGGGAGGAAACGGGAGAACCCCGAGAAAACCCGCACATACGATGCTGTCCACCACAAAGCTCACTTGGTGCGAGCTGGGATGAACCAAGGACCCCAGCACCAGAGGTGAAAGCTCTATCACTGAGTCACCGCAGGCCTCATTACTGTATTGGTTAGGTCTGTATGTAATATAGAGAGCGTGTAATCGAGATAATTTGTCGATACAGTTATCCATTGTTCTATGGATAATTGTATGTGGAGCAGTATTTAGAATTGTAAGATGTAGTTAAAGCGTTGCAAATAAACCCTTAATTAGAATGAAGAAATTCAGAATAATTGGTATTTGCTTATTTGTGGTATGACGCGTGGTGTGCCTACTGTTATTGATATTATTTGTATAACCATTACACTAATTAAGCTATTCCAGCACATAATTAACCCTTTGGGGATCTCATGGTACAATTTGTGCCATACGGGGTGTTTCATGGTACATTGCATTATAACTCTCCTATTTGAGCTTTTTCGTCCGGTTTTTTTTCTTGTTTGTTTGTTTGTTTGTTTTTCAAGTCCAGAGGCATTCCAGAAGACATTACGGATGGTTTCACACCTTCCTGTGTCGAGACATAGGAGGTGATGACGTCATAAGTCAAAAATTTATATTTCCGTGTAAGACTTTTTGGGGGGCTTTATGTAAAGTATTTTTGGCGTGCTTATTTTTGCACGTAGAAGATTGAAATTTTGCACAAACATGCAGTCCACCGAGTAGTATTTACCAGATTTTTTCTTCAGATTTCTGCGTTAAATCAGGGGGGATCCAGAGAGTCAAAAAGTTTAAAAAAGGGATATTTTTACCCAAAAATCCCGTTTTTTCTCATTTTCCCGCCTTAGATACATGATGGAGACACATGAGTCATACCGCCTGAAAGGCAGTTCTATTCTGAAGAGAATGATGGGCGAAACGTGACCCTAGGGTAATTAGGGATGTCTCAGGAAATTTTTTACCTTAGATCATGGTGTTTTACGGTAATTTGGGGCATGGTGGGAATTCCTGATAAAATTTCTCCCGCCCTTGGTATTTAAGATAGAAACATGAAATTCGGCACACACATTCAGTATACCAAGTACTATTTATCAGATTTTTTTTAGATGGCTACGTTCACACAGGGTCGCTCCAGGGGGGCCCAAATTGCGAGAAAAAAATTTTCCTCCGAAATTTTCCCATTGACATCATTTTTCCCACTCCTGGTATATGTTATGGGCATGCAAGTGGTATCATTTGAAAGCCAGCTCCATTCTGAAGAGAATGAGGTATGACCCATGATCCTAGGATAAATAGTGACGATGCAGTAGCTGCTTGACTGAAAGTCTAAAAAATAGCCCAAAAACCCCGGATCTCTTAAGGGTTAAAGTTTAACAGAATAATAGTTTAACAGCCATGACGACACGTTTGATGCTAAGAAAAATAACATTATATTGTGATAAAGACTTACTATCTAGTAAAGACAATTCAGAGGATAGTCTAGTACGTTAAGGTTGCTTGATTAGTGAAATCTTAATTATGCTTCTTTAATTCTTAATTATTACATCAGAACCGTTTAAGATACTTACAGTGTCCAAAAGTTCCACCACTTTTGCAAAGAAGTACCACCAGACTGCTTCCTTCATCTGAAATTATACAAGAATATATTAAGTGCTAGAAAACAGGGCTAACATTCTAGAATTAGGGCAAAATACATGAAATAGACCTGAGGTTAAACTTTATCGGTTAAGCATTAAGTGAATGTAGTGTGTACTCGTAATAATGATCCAGGGTTAAGTCCGAAAGTTGGTCGTCCGCTTCTAGCAAAATTTTGAAAATTTAACGGGAGGAAATAGATAATTTGCTCGTTTGTGTGTTTGACAAGTTTCACAGCTGAGTCGTTTACGAGAATATGGTTTTAACTTCCAGAAGTAAGGAGCTAGGCACCCCCCGCACCGCCGAGCAAAATATCCCAGTTACGCCAATGGGTGTGCTGCACATCAACTGCGAAACGATCCGGCAGATCTGAAACAAAATATGGGATAAAGGAATATTTATCATCCTTACTCAGCAGTAATTGTGGCAGTTACCGCATATATTTGAATCTAAGACACACCTTTTCTGTCACAATTTCTGGTTTAAAATGGGGGGAGGGGTGCGTCTTGGAATCGCATACAAAACCGCTCCGGCAATTGGGTTGACTAAAGTGTTTGCGCCCCAGAATTTTATACCTGAAATTTTGAAGTTTAGAAATGGGTCTGCGTCTTAGATTCGAGTATATATGGTATTAGTAAAGTATAGGGTCCTCCTTATTCACCGAATTTGGCTCCAGTAGACTTCTTCCTAATACTGACATTCAAACTGGTACTGAAGGAACAGCTTTTCATGAGTGTTCAGGATATAAGTTAAATAAATCTTTAACTTCACACTTTAACAGCATTTCAGAGTATGACTTCAAAACCAGTTTTATAGACTTTGTGAGGCTAGCACACAGGGGCGGATCCAGAACCGACTTCTGGGGGGGGCGGTGGGTTGTCATACTGCCACTTTTAAGGGCTCCAAACTTTGGGATGGGTTTTATTTATATATATAAAATAAGAAAGTTTCCCCTTCTGGGGGGGGCAATCGCCCCTCCTGGATCCGCCCCTGGGAAAGTACTTTCAACCGTTCTCATCGCGGTTTGCTCCAACAACTTCAACTTTCTTTACCAATATCAGTCCTGGAACTTTTTTTGTCAAACGTTGTACAGAATGGATTTTGTTGTTTTGTTGAATTATATTAATATTCAATGTAGTATATGGAAGGAAAGAAAGAAAAAAAAGGAAAAAAGGTGGATAGGGTCACACCTCTATATGAATAAAATATTGCTTATTTACATTAGAGCATCCTGTTTACACATCCGGTGTGCAGAATGAAGAGAAAAAGTGCCTTTTTCCCACCCGAAAAACACACCCTTGTATTTGAAAATGAACTTTGTCTTACGTCAAAAGTGAACATGTTCAAGTATACTTAAAATTACGTCATAATTTGTGAGAAAACAACACTCTCTAGTAGAAACACTTAACAATACAAGCTAAATAAATATACATATCTGCAAATACTTTAAAAGTACAAGAAAAAAAACAAACTTTCACTTCTTTATAAGGATTTTGCTACAGTATCCAGTGTTGCCAAAAAGTTGACACGAAATCTCGCTAAATGGGAGGTGAAATGACTCCAATTTGGGATGAAAAGTCGCCTAAAATTATTCGTAGTATTCCGTCTTTTTCTCATATATATATATATATATATATATATATATATATATATATATATATATATATATAAGTCCATGTAAAAAGTGGTTAACGTACCCGCCTTTGGGGCGGGAGGCCCGGCTTCTATTCCCGGCGGGAGCTCACGTGGTTCGAATTCCATGTTAGTAGGTCCACGTGTCATATAGCCTCGCTGCTGAACGGGACGTTAAACTCAAAATGAACTCCATGCCCTATAGAACCCAGAGGTTCAATTCCTCGTTCACGAAAGCTATCTAGGAAAAAACACATGAAATTTAAACCTTTAGAGGGGAAAAAACCTTACACCCCTTCACCATTTACTCGAACTTTTAGAAGCATACTGTAATATTTCTGCCTTTCAATGGAATCTCTGCTAGCTAAATGACATGCAAGGCTAAAACTATTTTCCGCTAGATGAGGAACGTGTAGCCTATCAGAAAACAAAGCGGGATTCTGAAGATGGGCCACACGTTATATGGGCTGTATATTATTCAAACTCATTGAATTGGGCTAATTCAATTAAGTAAAAAGTAAACAAACACAAACTGTTTTCAACTAATAGTGCGTGATTTGTTCACATAACAAAAATAGCTAAATTTGTAAATAAGTCGCCAAATAGTAATTTAAAAATCACCAAAAAAAGTCGCTAATCAGAAATGTTATTTTTTTGTCGCTATTCTGAAAGTCGAATCCCCTAGATTTAGCGACTTTTCCCCCAAATTGGTAACACTGACAGTATCTGCGGCGTGTGTGTGTGTGTGTACTTGTATTACCATTAACAATACTTCGGCATCATCTTTGTTTTGTTTTCTTTTTATATCTAAAAGTTAAACCTGGCAACTCTTCTTTCTTTAAATAATAACAATGATTTTGGACAGTCCTTAAATATTACACAATGTCTATTAACATTCTGATGATTTGAATAAACAAAACAAAAAAAAAAAAAAAAAAACACGCAACACCTATTTAAACACGCAGTGCGTATGAAGCAACATAGAGTGTGAAAATACCATATCCTTAGCTCAAGGTTGAGGTCAAGTGGTATTGCTCATTCGTGCATTTAAACGGTTGATTGGTGGCATGTGTATCACTTATGTGTATGGTTCCGAGTTTAATTCTCGGTCGAGTCATAATTTGTGATATTGACTCGTTAAGAGCCTGATATACTAATAATAGTACAACATTTACCATTTTTTCTTTGCTTGTTTGTCATAAGTGAAAGGAGGTAATGAAATGCAACTCATCACAATCATAGATAATGCTATTCTACAACAGAAAATATGAACCCGAAAAGTTTTCAGTGTTGCCAACTATAGAAATTATAGTGTTGCCAGAATAACAATTCCCCCCAAAGTCTAAGTTAAAGCAGCAATTAGAGAAACGAACTCAACTGCATTTCATTACGTATCATGTTGTCTTGGAATCCTGTGAACTACTTTTTAAATAATAGCTGTATTTAGTTTGTAATAAACGAAAGAGTTTTAACATACAGTTATTAAAATTAAATAATAATGTTATTTAAAAAAAAATAGAATACGAACAACAACCTGATAAATAGCCTAATGTCTGACGTTCCTAGTAGACCCTAATAAACGAATGAATGAATGAAGTATATTATATTACAGCGTGTACGTAGGATGTATATAGACGTGAAGTTTCTATTAGTTTAACGTGTCTTTCACGTGACACACTTCTTGGAATTGTAGAAACGTGAAGTACATAATACTCTAGGGCAGGCTTGTTAAACTCGCGAACCTTGAATCATTTTTATGAGGCCTTTGCTTCACATCGAGAATATAACAAAAATATATTATTTACAGTGTGAACAAGTTTATTCATTTATGGAAAGGAACATGTTATCAGCGAAATCTAGGTTCATAGACATTCATATAAGCGCTATTTTGGAAATTGTTAATGCCTGGATCATGTCTCCAGACATCCTAAAATTTGTTGTAGGAAAAAGATATCAGAAGCATTCTGGAAGATGTTAGGTATCCATCTACTACTAATTTTTATGTTTCTTCTATTTTTTATTAGCACAATATTAGGTATGATTTTATGAATTTACTCACCTAAATTCATAATTAAGTATGAAAATGAAATTTTATTTCTTGTCCGT
The DNA here is from genome assembly GCF_964235325.1 of Thermobia domestica. Classification (NCBI taxonomy): domain Eukaryota; kingdom Metazoa; phylum Arthropoda; class Insecta; order Zygentoma; family Lepismatidae; genus Thermobia; species Thermobia domestica. Next base: position 16,896,723 of record NC_137469.1, on the reverse strand, counting down.
ACCGTTGTACACTGATGACTATTTGTCCTACTTAGTTTGGAATGCCTGTTCAGCGTCTATATCACATGGCATGCTTCTTGAAAGTGCAGAGGTGTGAATTATATTATATTCTAGTATGTCCCTTATATGGCACATTTATTGAAAGTATACAGGTGAATATCGTACTCTAGCATGTTCTTTGTGTAACCCAATTCTTGAAAACGTGTTGGTTATACGGTAAATATTTTTTTCTCCCGGTTAACATAAAGCGTATATAGTAATAATGAGTACATTTATACAGTGCACAATTACAAATATAACTTGTAAATTGCTTCTTTACCTTTTATTGATTTTTTACTGGTAGTTGCATCTTCTTTTCCCTTAATAGGCTATAAATGTTATCCTGTTAGTCTTTAGTAGACAAGATGTATTTCAATGTACATAATTTTTCAGCGTGTTCCTTGTGTGATATGGTACATTTGTTGAAACTGTGCAGGCGTGGAGTACATCATAATCCCGCCGCGTTTTTTGTGTGACATATTATAAAATTATGCAGGTGTAGAGTACATCATAACCCCAGCATGTTTCTTGTGTGACATTATGAAAGTATGCAGTGAGAAGTACATCATAACCCCAGTGTGTCTCTTGTGTAACGTTATGAAACTATGCAGGTGTAGAGTACATCATAACCCCAATGTGTTTCTTCTGTAATACATTATGAAAGTATGCAGTGAGAAATACATCATAACCCCAGTGTGTTTCTTGTGTGACATTATGAAAGTGTGCAGGTGTAGAGTACATCATAACACCAGCGTGTTTCTTGTGTGACATTATGAAAGTATGAAGTGAAAAGTATATCATAACCCCAGTGTGTTTCTTGTGCAACATTATGAATGTTTAGAGGTGTAGAGTACATCATAACACCAGTGTGTTCCTTGTGTAACAGTATGAAAGTATGCAGGTCTAGAGTACATTATAACCTCAGTGTGTTTGTTATATGACATTATAAAAGTTTGTAGTGAGAGGTACATCATAATCCCAGCGTGTTTCCAGTGTGACACATTATGAAAGTATGCAGATGTGAAGTACATAGTACAACAAGCAAATTTCTTGTGTGAGATGTTATGAAAATATACAGGTAGAGTACATCCTAAGTTTAGCGCGTTTCTTGTGCAATACATTATGAAAGTACTCAGATGTGAACTACATCATACTTCACCATGTTTCTTGTGTGACACATTATGAAAGTATGCAGGTATTAAGTACATCATAATCCCCACCGTGTTTCTTCTGTAATACACTATGAAAGTATGAAGATGAAAAGTGTATAATATCCCAGCGATTTCTTGTGTGACATATCATGAAAGTATATAGGTATAGAGTACGTGATAATTACAACGCGTTTTTTTGTGTGTAAAACATTATGAAAGTATGTAGATGAGAAGTACATGTTCCAGCGTGTTCCTTGTGTGACGTTATGAAAGTATACAGGTGTACAGTACATCATAACCCCAACGTGTTTCTTGTATGACATATTATGAAAATATGCACGTAAGAAATACATCACACTTGCAACCTATTTCTTGTGTGACACATTTGTTGGAAGTGTGTGGATGCAGTGTTTAATTTTTTTTAAAAAAAGTTAATCATACCAAAATCATTATTGTCTATCACTAGTTCTTTCAGTCGGTCTGTAGACTATATAATCTTGGGGGAAAAACATATTTAAAGTACATTTAAAGAAACATAAAATAGATTGTCATAAACTTACCCTCATGCGGTATTGCCCAAATGATTTATCAACAGGTTTGCATCCGTGACTGAGAATTAATCCGAGGAAATTATCTTGTAATCCCTGTAACAAAATGAAACAAAAGGGTCGCATTAAAATCTATAATATCATTATTTACACTAGACACACCTTAATTCCTGATTCTTCCCACCAGGACGTTTTTATTATCAATCATAGCCACTGAATGGAACAGTCACGTGATCTTTTGGAACCTGTTACGGGATGAGATCTCTGTGAAGGCTTCCCTTTATTGCCAAATGGATGTGGATGTGAGATATGTGGTTGAATTTCTTTGTGGTCTTGGTTCGTTCATGTATTAGAAGAATTTGCTTCTTCTCTGAGAATAGTGATCTAGTTAAAATGTATAGACAATACTTTCTCGTAGTGCAGTGGATATTACAGTGTTTATTCGCATGAAGCGCATATAGCTATAACTGAATATACAGTGTGTTTGAAAAAGAGCTCCCTAGTTTTAATGTGTCCTAGAATCTGTACAAAGTGACATACACTATTCTAGTTTGTGGTGTTTGATTCATCAACTCTCCAAGTTTGGCTTCCCTGCAGTTGGCAGGTCTGCTTGACCTTGAGACGGCACAATTGCTGTTTTGTTTACTCTGTTTCCTCAGTTCAGTCCATACAGGCGTTCAGTGCAGAGCATATCAGCAACAATGTGTACTTCGCAACAGAAAGCGCAGTGTGTTATTTGGCTTGTGAAAACTGAGTCAGTTATAACGGTGCAACGTAATTTTAGACGTCAGTATGGTGGTCAACCACCTACAGCAAAAGCTATGTACAGTTTTGGGACAGTTACACCCGAAATGTTGGTGAATACGTGGCGAGAAGTGGAATATCGTCTCGACGTGTGCAGGGCCACAAAGGGATCCCACGTGGAAGTCTACCAACATTAAACAAAACTTGAAGGAATTCTCTTTCATGATATGTACTCATTGATTTAAGTTTTCATTCATTTCTCAATTAAATTTATACTTAAAACTAGGGAGTTATTTTTCAAACACTCTGTATTTATATAGTACTCAATTACAAATATAACTTGTAAATTGGTTCTATGATCTTTCTCTGATATTTCGCTGGTAATTGCATCTTGCTAATCTTCAGTAAATAAGATGAACTGTATTTCCATGTCCATCATACTTCAGCGTGTTCTTTACATGATATGTTTCTCGAAAGTGTATAGGTGTGGAGTACAGCATACTCCACAAACAAAATTAAATCAACGTGACATGATTTAAAAAAAACGGACTCGAGATGGCCACTAACTATGTTCAAAAAATCATTTCAACAGGTCAGCTGTTTACCCGATCTCATAAACTATGAGTTTGACACTTATTTCGATCATTTTGCACATTTTATTTTTCTTCCCATCTCACTTCCCATATCAATGGGGCTGAACTTGGACTAAAACGACATCGAGAGTGTAACAATTCATCTCAGTGACCACGAAAACTATGGATTTGATACTAATATTGGACATTTTCGATTTTTTTTTTTACATGTGATGCCCTTTCCAACTGCACCCCTGGGGATATCATAAGTGGCTTACATTGTATCAGCAGCAGGGGTAAAAGTGAATCTGAAAAGGTAGGGGGATGGATGACGTTACGCCGTCCCCTGTGCCTATCTTTGTCCATTGTAATTTTTTAGGAAGTGGGGAGACGCCATAAATATTTTTTTGGAAGTGCGGTAACAGCGTCCTCCCGCGTTTCCCCTGATCAGCAGTATTATTATTCATCTTAGCAAACCCAAAAAGCTATGGATTCGACACTAATAGCAGTCGGTTTTGATTACTTTTACATGTCACGCCCTTCTCACTCCCTAGAGGTGCTAGGGGTATCTTATCCACCCAAAAAAAAATTTTCTAGATTGTAAATCATATGCGTACTAAGGCCTGTGACAAACATCTTGGCATTTCAGCTAAACGAATAAAATGCAAGCTCTGACACGATGTTGCCAAGTGCTAAGGAATGTGGCTATGGCTAAGCAGACGAACTACAGCGCAATCAGGTGGCAGAGAATAGACGTGGATGTGTACAAAATAAACGTGGCAATACCGCTGGCCTCTCATTTGCTAGCAGTATTTAAAGGGACCTTGCAGCGCCGCCTTCAAATCCCAAGATGTTTGTCACACTGTTTCGGTTTGGTTGAAATTACGTCAGGCATTCCAGACTTACGCTCCAACATACATACACACATACATTTTTATATTATATAAATAAGTTCAGAGCACCTAAATTAAATTACAAATAAAATACTTTACACATTTTAAAGTTTTATTAATACTATTTTGAAAATATTAATAAAAATAATTATGAAGTTTATTACTTACGAACGATGATAACCAAATGCTGAAAATAACTTGATAGAGGTTGTACAAAATTAAGACAGAACTTAGTTGGAATGGCTCTCTTTTGGCCATTATCCGAGGACCAAGGCTTAGCACGAAGTACAAGTATAATCCTGCGATGGATAACACTGGCCAAGGACTGCTCATAAGAGGCCATGAGTCAGCGAGACTTTCTGAAATAGACAGATTTTTTATTCATTTTATTATTTTCGAAAGACATTGAGGAAATATTACAAATGAAAAGCGTGAACTACATTATGTGATCAATAGTGTTCAGATACTACCTGCGAAGATGATGTTTGGTGTTGTAAACACTGATATCACCTACCAGTAAGGATCTACCGCATGTGAAACACAGGTATTGTGAACACTGACGTTACTACCAGTGAAGATCTACTGCTTGTGAAACACAGATGTTGTAGACACTGACGTCACCTGTCAGTAAGGATCTACCGTGTGTGAAACACAGGTGTTGTGAGTACTGACATCACTTACTAGTGAGGATCTACCGACTGTGACACACACGAGTAGCTTCCGAAGTCGTATACTAGACATGGCAAGACAGCAGAGTGAGCCGTTGTGTCGAGCTGAGAGATTTTCAACTTGATTAGGTGATTACGCGTGTGTGCTTTGGGTGTAACACAATGATCTTTAAAGATCTGCTTCTCATAGTGAAGTGGAAACATGATGGAACATCCACAACCTAAAGGTGGAACAATCGATCTATAGTAGTCCTCCAGAAACCGTCAATTGTTCAAGAGGTTCGTTCTACACTTAAAAAGCTGGCAACCATTCATCGACATCATCACTCAATGAATTATAGATTTTATCGGAAACTTCTCTTAGCATCATAATTCTTCGATGCAAGGTATGGACACTTGGTTTCCGCGGTCAAGAAACTGCACATAAGCCACACTCTACACTTACAAATGCTAGACTCCTTCTTACGTTATGTAAGGAGCGACGCCATGAAATCACGGATGATAGCAAATATTTTGTTTGTTTGCCGTGGTGGACGATGGTATACTTATGTGGAGTCCGAATAGAAGAGTGTGGTTTTGGAGAACGCCTGACAAACATCTATCAACCTATGTAGTACCCAGGCCGGTAGGCAGCCCAAAAATGTAGGGGGGCCCGGCTGAAGTTACCACATTATAGTTCATCACTATATAGTTCATTTGCAAGCCTACCGTGAAAATTTTAGAGGGGGCCCACAAAAATTTAGTGGGGGCCCGGCCCCCTATAGACCCCCCTGGATACGGGCCTGGTAGTACCTACACGGAAATTTCAAGTTGGGACATTATAGGGTGTGGTCACATTTGTCATAGTGAAGGTTTGGAAATTAGAGTTTGTTCTATGTACCAATGCCACAACACAGGGTTGCAAATACATTCTAACAGCTAATTTTCTGCCTATCATCAACACTATACAGGAACTGTTCATACTGCACGGTCTGTAGAGACTGGGTTTACGCCTATAACGTGCAGATAGTGGACTGATCTGCTCTTAGTTCTTAGTCGAGATCAATTGAGGACGATTGGATATTTTGGCACACCGACCTTGTCCCACACAAAAACAGCCAACAATAATACCCTACCCTTGTTGCAGCCCTGCGGGAAAAAACGGGCTTCCACTTACTTTCGCCATTTGATCAGAAGTATATCTGCGAGAGTGGAGCATTCATAAAGATAAAGGAGTTGACCAATCCCATGTTAGACTCCACTATGTGAGATGAACTGCAATTTCAGATGGGTGTCCGGATATTTTTGATCACTTAGTGAATATTAACACAGAGTTCGTAATAGCAAACTGTTGTTTGCTCAGAATACTGTAAATTTTGATAAATCGCTAACTCCGAACAATGAATAAATGAACTTTAAAAATAAAAGCTATCTACTAGAGATATAATAATAATGATAACAGTGATAACAGTAAGCTTTCTAATAAACTACCTGTGCAATAAAGTCATAAGTACAGCTCACAGATGACGAGAAGAACCCTAAAACAGGGGAAGCGGGGAAAGGTCAACAACACGGTCAAGTCCATTTTCAGTTTTTGAGGTGTGGTCTATATTTAAATGTCGTCTGCTACTCCGGGTAGTTATCTGTGTGCTATTCCGTGGTATCATTTGAAACCCCCGTGCGAAAAGTGGGCGAGCCCATACCCACGTCACGCTACTTCTGCTAGGGTTCTTCTCGTTCTCTGTGAGCTGTACTTAGTTCTTGAATAATTCCTCATGCTAATTCTCAACTTATTCTTCTGCTCTAGATCTTATGTTGTCAGTTTGCATTTATACCCTTTTCAACCATAAGGGGAAGTCTGAATACCTATTCCTATTTTACTGACCAGCAGTGCAAATCTGTCTTCAACATTGGGGGGGGGGAGGTTAAACCGTTTCCATAATCTTTTTTTTTTTTTTTTTTTTAAGCCATGTTCAAAATATTTATGAAGTTGAAAAACAATGCTGTGGAGGATCAGAGTTGTTTTCAGCATTGGGAGGCGGGCAGATTTGAGGCTTACTCTGGGGGGAGGGACTCATATTACGGTAGATGAATCTGATTTCTGAGGTGAATTTGTTATATTTTATATTATATATCAGGTGATGTAGATGAGGTAGCAGTCGGACAGAAAACATTATTTCCCCTAAAAAAAAACACATTTCAAATCGGATTATTAGGGGGTCAGTCCCCCAGTTCCAAGATTGAGGGGAATATGTCTTCCCATCCGGCCGGGATTTGCGCCAGTGCTACTGACATAGGGTAATTGGGCTAGATCCAGCCTTTGGACATGTTACTCAGACGTAGACATAGATCATAAAGTACCGAAGTTTGAGTAATTAAAACTTATTTCTTAGGATATTAAACATCTATTAATACAGGGATATTTATCCAAGACTTGAAATTCATTCTCATTTTCAACAGTGAAATACTTACAAGCAGTATTTGTGTCACCGTTGGGAAAAGACAAACAATACCTAACACAATCTGTTACTTAAGTATAATTTGCTACGTACGAGGTGTGTAAGAAAAGTGATGAGACTGGTAACACTGTGTACGAACCGAGAACAATGTTGCCTCCACTTTCACACGGTATTTAAGTTAACCCATGACTCAATACAAGTTCGAATTTGCTCCAGTTGCTACACGATTATTGAGAGCGCCAGAAGTGAAGTTGTGTTTGTGAGATAAGTTTACAAAATGAACCGGCAAAAGTTTGAGTAATATTCTGCGATCAAATTTTATGTAAAGCTTGGCGAATCCACTATTATGACTTAAGAAAAGTTACAAACGGTTTATTAAGATCGTTCCCTATCCAGAGCGTAAGTGCTCATATGACACGAGCCTTTTTAGGACAAGAACATGTTGAAAGACGAACCAACGAGATTGAGGAAATCCAAAATGAAATTGATGCTCATTTGTTTTTCGACAGTCGAGGGATTGTCCATTAGGAATGTATGCCACCAGCTCAAACTACTAATCAAACTTCTTGTCGCGAAATCCTTGAAAGGATGGCATGCGTCAGACCAGGCATTGCACGCATTTGAATCCTACACCACGACAATGCATCACATCACACGGCAGTCTCCATCGATAAATTTTTGGCAGAAAAACATTTCTATAATTCATCAATCCTTTAATCGCCTGATTTCAGTCCCTGTGACTTCTTTTTTTCTCTCCTTTGTTGAGAAACCACTGGAAAGGACGTCATTTTGGTACTTTGGGTAATACTCAGAAGACTGTAACTGACGATTTGAAAGGTATTCTAGCAGAAGCCTTTCAACACTGCTACGAAGAGTGGAAATAACGCCTCAATAGCTGTGTAGCTTCATAAGGGGACTAGTTTGATGGCAGATAACGTTGATTTGTAAAAATAAATAAATAAATAAATAAATAAATAAATAAAAATCATCAGTAAGTCCCATTACTTTTCTAACACACCTCGTATACGACACATAATTAACGATTTCTTTCAGCAAAATGAAAAAATGATAATTATTTCTGGCCTTCTCGAATGGTATACTTTTTAAATCGCCACAAAACATAGTACGTTTCGATTTTCTCGTAATCTACGCATGAGAGTATTCCCACAAGCACGTCAATTTGTTCAGCCGGATATGATCTATCAGCTGATATATTGTGTGTCTCATCTTTGGACCATATTTTAATTAAACAGAATTTTAAAATTTAAGAGTTAATTTACCTTTAGGCTATATCTCATTAACCCTACGTCCACCAAGCTGGGTTAAAATGAAGTAAAATGAAATGTTTCAGTTTCACGTCCCACGAGAAACAATGAAACGAAATCTCTAAGTTTTACTTCCCACAGGCTAAAGGAGACGGTTTCCCACAGGTTTTACTAGGCTAAAGGAGACGGTGATTATGAGAAATGAATGAAATGGTGGAATGAAGAGAGTGGGAAGAAACGGGAGAACGCCGAGAAAACCTCCGCACACGCGGTGTTTGTCCACCATCAACTTCACTAGGCGCGAGCTGGGAACGAACCAGGGACCCGACGCACCAGAGGTGAACGCTGTACCACTGAGCCACCTTGGTCCTGTGGGTTAAAAATTGCCTCACTGAAGTTTTGTGTCAAAAATAATTTAATTTTTATTTACTAGCATTCAATATTTTTAATTTCTAGAAGATAACTCAAAAGTTAAGAAAAAAAAAGTTTTCGTGGTGGACATAAAGTACTTTTCCTTGGTATAACGTGTTACCATACTGTGCATGACGTTATTTCTAGTTAAATTGAAGATTCTGACACTAGGTGTCACTACGGGTACAGCTGACGCAAAGCGTCGTACACCTAAAGACCTGCTGGTTTCAGAGTGATGATATTAAAGGTGGAAACCTTACATACATTAAGGGGTTACGCGTAACACCGCACACCAAGGGGGGGGGGGGGAAGGGCTTTTAAAAAGTCCAACACATAAATCATTATGATATTTTCTGTCCCAGAGAATGTCATATTCTTCTCTGTTGTACTAATTTTAAACTAAGACAACTGAAGCAGGGGCGTCATTTAGGGGGGGCAGGGAGGGGCATTTTCCCCTCTGAGTTTGAGATGTATATAGATTTTATCAATAGAATAGTAGTAAATCAGTGAAAAACGCGACATTTTACTTATATCAAGGGGTCTCCCCCCCCCAAGCAAAATCTGAAATCACGCTCCTGAACTGAAGGCACACAATAAAGAAAACTATTACATTTTCTGGGACTGAAAATAATTATTTATGAGGTAGACATTATTTTAACCCTCCCGTAGTGTGCGGTGTTACGCGTAACCCCCTGGTGTACGTAGGGTTAATAGTACTGTATAGTCGGCAACTTCAGATACTACTTTTCTGCTTACAAAGCATTTTTACGTACATTTTCAACAGAAAAACATGCTGTGAAGTTGTATGATAGTTACCTATGTAATATACTTACCCATTACATCATCATCATCATGGAACTCACTACGGTTACTCACAACAACGCCGCCTACTAGGCCAGACATTGTCAATCTTATCAAACTGAAAAAAAAAACAAGTAAATATTGTAAACAAATACATTAAAAATATCAATAATCATAAATTAATTACGGTATACAGAAGTATAATTAGTAGTAATGCCGTACCGTGAAAACAAGCTTATGTTACCGTGTGTGTGTGTTCACTTTAACTACGTTATGAGAGAGCAGGAATTCATATATCTGGTATGGATTAAAAGCATTGATTAACATGGGCTATAAACACTTTTCATTACATGAGCGACTCAGAGAAACATAATGGCATGCCACATTATCTAACTTTCCAGTAAAGGGGACGTGGTGGCTCAGTGGTACAGCGTTCACCTCCGGTGCTTGGCGTCGCTGGTTCGATCCCAACTCGCGCCGTGTGGACTTTGTGATGGACAAACACCATGCTCGTGGATTTTCTCGGGGTTTTCCCGTTTGCTCCCACTTTCTTCATTCCACCACTTCATTCATTTCTCATCATCACTCTCTCCTTTAGCCTAACCGGCATAATAGTAGGACGTAAAACTGAAATATTTCATTTCATTTTAACTCTCCAATAAAGTGCAAAAAAAAAAAATCAACATTTAGCCTATATAAGGCTTGCCAACCATACGATAATTTATCGTGATATACGTTTGAGTTGATTTTGAGTTTAACGTCCCGTTCAGCACCGAGGCTATATAAGACGTGGACCTACTGATTGACGTAAAATCTAAACCACACGAGCTCTCACCGGTAATCGAACCCGAGTCTCCCACGCCAAAAACGCGTACGCTAACAGCTTAGCCACGAAAGAGCTCATCGTGATATACGATAATGCCCTTGTGATAATAAGTAAACATACAATAATTTTAGAACGCATACCGGTACCTTTTTTTTCACTTATTGAATGTGCAAATACATTGTAGATATGTATTAAATAATTATAAAACATACACATACTGAAGTTTTTAACACTGACTCTCACTAAAATAAATCAATGACAATTTGAGAATTATCAAATTCTTTAAATTCAATTACGTTTACAAGGGTGTGGAACAGGCCCGTAGCCAGCCCAAAAATGTAGAGGGGTCGGCTGAAGTTTGGGGGGGGGGCGATCCAATCATATTATAGTTCATCACCATATTATAGTTCATTTGCAAGCCTACCGTGATAATTTTATATATATATATATATATATATATATATATATATATATATATATATATATATATATATATATATATATATATATATATATATATATAATCTAATATAAATAAAATAAAATTTTTGTTTGTGTGTTTGTCTGTCTGTCTGTGTGCGGCTTGGGGACCAGACGAGTGGACCGAGAGTTACCAAATTTTGGTCAGGGGTACCTTTGTCCAAACCCCAGATCAAGACGAAGCGGTTTTTCAAATTTCGAACCAAGGAGTCTCAGGAGGGCGTTTACCGAGACCGGCCTGGGGTCTGGGTTGACAGTTACCAAATTTTGGTCACGGGTAACTTGGTCCAGTCCCCAGGCCAAGACGAAGCGTTTTTTTAAAAAAAAAAATCGAACCAGGGGGTCTCAGGGGGGCATTTATCGGGACGTAAAAGTAGTAGAAAATAACCGATATTAGTGTCAAATCCATAGTTTTCGCGGTCGCTCAAATGAATGGTGGTACTCCCATAGGCATTGGCTTCGAAATACAGTTCGCATGCAAAGAATGGGTATATTCAGCTATACACATATATATATCCAGTCTATTAAGTAATTCGGAGAAAATGACACAATAGCTGAATGTAAACAACATGTTATAAGTTAAATGCAATTGTACCCATGGAAACTTCATGGGTGTATTAAAGTTCTGAAATCGAGTATTAAAATAATAAATTATGCCTTAAAATATTTTCATGAAGCTTCCAAAATAACTGACTGTTGACCCAATATGTCTTTGACTAAAGTTTCAACAACCACCATATCTTGAATTTGTTGCAATTAAGTATCAAAGAAATATACGAACAACCCTCCGCATGTTGATTCATTTTTTTTTAAGACAAAGTTTCAACAATCTTGTCTCGAATTTGACTCAATGAAATACAGGGTGTGTCAGAAAAAACTTTACAACTTTAAAAACTCCTATTGATTTATTTATTTACCTTACAGACATGGTTTTGGTGTCATTTTGTAGCAAAATACATCAAGTTTTGACTCACGTAGTACACTTGTTCAGAAGCAAGCCACCACGAGCGCTAGCGGCAACTGCAGCAAAGATGGCGGCCTTTACTGGTTACGAGCGTGTTAGCTGTGTGTTTTGGTTTGAAGAATTCAGGTCTGCGACAACTGTGCAATGTAATTTTCGTACAAAGTATGGTAAAGATCGTCCCAGTAGTCCTGCTATAAACGAAAGTAATTAAGAAAGTACTGATTGTTGATTCAGTTTGACTTTGAACAAAGTTTGACAACCATATGTTGAATTTAGTTGTATAAACACCAAAGAAATGTTTGGATAATACTTTGACTGTTGATTCATTTACCTTTCAACAAAGTTTCAACAATCGTGCACTTAATTCAACTGAATTAAATATCAAAGAAGCGTCGTAATGATTCTCCGATTGTTGATTCAATTTATGTTTGGACAAATTTTCAATGATCGTATCTTGACTTTGTTAGAATGAAATATCAAAGAAGTGTGCGGACAATACTCTAGTTGCTCATTCAATTTATTTCTCAACAAAGTCACAACAATTATATTTTAAATTTGTTGGACTAAAATTTCGAAGAAGTATGCGAATAATCCTCTGAGTCATGATTCAATTTATATTTGGACAAAGTTTCAACAACCATAGCTTGAATTTGTTAAAATGAAATATCAAAGATGTGTACGGATAATTGTGTGATTGTTAATTTATTTTTGGAGAAACCATATTTTGAACATGTTGAAATGAAATGGTCAAGAAAGTACTGATTGTTGATTTAATTTGACTTTGAACAAATTTTGTCAACCATGTCTTGAATTTGATTGTATTAAACATCAAAGAAGTGTTTGAATAATCCTTCGACTTTGTTTCAATTTGTAGTTGAACAAAGTTCCAATAACCATGTCTTGAATCTAACTTAGTTAAATATCAAAGAAGTGTGCGTATAATTCTCTAATTGTTCATTCAATTCATTGTTGGACAAAGTTTGAACAATTATGTCTTGAATTTGCTTGAATAAAACATTAAGGGAGTGTGCGGATAATTCTTTGTTTGTTGATTCAATTTATTTTTGGACAAAGTTTCAACAATGGTATCTTGAATTTGTTGCAATGTACCTAGGTAATAACAAAGGAATGTGCAGACAATTCTCTGATTGTCGATTCAATTTATTATTGGACAAAGTTTGAACAATCATGTCTTGAATTTGTTTGAATAAAACATTAAGGGAGTGTGCGGATAATTCTTTGTTTGTTGATTCAATTTATTTTTGGACAAAGTTTCAACAATGGTATCTTGAATTTGTTGCAATGTACCTAGGTAATAACAAAGGAATGTGCAGACAATTCTCTGATTGTCGATTCAATTTATTATTGGACAAAGTTTGAACAATCATGTCTTGAATTTGTTTGAATAAAACATTAAGGGAGTATGCGGATAATTCTCTGTTTGCTGATTCAATTTATTTTTGGACAAAGTTTCGACAATGATATCTTGAATTTGTTGGAATATTAAAAAAAAAGTGAGGATAATTATCTGATTGTTGATTCATTTTTCATACAATTTAGAGAACTATCTCTTAAAATAACTCAACGAAATATAACTGAGTTTAAGAAGTGTACGGAAAGTCTTCTAATTGTAAAATAATTTATCTTTCGAAAAAGTTACACAGGCATCTCCTGAATTTGACCATGTTACCGTTAATATTGCCTCTTTGTTAGAAGACAAAAGATAAGAAACATTTGTATCATTACTTCTACCGACAGCTCACGCTTCAAACCGAGACTTCAATACCTACTGTGTATTAAAGGTGTCCGCATAATTTATCATCAAATAAATGCGTTAATTTGGTATACAGCATAAGACACATATTTTGAATCCTTTTCGAGTACACTTGTAAGGGAGAATTATGAGTAATAAACAGAAATTTGTCTACAGTCAAATCTATGAATAACCATTTACAATCATAATTGCATCCTTTAGATTTGAACAGTATGAATTACTGCCCTCTAATTATTATTGCATCTTTGTTTTGGTTGTATAATGAAAAACAGTCATGTTTACTTAACACATGTGGTTCAACCACTCTGTCGATATGTACGAGAAATATTACACAAACACTTATTTTATGTATATGGAAAGCCATATAAACGCATATACACTAGCACTTCGCGAGCATCACTATAAATCACTTTACACATCGTTAGAATCAAGTAAACATTGGTTCACTTTCTGAAGAACAGAAAACGTTTATAATTATGGACAATATTTTCTAACATTAGAAGAGCTAATTTTGTGAGAGTTGGGAGGTGTAACTTAAGTATGACTAACTCTAAACTCCTGGTACAATATCCCTTAGTGAGTTAGGGCTTTCAAGCTAGGTTGTAGCACTCATGCCTTTGGGGGTGATGTGTGGTCAGCACATCGACTTCCCTCGCTGTTAATGCAGATGTCCTAGAGCGGAGTTCGCTATTTTTTTCTTTCAAGTAGCTGCACTGAATTGTTAGCTCCCCAACTGTATTCACGACACTAGACGGACGCCGAAATATCAATACCATCAGGTGAGCGTGTACGGACACGTATCTTTCCTCTGACTAGACCTGGCACTACCTGACTTCACTCATTTCACGAGAAACTGTACTACAGTGTGACTAAGTGTGACTAACGCTAACCTAAAATAGATAGCCAATGATCAACTTTCGATGGCAAATGACCAAGACAATACACCTTATAGAAAAAGCAATATCCTTACTTGGTGATGGTCAAATTTCAAGAGGAGACCAAGGAAAACTGTTAGTTGTATAAAGTTGAAAAAAAAAAGGATCACTTTTTGCTTCCTAAAATTGTAGACCTTCGAATCCGCTGCTAATCAAATGACAATTAAAGCCTAATTCTTTGCCTGGAAAAGAATTTCCTTCGAGGAAGCTCCTTACATTGCATCACTATGTGATGGTAGATCTAGCACCAATACCTGTTTGTTAAGAATATGAAGACACTTTTCTTAGAGAATGTATATAATGTTATAACGGTAATTACTGAACTCCGAATTAATAAGTTAATTAGTGATTCAAATCAGTCAGAAAATATTTTCTTATCTTCCTTTTGTCCCTACATGATTAACTGTTCCTGTTTACTGATGGGTTGTGTTGTTCATCTACCTCCTTTGTGTTGTTACTAACTTCCTGTCATCGCTATTTACATTAAATAAATTCCCACACACATGTACTTAAAAATTTTCCATTCAACATCTTTTAAATATCATACATTCTACACTGTTGTACAACAGAAGTTTTGTTACCCCTTCGAAGATGAGAAATTTAGAGTCGAAACAACAAGTACGTTTCTCTAAATTTGAGATGAGGCAAGAGACATGACGAATTTCATGTCATTTTCGAGACGAGACATTTCTTTAGTCTCGTGAACAGATACTGACTTACCCAAGTCTTAAACAAGGGCGGATCAAGGGGGGATGATAGCTCCCCCAGGAGAGGGAACTTTCTTATTTTATATATAAATAAAACCCATCCCAGAGTTTGGAGCTCTTAAAAGTAGCTCTAAGTAACAGTATTACAACACACACCCCCAGAAGTCCGTCCTGGATCCATCCCTGGTCTTAAATCTTTAAATACTGTTTTAATGTAACAAAATTCATAGTTCATAAACTATAAATCGATAAAGTGATTTTGCGAATGCAATGAAAGATATTTATCAATGATTACAGATATGAAATTCATTACACAATATACGAGGGTCGTTCAATATATAAGTTTCCCTAAGTTGTAAACAGGAGCGTCATTTAGGGGGGCCAGGAGGGGGCAATTGCGCTCTCCCAAGAGTTTGAGGATACATATACTCTAATCGATTGTCTACTAATATACTTGTACAAAACGTGAGTCTTACGACATTGGTGCTCTTGCTCCCATCCTCAAGCGAAGTCTGAAATGACGCCATTGGTTGTAAAATATTTATTTTATTTTAAGATCCATTTGTAAACTGTGCATACATATATAGGTAGGTCCTTCCTCACCTCTTCACATAATCCCCATTGAAATTCAGGCATTTGTCTTACCATTGGACCAATTTGTCCAAACCCTTTACAAAAAAATCAGGGCTCTAGCTATTCAGCACTTTTCTCACAATCCGATTCACTTCTTCATCTGTTTTGAAATGTTCACCTTGCAACATAGACTTTAACACCAGAAAAAGGTGGAAGTCGGCGCTAAATTGGAAAGTGAAGCAGCCGTTCCCAACTTAAGTCTTCAATTTTGTGTCGTTGTTTGCGTTCTGAGTGGTGGTGGGTGTTATTGTTAAGAAGAAATGACCAGGTCGCTTATTATGACGAATTGCGTTTCCCTGAAGAAGAGTTCAGCTTCGACCTAAACGACCTGCTCTCCTGCAACCGGTGATGAAAAAGTGAAGCGCGTTGTAAGGAGTGCTAAGTAGCCAGAGCCCGGATTTTTTTTGCAAAGGGTTTGGACAAATTGTTGCAACGGTGAGACAAATGCCTGAATGTCAATGGCAATCATGTGAAGAGGTGGAGAAGCACCCATCTACACATGTGTATATACATAGTTCACAAATGTGCCGTAATTTCTTTTTTAAGCTTAGGAAAACATATATTGAACGACCTATGTATTTCAACAATAAAATGGTTTAACTTTGTTATATCAGACCCTTCGTGAACCTCTCGTCACGCGGAAGAATTCTGGTAACTTTTAGATGAAATGAATAAATAGGAGATAAATTTGCAGAACAAAACTAGAAAAACTGTTTTGGAAATCGAGACAAGACGAGGTAATTCTATTTCTCGTCTCGTCTCTTCGCGTGTATAACAAAAAAATAGGAGTTACACAATTGTGCTTAGAAACAACACGAAATTAACCAAAAAAAAAAAAGTTTGGAAAATTGAAAGAGAGATCTCCTTCATGGGTACAGTAAAACCTCGATTGTCCGCGAGTGCCGCATAAAAAAAAAAATAATTCTGCTGCAGTCGCTTTACATAAGTAGTCATTGCGGACTGACACTCCGCGTGCAAATAAGTACTGTATGTTCTAAAACATAAAAATAAATTGAATTGTAAAAAACCAATATTTCCAACAATAGTACACGTCTCGAAGTACAACTCTACTCTGGTAAGCAGAAACCGATTGTTGTAAGGAATGAAAAACGGGAATTGGGAAGAGTGATTTTCTTGGTGATAATTACATTCATTGTTCACTGCAGACTGAGAGTCCGCTTGCGACCACTGGAGGGTTAATTACGAACATAATAATAATAATAATAATAATAATAATAATAATAATAATAATAATAATAATAATAATAATAATAATAATAATAATAATAATAATAATAATCCAAGCCAACAACCGGAAAAATACAATAGGATCTACAGTGCGATGGTCGAAAATTTGACAGATTTATTATGCATCGTAATCCTATAGGCCTTCTCGGAATAAGTGGTAGGCTCTTGCTGTTTTGTTTTGTTTTTACATTCTCTGATCACTGACCTTGATTACCCGAACAATACAAACAATAAAACATAGTTTCTATACTGAAATACTGTGTTTTTTGGTGTTTACTCCTAACTTTTAGACGGAAGCATTTATCGTAGCAGATGCGCTGCCAAAAATCTCATATAATATTCTATGGCATGAAAAGTATATGGTACATTTAAACGGTAGTGTTTTGATAACCATCTTGTCGTAACGTAGCAAACAAATCACTGGAGAAGAGGACAATTATGGCTCTGAAACTAAAGCGTGAGGTAGCTAAAGCTATAGTGGTTGTAACAACAGTTCTCGCCGGTTATATTAAAAAACGAAAACCACAAAGAAGTATGTAGGCAAAGAGCATCCCTACTCCAACTCATTTTTCTTTACTACAATTCAATTTCCCACACAAAACAAAGAGCATGGATATTTGGCACAAAATCTTTCGCTTCCTTTTAACACACCACGGCGCTGCAATCGGACTAGAAATGCTGGGGAAAATGCTGCGAAATAAAACAGGTTCCATCGACAAGAAATGCCATAGGATATGCCATAGCATGGGAAATGCTATAACATTTGCTACTTTACACGGTAGGATATCGATGATATGCTTTTTACTACGAGAAATGCTTCCGTCTAAAACTAGCCTTAGTCTTTTTTTCGGGTTATAAGCGATTTTCGCTATCCGCAGTGCCCTTGCTACCCAATTCCGCGGCTAATCGGGGCTTTACTGTATATGGCTTTCGATACCGAAACTCTACTCTACTAGCTTCCACTATTAACTCACACAAACATCACTTAAAGCATTGTGGATTTCTGTCGGGGTTTTGCCACGCAAAATTTTAATTTTAATCTACGATCTGTGATCGTTGACAGACACAGTACTCGAAGCACCTGCAGCCTCAATTTCCAATAATTATCTCAGCCAAGATGTGTACGCTACAGAGCTCAGAAGCACACGTTCTGCCGACTCATGAACAGAAGTTCAAATGGCAAGATTTAGTTCGATTCAGTGATGCCAACTACAGACATTATAAAATCAGATCTCGAGAGCAAAAAGTCCCATTTTACCTCTGAATTTTCTTACGTTATATTAAGAACAAACATAATATATTAAAAATGAAACTTTTATATGTTCTTTTTAAAAATAATTTGAATAAAATATCCATAAATTTCGATCTACTATCAGTATTTCGTAGTTTACTAGAAAGCCTTTTCCTTATCCGAAAACAAATATGTTTTGCTGCCAAAAATACAGTATCTATGTTAATACACCATGCTATCAGCTTCTACTGAGTATACCAATATTGGAAGAATCTTGATTCTTCACATACTTTGAGAAATGTCTTGAAAAACTTTATTGTTTCACGTTTAGTTGTTTACTTTATTTTTCTTTCATTCATTTATTCATATGTTTTATTTTCTTTTTCATTTCTCAAATATCCAAGCACAAATTGTGTTCCTTGTTTGGGTTCTGAGAAGAATTATCACATATGAATAACTCGTTTCACAAACCACTTTCGCAGTAGCAACAGTGCCGGCCCTAGGCAATTTGCTAACCCGTGCAATGGCATTATTTGCTGTCTTTTTTTTTCTTCTCCAGAAATAACAAAGCTTAAAAACCCACAATTTTAAGTGTGCTACCCTATCATGAACAACGAAGGGGAAAGAAAAAGCACTCGCACTCAGAAAGGCCTAAACAATACAAATAATAATCTCATTGTGTCTGTTTTTTCTTTACATAATAATTAATTATGTTAGTGAAAGATAGAACAAACACATCAGGAGAGCAAAGATGGTAATCCTTTTTATAGAATTCAATATCGAGCTTCAGTTTCAATATATCAGTTTGCAATTCCAGTGCAACTAGCTCTTTTATCTTTATTTCTTGATTTTCCTTCTACATGTGTTAAAAATTAAAGAAGAAAACTTATTTCTACCTTCAATGATAAGGGACTTTCATATCGAAAATGTGATAACTAACTAAATGGAGCAGGTTTTCGCTACTGTTCGACAATGACAGATTTTGCCGCCCCTCGAAATTTCCCGCCTCGTGCAAATGGACGCATTGCATATATGGCAGAGCTGGCCCTGAGTAGCATATACTTTCCAAACAGCACAGGAAAGACTTCGAATCTACCCGTAAGGAATCTTGTTGGTGTGGCTTCTATGTTTGTGACTGCATATTTGAAAACTTTCACAAATGGGATTTTTTTGTCACAGGTTGGAATCACTGTTTCGATTGCATCATCCACTACAAGATGTTGCCAAAACGTGCATTATTTATGAAATGACCCTCGTATTTAGTTTTACTGCTGACAAAAACGGGAATCAAATACAAATCATTCGATTATTCAAGTATTTTTGTGGAAGAAGTACTTTGGCCTCTAAATTTTATAATATTTCATCCAAAGTTTACTTCTCCTGATAGAATCGTTACGTCAGTTTGCGGGTTCTGGAATGAAAGTAAATTGCGTAGGATGTAGGTGACAAGTTTCTGATATCCCGAACGAATAAATTATTTTGTGTCAACTTTAAAACTTTTTCCTTCAACGATATTGATTTCCCACTATGAGTAAACTTCGTGACGCTAATAGTGTGATGGTTAATCATATGTAAATATTTCGAATACGAAGAATGAATTAGAAATACAGGAAACTGGTTACTTTCCTTGACGCAGGATTTACGGTCGTCCCACTCCCCTTCCCCTCCTCCCCTCAATACACACGAGATGGCCCTGTCTACTGGCTAGAGCGTTTGAAATAAAATGACAATTAAATCCATGTGTTGAACTTGTAGGTGATACATCTTCTTCTATATTACAAATACTTCCGTTACAAGTAGATGAAGAAGAGAAACGTTATCCGTGCCTTCATTATGTCATGACTAAGACTTTGGATATATATATATATATATATATATATATATATATATATATATATATATATATATATATATATATATATATATATATATATATGAGTCGAAATATGCACTAAAAATTGATAACAAATGCAATACAGACAGGGCCGTAACTTGTGGGGAGCAAGGGGGCCAACTTCCCCCCAGGAAAGCTCCTTGCCCCATTCAGAAAAAATCTAAGTTATGGCGCTGAGTACAGAGACAAATATACAATAATCCTATTCTATTTTTCATGGTACAGTCCGCAGCAAAAAAAAAAAAAAAAAAAAAAAAAACCTGCAACATGAGCATGTAAGCTTATTGTGAAACGACGAAGTCTTTTGCTCCAAAATAAGTGCGCAGTGGAGGACGCCGAGGTTTGTCCTCGCGTGATTCGTGCCACTTAGCGTTATGTTGATTCCCTGCGCTGTTAGGCGTAGTTTCATAGTAAACTTACATGCTCATGTTGCAGGTTTTTTTGTTGCGTACTGTACAAGTTTATTACATCCGCTAATGTAAATGGATATGTTAAATGTGAATGAGTTACTCTACAAGAAATAAATGTATGTGTATGATGGAATATGTCACGTGAAGTCCGTGTCCCGTGACACGAAAGACCCAGAAGTTGTCAGACCAATGACCAACCGGATCCGGTGAACTGAACAGACCCTGTACCTGGAGTGACCCAATTGACCCCCTGACACGGAGACAGCGAAAGATTGCCATACACATGGAGAGTGTTTGTAGGCCCATATCCACGGGGTGGGCACGGGAGTCCGAGCCCCCCTTAAATTTCTATTGCCTTCCCTAAAATTTTTACGGTAGGCTTGCAAATAAACTATAATATGGTTGGATCGGGCTCCCTAACTTCTACCGTCCCCCTTACATTTTGGGGCTGGCTACAGGCCTGAATGTTTGTAAAGCTTCTTATGTATTTGTAACAAACATGATTCACTCTATTCTTTTTCTGTCTCCTCTCGTGATCTATTATTGTCTTTCTCGCTTGTTAAGGTCCCTCGTAGCGTAATCACCAAGGCTCTCGCCTTTGGTTCGATGGTTCCGGCTTTGATTCCCAGTGAGGACACTAAGACGAAAAAGTGTAACAGCTTTTTCAGACTAGCCGTAGATATTCCTTATTCACTCCAGGCAAATGCTGGTCCAATGCAGGTTCCTTCTTTCCACGAATAGTGTTACACCGAGGGATATCATCCCTCATATGTGGTGGGCTTTTGAAACCATAGATACTGAGAGTGTCCAGAAATATGTATTAATAACATTAATAATAATCCTTTCTCGTTTGTTGTATACTTTCTTGTGTGTCAAAGCATTACGCTGAAAGATAACTACAAGATCTCACATATATGAAAGCATCAAAATCACAGTAACGATAAATTACTTGTTTTATTCTTATACTTAAATTCTCTCTCAATTTAACGTCCCACGATTATACCTTTAAGGCTAAAGGAGAAGGATGATCAAAGAAAATGCATGATGATAGAAGAACCGGTGGAATGAGGATGTGGGAGGAAACGAAAGTATCCCGAGGAAACCACAGATGGTACGTGGCCGGGGATCAAACCAGGACCCCACGCATCGGAAGTAAGCACACTACCACTGAGCCACCGCGCTCTCCTTTATTCCAATGAGGGATCATCAACGTCTAATGGAGAAAATTTGACGATTTTCTCCATCGTCACACTGAGCCCAGACAGTGTTTTGTTAAATCTTTGTATAGTCTAGGTTCAAAAATATTACTGTATTATTTTTCGGTAGGCTGTGTCGGAAGAACAAAAAATAAATATGAAATTATATTTGAAATATTCAAGAAATGGGAGGCTGATTAGGGAAATGTAAACCAGGAATCTAACAAATGGATGTTTCAGCTCAGGTAATGGATATCATTAATTCACTATGAAATTCAGCAGTAATAGTGCATAGGTGATAACTTTCGGTGGCTTCCTGGTCGACGCGTTACATGGTCTCTTCCAATCAAACCGTAACTGAAAAGCAACACCTAGACCCAGGGGCGGATCCAGGGGGTGCAATCGGGGCAATCGCCCCCTTCCCAGAAGAGGCAACTTTCTTATTTTATAAATAATAAAACCAATCCCAGAGCTTGGAACTCTTAAAAGTAGCTCTAAGTAACAGTATTACAATCAACCGCCCCCCCAAAAGTCCGCCTTGGATCCGCCCCTGCCTAGACTGTGGTGATTTGGGTAAAAGTCATCGGTGACTTCCCCATGCCGTAAGCGACGATGGACCAACGATGGACAACTAGTGACATCTCGTATGAGAATGTATTTTTTGTTCTATGAGAATCAGTATTAGGAACCGGAAATGGTAGAAGATTTTAATCCCAGTTCCCACTGCAATAGAAAGACAAAATCGGAAATGAAACCTATTCTTTGGGTACTAAATACGGTACATATATTTAAAATAAACTGCTTTTCGCTATCTGTTACAGGTTTATCATAATGTTAATCAATTTTGAAACCGGAAGTGGTTGGTTTATATTACTTCCGGTTTGAATAAAGGGTTAAGGAGAAGAAATCTCTTCTTTGGATGCTTAACCGATTAAAAAACAATTCTCGATGTGTCTTACCGCTCTTGCTCTGATACCAGTCGACGGACAGACAGATAGACGGACGGACAAAGCCGTCCTATAACATTTCCTCTACTTATGAATAGCATAGTTAACTAACTAAATAACTAACTCTATGGCCTACGGAATCCGCAAGTTCTATGCCGTGAAGCTCTCCACTGACTTCTATCCTTAGCCAACTTGATCCAGTTTCTATTTTGTATTCCTATTTCTGCGAGATCCATCTTAATATTGTCTTCCCATCTGTGCCTAAGTCTTCCTAATGGTCGTTTACCGACTGGATTTCTAATCAGAACTTTGAAAGTGTTCCTACTTCCTTCCATTCTGTCTACATGAGCTGCCCACCTGAGCCTCCTAAACTTGATGACCCCTAACAATCTTTGGTAAACAGTACATATTATCCAGTTCCTCGTTATGAAATTTCCTCCATTTCTCATTCCCGTTCTTCGGGTCGAAATATTCGTCTCAGGATCTTGTTCTCGGATATTTTCAGTCTGGGTTCTTCCCTCAGCGTAAGCGACTATGTTTTGCAACCACACCGAACAAACATGATTATCGTTTTTATATATTTTAAGCTTCAAACTCCTCGACAGAACTCGCGACGACAAAAGATTTTGAACTGAATAATAACACAAATTTCCTGCTTTCAGTCGACCTTTTAATTTCTTCGCGGATATGATTTTGGTCTGTTAACATGATCCTGGATATTTGATAGTATTTATTTTGTCGAAAGTATTATTTGATATAGTCTAAATAATAATTCTAATAATAAGAGATAATTAAACGGAAATTACGTGGTGGCTCAGTGGTAGAGCGTTCACCTCCGGTGCTTGGGGTCCCTGGTTCGATCCCAGCTCGCGCCGTGTGGACTTTGTGGTGGACAAACACTGTGCTCGTGGGTTTTCTTGGGGTACTCTCGTTTCCTCCCACTTTTTTTCATTCCACCATTTCACTCATCTCTCATCATCACCGTCTCCTTTAGCCTAACCGGCTTAATCGTGGGACGTAAAACTTAAAGATTTCATTTCATTTTTTTAAAAAAACGGAAATTACACGACGAAGCAGTTAATGCGGTAATGATCTACAAATTACTTGAAAGTTCTAGGTGAAGGCATGGCTTGATTCTTGACGCGAAGACCTGCTAGCGGCTAAGTCTGAAGTTCAGGGTCATATACGTAACTCCACGTTACCTGCTGCCCTTGGGCCCGTTAAACTTTCTTCGACAGTGAAAAGTGAAAGTGAACTTGAACAAGTACGTGTTGCAACGGCACAGTACGCTGTGGTTAAAAATGAATTTTTACGGCGACAAAAAGAAAAAGAACCTGTTTTGCTCGCCAGTTGCTCAAAGTGACGTTTGGAATATTATGCCTCATGACGTAATTTCGGTAATTTCAGTAATGGAATCTTGTTTCACAAACATCTCTCATATCGATATGATAACAACATTCCTGCAATGGCCTCGGTTCTATGTATTTATGCATAAAAGGACGATAAATAAATAAATATACTGTGTATGTCTGTATGTCACATACATTCGCTGTGTACACAAAGCATTAATTTGATAAACCGAAGCAGTTCAATGTTATCAGGTTTATTTCACAATCTAATCTCACAACTAGCGAATTACTCACAATGGATCCAATGTTTACAGGGTTATTCATTTACATGTCCGAATTGGCTACTCTTTTCTTCACACTACCAATTTCGGAAACAAGTAACCAATTTAGGAAACAATAAGTAAATATGACTATGATTTTAGGGAAAATTAAAACCTGTACCGGTTATAGTTTATTACAAAGTAACCCTTTCACCAAAACTTTTCTCTTTTTTCTTTTCATTTTTTTGTAAGATGAAATCAAAGGAAATTTTCAGTTTAGCGTTCAACGATCAAGGACGCCGATCCTGGGGGACAGGAGGGGCCCGGGCCCCCTCCAAAGCTCATGTGGACCCCCTTATTGTACTTATGAATATATCATATTTGGCATAATTTGAAATGAAATGAAATGAAATCTTTAAGTTTTACGTCCCACGGTTATGCCGGTGAGGCTAAAGGAGACGGTGATAATGAGAGATGAATGAAAATGGTGGAATGAAGAAAGTGGGAGGAAACGGGAGAACCCCGAGAAAACCCACGAGCACGGTGTTTGTCCACCACAAAGTTCACTTGGCGGGGGCTGGGATCGAACCCGGGACCCCAAGCACCAGAGGTTGGCATAATTTGAATGCAATTCGTCTTAAAATCCTCATATATATGCCTTCTGCATCGGAATGTCCCCCCCCCAAAAAAAATTTACAGAGAAATCGGCGCCCTTGCCAACGATTATGCTCTTTAAGCTAAAGGGGAGGTATAATTAAGGCAAGTGAGTGATGAAGGGGGAATCGGTGGGATGATGATGTTGGAGGAAAAAGTACCCCGAGAAAACTCACGGACATGATGTCCACCACAAACTTACTTCTTTGGGAATCGAACCAGGGACCCCATGCACCAGAAGCTCTACCACTGAGCCACCGTTTCCCCATTTTATCTTTTGTAGAATTTGATTATCCTTGACGTATGTAGCTCGAATATAAAAACAAGTGAGTTACGCTTCACGGTGTAAAGTACGGCAGACGTCCAAACTATACGTATTTAATACTCAAACTTGGGGGCGGCGGTGGCTCAGTGGTAGACTGTTCACCTTTGGTGCATGAGGTTCTTGGTTCGATCCCAGCTCACATCAAGTGAACTTTGTTGTTGACAAAGCCGTGTGCGTGGATTTTCTCGGTGTTCTCCCGCTCCTTCCAATTTCTTCATTCCACTGTTTCATTCATTTTTCGTCATGACCGTCTCTTTTAGCCTAGCTGGCATAACCTTGGGACGTAAAACTTAAAGATTTTTTTTTTTTCATTTCCAAATCTGAACCTTAATCCAAGACCCTGATCTATTGACTCAGCATGGTGGCACCTTTATAATCATCTTTCGCTAGGATCTGAGTCCTGTCACTATTGGTAGATAATAGTAAACATTTCAAAATTGTATATGTATGATTCGTCAAAAGTAGTTTCAAATGATAACGGAGAAGATAGTGGGAAAGAAGAAAATTATTGACTACTTTATGTCGAAGAAGATAATAGGAAAGAAGACAAATATCGACCACTTTATGACGAAGAAGATAGTGGAAAAGAAGGGAATATGTAACGAACCAAATTTTAGATTTGTTTCATTTCCGAAAAATAAACTCTGACATCTCTTTGAGTAGCTCCGTCCCAGTGAAATAAGAAAATATTAAATTTAATATCTTATGTCAGAGATTATTTATGCTAAGAAATATCATAAGATGGCCTTGTGTTTTATGTAAAATTTTAAATACTTATACCATATTATATATATATATATATATATATATATATATATATATATATATATATATATATATATATATATATATACACGAGGGTCATTCGGAAAGTAAAGAACGTTTTGCGCTAGCGCGTGCGCGTGTTCCTCCACCCCCGCTGCCGCTGGGTTATTGACCTGGGCATGCTTTAGCCTCAGTCTGACACCAGCTGCGATCCGCTGATTACTGATCCCGCCAAGTGTGAGGTTCGTAGTGTGATAAGATTTTTGAATGCACGAAAAGTGCGTCCGATAGAAATTTATAGACAAATCACTGAAGTGTATGGAAATGCAATGAATGAAGCATCAGTTCGTAAGTGGTGCATTATGTTTAATGACGGACGGACGAATGTGCACGATGAGGAACGCTCGGGCCGGCCTTCTGTTGTGACTGACGAACTCAAAGGAAGAATTGAGCGGAAAATTCAAGAGGATAGTCGATTCACTATTGATGGGCTGCACGGGTGGAAGCCACTACGGCAGTGATGATGAACTTAAGGAAGCTGTTAGTGATTGGTTCAACAGTTTGGCGGCAACTGTGTATGCCGAAGGCATAGAAAAACTTGTACCACGGTATGACAAGTGTTTAAATTTACACGGCGACTATGTCGAAAAGTAACTTAAGTATCACATAGTATGTAACACAAATTTCGCCTTTGTATATCAGTTATTAAAGTGTTTATACAAAAACGTTCTTTACTTTCCGAATGACCCTCGTATATATATATATATATATATATATATATATATATATATATATATATATATATATATATATATATATAGGGTCTGATTTAGGGGGATGCAAAGATGCACGTGCACCATCCCTTCGTTGTAAATATACACTAACTAAAAAGATAAGCCAGCAGTGAAAATACCAACACTTTTCGAAACATTCTGCCATCCTATTTCCATTTGGGGCTTTGCTTTGCAGGAAAGTAGAGCTTTGCAAAAGCAATAGTTTAAGTCGATTTTCAAAAGATTCAAGGGAAAGGATTCACCAAGAAAAACAATATAGCATTTGGCAAGTAAGGAAGAAAACAGAAACCAGGAGGGGAGAAGAACACTTGCGACACACTTTAAAATAATTCCTCAGTTCTAAGCATCAGTGTTATCAAGGATAAAGAACGTAGTCATATGTCACTTTGAAGAGTTTCAGTGTGATTGATTACTTTGGTAGTTATTGGTGCTCCCCCATCTCAAACAATTCTGGATCCGGCACACTATATATATATATATATATATATATATATATATATATATATATATAATATATATATATATATATATATATATATATATATATATATATATATATATATATATATATATATATCTATCCGTGTCGCCACGTTTGGCCTAATCCTCGTTTTGCCTAACCAATTATTTGACACTTTTATGACAGATAAATGATAAGATTTCTGTCCGTCATTTTAGGCGAAAAAAGGATCCTCGTTTGGCCTAATCCTCGTTACGCCTAAAATGGCGGACAATAAGAAAAAATCGTGGAAATTCAACTAGAGGGAAATTATATAAGAGATAATTCCCTAGTATATAAAGAATTAAGAAATGCAAAATATATAGATTAATATTATATTAACTATTTTCGAGGAGTTAGGATTATCAAAACTCCTTTATGTATTTACTAGGTCCATGGATATATACGAATATATATGAGTAGGTGAATAGCAAAACCCGTTAAATTCACATTTTAAAATTTGTGACAAATCGAGAAAAACTGCTTAAACGCGTCATAATTGTAAAATAACATTAGAAACTAGAGAACATTAAAAAATCAAGAATAATGTGAGTGTTGGTCTGTCGAAAGCTGTATAATCACACTAATCTGTGAATTGCGTTATTGAAGAAGATAGTTTGGATTTAACAGGTTTTGCGTATGGAAATGGAAATAACAGCTTTTGCATCTGGACAAGCGGCCATTTTGTTGAGGCTCAAGATACAAAACCTATCAAAAAGAAAGGGAGTCAGAGTCAGAAATCAGTGTTATGTCTACTAAAATATTGGGGGAGGGGATGTATTATCAACTATACATTGCACAAGATTGGCACAAATGAATATGGATACATAAATGCTACATTAATTTTGTTCTAAATTGAAAACAATGAATCCAAATGTGCAAAAAATTGACTTATGTAACCTCCTCTCCATCATCATCTACTAAATGGAAATCCATATCGACGTCGTCCTCTGGTGCATCACCATTTTCTCGGTTTTCTATTCCTCAAAAACCTCTTTGTAAAACTTGAGCTTTGAGCTGCTTTCTATCGTCAAACCCTTCGTAACTACAAGCGGAGTTAATTATACCTCTCCGTATACATTTCTAAACTGAATGACTATATTTGGGAAGAGTTTGTAACCTTTTATGGACTAACATAGGGTGAACATTAATTTGCCAATTATCCCAATATATGAATTTGAAATATAGCAAAACAAAATGTGCAAATGTTGAGTTTGAGCAAAACAGTGGCAAAAAGAGAATCAGAAATGGTAAATAAGTGGCAATTTTTTTTAACATGTTGTACCAGAAGCATGTTATAATTTTTAATGGTAATTGACACGAGACATTTTAAGAAAGAGGTTCTGTTGAAGCTGAAGAGACCGTTTAGAGAAGAACCTAATCCAACAATGTTCTGTTCAAAGTAAAGAGTTACCCTGAAATACAAAACAAACGACTTTTAACCATAGATGGTCCACTCACCTTGCCTTTTTGGCTACATTTCGTTTCCAGTTTTTCATGTGTCTTGTACGTTTTCTAGACAATTTTGGTGTTGTCTGATAACAAAATTATGATCATCGCTGCTTAGAGTATCGTTTTCTTTCGATTTTGTGTGCATTTGTCTAGTAATTATTAAAGAGAAGCAAATAAGCACAGAAAAGTTTCACGAACAGTTAGGTTAAGACGTATAGTGTCTCCATTTTCAGTCCAGTGTGCGCGGTGGCTCAGTAGTAGAGCGTTCACCTCCGGTGCTTGGGGTCCCTGGTTCGATTCCAGATCGCACCATGTGGACTTTATGGTGGACAAATACCGTGCTCGTGGGTTTCTCGAGGTTCTCCCGTTTCCTCCCACTTTCTTCATTCCACCATTTCATTCATTTCTCATCATCACCGTCTCCTTTAGCCTAACCGGCATAACCGTGGGACGTAAAACTTAAGATTTCATTTTTTTTCAATTTTCAGTCCAAAAAAAAAAAATGAAAGCGCACACTTCAAATTCTGCCAAATAAAATTTCGAATGATTTACGAAGAGTTGCAATAAATATTCAGATTACTAAACTAATCCTATACTGTACGAAACCTCAAATTGTTTGAAATATGGAATTAACCGGGTTTGATTCTGCTCTTCTCATGAGGTTATTTGCAGGTTTGGAATTTAACAGTTTATGAAACTGAATTTGAAAGAGGGATTTAACTGGTTTTGCATCTGTTGCCATGATGGATTTAACAAGTTTTGGTAATTGGCACATATTTCAATCTCAATTTTCAACTAGTCAAAATGGCTTTTTCTACTGAATACTATTTGGAAATAATAGCTTTCCAACTAAGGTTTCCAGAGCAACCACTATCTCATTTTTTTGAAAAAGTGAATTTAACAGGTTTTGCCATTGGCGTATTCATATATCGTATATATATCGACACGTTATCTAACGATCCAAACGATTTATGGTATGGATTGCAAATCTTAAGAGTAGATTTCATCTCAGTTTGAGTCTTCTATTAAAGTAAGAACTAGTACAACTTTCGGTTTCAATATTGATTCCTAAATATTAAAAATCGTAAGAGATAATGAGAAATCGTTTTTGATGAGAATTCAGTTTCTGATAAACAGGTTGCATGTCTCACATTATCACTCCATTCCTTCCGTAAGTTATAGATATATTTCCGGTTTCAATATTGAATCTGCATAATTTGGAAATCTACAGTAATTTAACAATGTAAAAAGAAACTCACATGTAAGAGAACAAGGTATAATTTTTTTTTTTTTTAACAGCTGGTTTAAAACAGCAAACCCTGGTGCGATGAGTCTCTTTATTTCTGTCATACGAGTGGAAATGGAGTGTACCAGCAGGACAACCACCCTCGTAACAGATCCCGGTTGGCCACCATCTGTTTGGAGGAGCATTCGACTTCTTCCTGCTGAAACAACCACCGAGAAGCCCGGATTTCAACCTCATTGTGCATCTCAGAGACTTATGCTATGGACATTCCCGGTAGTATGTGAAACGAGTGGAAATTCAACTCAAAAGTTGTCATTTCAAAAGTAATAATAAGAAATGAAATATATTTTTCTTCTTTTTTGTCAGTAACACCTTGAGATGTTTGAATTGTGGAATTATCCAAAGAGCAATTTGTCAGCGGAGCGATTTGTCACAAATTACTCATTGCAATCATAATGGTCCATTGTTAAGTTATGAGCAAATTTAGGGATCCTTTGTCAGATCTAGCTCGAAATAGTTACAAATTTCATACGAATTGTAATTACAATAGAATCAAAATCGGATCTCTTATAATGCATTAACAGTTTCAAAAAAGTGTTGAAACTGGAATAAAATCATCTGAAAGATCAGCAAAACCTATAATAAAATACTTTTGCACCTACATAAGAAGAAACACAAACTATATTTCCTTTAACGTACCGATTAGCAGTACCATTTGACAATATCAGATATTTGGAAACAAACTGCAAACTAAAAGTTACTTTTGAACAGCACTCACCTTTAAACAAAATTAATAACAGGTGTAACTTTTTGTGTTTCTCTCGTCTCAAATATAATCACTATACACCCTGTGGGGTCATTAATATTCTCAAAATGGAACGGAAAAGTAACTGTACAATTGTCGAAACATTTTTCCGAAAGCAAATAGTCCTATTACAAATTAGTTATGGAAAAATGAAATGAAATCTTTAAGTTTTACGTCCCACGGTTATGCCGGTTAGGCTAAAGGAGACGGTGATAATGAGAGATGAGTGAAATGGTGGAATGAAGAAAGTGGGAGGAAACGGGAGAACCCCGAGAAAACCCACGAGCACGGTGTTTGTCCACCACAAAGTTCACTTGGCGGGGGCTGGGATCGAACCCGGGACCCCAAGCACCAGAGGTGAACGCTCTACCACTGAGCCACCGCGCCCCCCAAATTAGTTATGGGAAAACTAATTTGTATTTCTCACTTCTTCACATAGTAGGGAATATTTTTTTTACGAAAAATTTCCTTCCAGTTTTATCTCCACGATTTTTTTATAGTCCACCATTTTAGGCAAAACGAGGATTAGGCCAAACGAGTATCCTTATTTCGCCTAAAATGGCGGACATAAAGCTTATCTTTTATCTGTCATAAAAGTGCCAGATAATTGGTTAGGCGAAACGAGGATTAGGCCAAACGATGCAAGATCCTATCTATCTATCTATCTATCTATATATATATATATATATATAGGATAGGGAGTCCATAAAGTCCTGCAGGAAAGTAAAACTTTGGAAACCGTTACGTTTAAGTGTATACATTTTTGGGGTTGGGAGAAGGGAAGCTTAAAGTTTTGTTCTGGCTACAATGCTCGATGACATTTGCACTTGTAATTACGTGACTTAAGATGACGTCTATTCAAGAAAAGGCACAATGTGTTTTGTGGTTTGCAGAATTAAAATCTTGCGTTTCAGTTCGGAGAAAGTTCCAAACAACATATGGGAAAACACCCTCAGCAGAAACAAGTATCAAGAGGTGGTACGAGAAGTTCAAAGAAAGGGTGTGTGTGTGTCAGATTTACCACGCAGTGGAAGGCCAGGAACGAGTGATGATGTGATACGCATGTTGCAGGACAGCTTAGCCCAGGGGTGGACCCAGGGGGGGGGGAGGCGATCGGGGCGATCGCCCCCCCCAAAGAAGAAAATTTCTTATTTTATATATATAAATAAAACCCATTCCAAAGTTTGGAACCCATAAAAGTAGCAGTATGACAATCCACCGCCGCCTTCCCCCAGAAGTCGGTCCTGGATCCGCCCCTGGCTTAGCCAGGAGTCCAAAGAAGTCGCTTAAACGTAGGTCATTGGAACTCGGAATACCGAAGTCAACGTTACACAAGATCGTACGCAAGAATTTGAAGATCCGGCCCTATAAGTTAAAATTTGTGCACGAGCTGATAGAGGAAGACTGTGACATGAGAATGGAATTCTCTGAGTCAAGGCTTACCCGCTTACAAGAAGAGGTGACCTTCTATCTCAATTTCTGTTTTCATATGAAGCCACATTTCATGTCGGGAAAAGTGAACAGGCACAACTGCCGAATTTGCGGGTGGAAAATCCACGTGAATTCGAGAAGCACAAGCGGGGTAGTCCCAAAGTCAATGTATGGTGTGCTGTTTCAATGGACCATATTATCAGCCCTTTTTTCTTCGAGGAAGAAACGATAAATGGTAACAATTATCTGAACATGCTACAGACATTCCTTTTGCCAGAACTTACTAGGTTAGGCATTCTTAATGAGGTCCACATGTAACAGGATGGGGCACCACCGCACTATGCCCTTCAAGGTCGACGGTTTCTTAACGAAGAATTTAAGGAGAGATGGAATGGCCGAAGAGGACCCACACCTTGGCCTACTAGATCACCAGATTTGTCGCCTTGTGATTACTGGCTGTGGGGAACGTGAAGACCAAGGTGTATTCGCAGAAGCCAGCTAATCTGCACGATCTCAAGAACAAAACAACTGATGTGCTTTTGAACATTCCAGACGAGCACCGCCAGCACGCAATTCTTGGTTTCCCAAAAAGACTGCAAGAGTGTTTGGACGTGAATGGTGCACAATTGGAGGTTTGCGATGAACCTTAACTAGCTGAAACAAAACTTTGAACCTTTCTGTAAGTACACCAAAAAGTATTTGTTAATACATTACGTAGTTTCCAAGTTATAAAATTTTACTTTCCTGCAGGACTTTATGAACTCCCTCTATATAATATTTATGTGTAATCCACTGAATGTTCACTCAATATAAATTACAGAAGTATTTAGTAAACATAAAATATGTTATCAAGGATCTTATAAAATAGAGGATATGCCCTTACAACATAATCTTGAAGCCATACGTTACAGTTTCGTCACCCCTACTCTGCCCACTCCGCCCAATAGGATCGCAATGTTTTGAGTCAACAATCATGGCGGAAACCAAAGTAACCAATCAGACGATGGCGGAAACGAGAGTAGCCAATCAGACGTGCCGATGCTCGGTTGTTTTTTGGCTTCATCGATTTTAGGATGACGATACATATGGGCAGATCCTCTATTTATAACATCCTTGTATGTTATATCCAAAATTTAATTAATATCGTAGAAGAAGAAAAAGAATGGATGTTACAGATATGTACAAGTTTTTTTGTTGAAAATAGTAGAACAACTTGTTCCTTTTCTATAACCACACTGGTGGTTTTATAATAGGAATGCCGCAGCCATGAGCCATTCAACTATTACTCTATGATTGTTAAATAGTAAAAATTGGTGTAAATTACAATTGTTATACACTTGGTCAGGATCACAACCGGAGTTGCAATAAAATGGCGCAGGCATAGAGCCCGAAGTCGCCCGTGTTAAACTGTTTGTCAGATAGCTAATTTTTTATGACATTGAAAATTAACACCAGAAATGTTCACACTCTTTAAAATTGGAAACAAACATAAATTGAACTAAAAAGAACACTTGTAAAAATATATATATATATAATATTGTATCAAACATTGTATTGGAGTTCAAGACGGCTGCTTATCACGACGCCATGTTGTCTCGAACCCTAGTAGAACAACGATATATATATATATATATATAATGTTGAAAAATATCGAAAGTTAGTTAAATTTAGAAGAAAGAATACATGTTGCTAGTTTTGTAAAAAACGATTAAACCTGTTCAGTGCAATAGACTATATTTATTAAAATATTAAAAGTATAGTTCGAAATGAGTAACATAAGTGAAACTGTTCAAGTAAATTAAGTTCAGGGCCCCCAACTGCTAAAACCTCACTTTACGATATGCCGTAATCCTTTAAATCATCACTGTAGTTGCCTGTACTGAATAATTTATTAGTAATTCAATCAACTATTATGTATTTTTAACAGAACGTGAGTATGATGACGTCGAGGTTAGAGTTTATTATACTAAATACCATATATAAGCTAAGTACAGGAAATGTTTATAAATTAGCATCTGCAACTAACCAGGTTGATCTATAATTTACGTCGTCACGGTGATATTATGGAAGGAAGCCGCCTTTGTGGTTAATAGTTCGAGCGAGATATATATATATATATATATATATATATATATATATATATATATATATATATATATATATATATATATATATATATATATATATATATATATGCCAAACCTTTTATATGTGAATCTGGCGTTTGGAATCCTTTTATGCCTGTGGCCCATTAATCATGCCTGTGGCCCAAAGTATAAATATCTCCTGTGTTGTCGGTGTTGCCTTATAGATGCCTTCATATAGGTGTGTACTTCTCATTCGTTTGGAGCTATTTTTACTGTATAGCCATCATCCACAGTTTTGTGTACGCTCACTCATGTGTTGAAGCTATGTTATATTGGATTTACGTTATCTACAGTCTGTTTATCTAGGAAATAAAATATTATGTTAAAGGATACCTTCTACATTTAAGAAACCACATCAGGAGAATCTGGAAAGCGACACCCTGAACGTTTTATTTATTTTTTTAAAATAAGTTTACAGTTTCACTTCATCATCGTATGAAGAAGAAGATATATGTGTGTGATACATATCTACCATTTTATGCCGAAGAAGATAGTGGGAAAAAAGATAAATATCGACCACTTTATGGCGAAGAAGATAATGAGAAAAAAATAAATATCAACCACTTTATGGCGAAGAAGATAGTGGGAAAGAAGATAAAAATCGACCATTTTATGGCGAAGAAGATAATGAGAAAAAGATAAATATCAACCACTTTATGGCGAAGAAGATAGTGGGAAAGAATACAAATATCGCCACTTTATGGCGAAGAAAATAGTGGGAAAGAATACAAATATCAACCATTTATAAGTCTATTTATCATCCACAAAGTACTCAAAATATTAAATGCACATAGTAAAAACAAGATAAAATATTCATGATAGCTTAATAAATCACAATAACAACCAGGGCTGCACCCACGGAAGCGAAGGGATCCACCGGATTGGGGACTCCCTCAAACTTTAACTGAACTCAATACAAATTTGTTCACTTTCTTAATAAAACATTTTAGCAGAGAAATGATTGATCTAACATAAATATTTGATCTAAGCCTTCTTTCATAGTCATTCCTTTCTTATAAAAACAATTTAGTTCTATCATCTTTTTTTCTGGGAATGTAGGTGACTAGTTAAAAAATACTTATCATTTTTATTTTCGGGTGTAAGATAAGAACATGTCAACACTACATAAACGAAATGTCTTGTAGTAATGGAGACCGCTAGAACATCGGACCCCCCCCCACACACACAAAAATTTCTGGGTTGGGTCTGATATCAGGACTGAGAATAATTAATTAATTTATTATTATTATTATTATTATTATTATTATTATTATTATTATTATTATTATTACTAATAATTATAATAATAATAATAATAATAATAATAATAATAATAATAGTAAAATCTTAGATACTATGAACTTAGCTACCTCTCGTCTGAATCTGAAATTTTGTATTTGAATCAGATTTGTATAATCCAGATCTGGGTTTCGAGTCTCAGTGCAAGATTCAAATTATGAACACGGATCTGAATCTTGAATCTGAATCCAGATCCAGTATCCGAATTTCGAATCCAGGTTTGGGGTCAAATCGAAGTCCGGAATCAGATCTAGATCCAAGGTCCGGATCTCGGACGCAAATTGAGGCTTGGACCAAGGTTCGAAGCTGGAGCTAACCAAATCTAGTTTGATCTCGGATATTCAGATATTACTTTTTCTTTTCTTTTCTATGTTTTATCCTAGGCTAATATTATCCCACTGGGATCGAAACTTGGACCAAGCGTACAGAAGCACATGGGTTAGATACTTGGATGTGTAGAAGTATTTTACGATTCTGATGTCCATTAATACTATAACTTAATTAACGGGAGGGGCACGGTGGCTTAGTGGTAGAACCCTTAACCTCTAGTATGTGGGGTCCCTGGTTCGATACACGGTCAAGTAAGTTTGTGGTGAACAACATCGTATCCGTGGGTTTTCCCCGGGATACTCCCGTTTCCTCCCACATACACATTCCACCAATTACTACATTATCATTCACTTGCCTTAATCATTGTCTCCCTTAGCCTAACGGACATAATTATGGAATGTAAAACTAAAAGATCTCATTCCATTTTCATTTTTAATTAGCGAGAACTAGTGACACTTTCTCTCCATATTTCTCGTTTTTTTTTTTAATTAGTTTTGCTTGCTACTTATCAGCTGGCAAATATACAGGCAAATTCAACTTAATAGAAGCTAGCATCTACCATGCACTCATAGGAGTACAAAGGTCTTTATATAACCTAAAGCATTACTCATAATAAACCATCATAAGCTTAGCTTACCTCAATTGTGCGTATCCGAAGTGATATGAAGATAGCGTGACAGCACAAGTGTGAATAACAGTTTGAATAAAAAGTAACTTGTGCGAATTGTACACAACATCTCTCGTACGCAATATCCGGAAATAAAATTCAGTATTCAAAAAAAAAAAAAAAAAAAGTATGATGACAATTGAAGTAGGAACCTCAAGCATTAATTTTCACAGGATCTAAATTAAGATAATTAAAACATATAAAAAAATAAAAATAGAAAGTAGTGTTTTTTTATGTTCTTTAATACATACTCTTATTTAAATACGTACGTATTGTAGTATTTGAATCAATACTCCATTGAAGTTTCCACTGTGTAAACAAGGGAAAGTTTCTCTCCTAATGGGGAAACATAGTCTTAAAGAATAGCCACACGTGTATTACTGGTAGAAAAAAATGAAATTTTTAAGTTTAACGTCCCACGGTTATGCCGCTTAGGCTAAAGGAGATGGTGATAATGAGAAATGAGAGAAATGGTGGAATGAAGAAAGTGGGAGGAAACGGGAGAACCCCGAGAAAACCCACGAGCACGGTGTTTGTCCACCACAAAGTCCACACGGCGCTAGCTGGGATCGAACCAGGGACCCCAAGCAACGGAGGTGAACGCTCTACCACTGAGCCACCGCGTCCCCATTACTGGTAGAGCAAACATATGGAGACTAGACATCAAATATGTAATGAATGCCTTTAAGAAATTCGAAATGATATGATATGCCTTTTAGGGTAAGAGAGACAATGATTAAGCCAAATGAATGATAGTAGAATGAGAAAGTGGGAGGGAAAGGGACACGATGTTGTCCACCACAAACTTACTTGGTCGGGGATTGAACCAGGGACCCCATGCAGCAGAGGTAAGCGCTCTACCACTGAGTCACCATGACCCCTTAATAAATTCGAGTGAGGCAGTGACTACTACTTGTTTCCCAGGAAGTGATTTGGCTGGCGCCCTTGATCTAGATTGGTGTCTTACAATTTATACCGGCTCATGTGTACTCGAGTTTGCTGTGATTGCTCGTTCGGAAGATGTGTCCACATACTCGCTTATAAACCTTTGTATATGTTAATGGTTACGCCCTAACACAATTAAATCGAGATATTGAGTGTCCTCCAGTTACGTATGTCTACAGGCAGAGGCGACTCCTCTATACCACGCAGGATTCTACTAGCATGTGCAAGATTAGTACCCTAGTGCTAAAGGTATCGTTGGTACCGAAGAGCCACCGGGTACCGTATCGCATGGTATGACTACAATAGCCCAGTAGGGTCCAACCAAATTTCAGGAGTCTCTAGAATTCAAGAAAGGATTGCTGATTCCTGGTTCTGCCTACTGTATGAAACATTAAATCTCATGCTGAACCTTCTCCCAAACTGAATGCCATGTATAGATCGCAATTTGAGAATCGGAGCCGTAGCCACTGTTCCTTCTCTTGCTCCGGTAGGGTCGTCCAAAATCCACTCATTGTTGGACAACTCCGTTACCTCAATTTAACATTCTGAGGTACCACGTACACTACCTGGCACAATGTCGTGTGTCGTGTGTGTGAGAGCCGGGAAGAACCTCTCCTCCCCTATTAGGGGAAAAAATGAAATGAAATCTTTAAGTTTTACGCCCCACAGTGATGATGAGAAACAAATGAAATGGTGGGAGGAACCGGGAGAACCCCGAGAAACCCCCCCACACGGTGTTTGTCTACAATAAAGTTCACTGGGCGGGAGCGGCGATCGAACCAGGGACCCCACGCACCAGAGGTGAATGCTCTACCGCTGACCCACCGCGGGCCCTTCCCTGGTAGAGAGTATGTCAGGCGAAGACTCCTGACTCCTTTGTTAATATGGTCGTAAATGAGTTGCTGTGACTCAGTGATAGAACATTGGCCATGGGCGCCCGAAGGAGAGGACAGGGTGGGGCCCCGGCTCACGAAAATGTGTACGTAATATAGGAAACCACGTATATTAAATACCAGAGGTAATATATCAACCATGGAATGCCCTCCCCCTAGAAAATTTTCTTCGGGCAACCCTGGCATTCACCTCTGGTAAATGGGGTTCCTGATTCAATCAGAACTTACGACAACTGGGCTTTGTAATAGACAAACGAAGTGCGTGTGTGTTTTCTCCGGGTTCTCTCGTTTCCTCCCACTTTTTCATTCCTTTACCTCATTTATTCTCATCATTATCGTCTCCTTAAGCCTTCAGGGTATGACTATGGAATGTAAAATTTAAAGATTTCATTTTGTCTTAAATGTGGATGTGCCTGGTAGAAGATACTTAACTGTTATTTTTAGGCTCTACAGGTAGAGACACGTTAGTTAATGCTCAAGCGCATTTTATTCTTCTCTAATTAG
This sequence comes from Thermobia domestica, assembly GCF_964235325.1. Lineage (NCBI taxonomy): Eukaryota > Metazoa > Arthropoda > Insecta > Zygentoma > Lepismatidae > Thermobia > Thermobia domestica. The sequence goes on along the minus strand of NC_137469.1, from coordinate 16,857,583 downwards.
ATCTCATCTATTTCACATTAGTATTGGCCTCAACTTGTTAAGGTACGGTTATACCGAAATTTTCCTAATACAACCTTCCCTTTTTCTCTTTCAATAAGACGAAGAAACCAAAATAAGCACATTGTTTTAAATGGAACCTACTGATATTGCATGCTGAATCAGGCTTAATATCTCCTTCTTTTTTTTAAAAAAAAAAAAAAAAAACATGTTTGTTTTTTGCAGTGGACGATCAAGTCCTCAGGACGCTGATTGACTACTCTCTCACACACACATACATACACAGACACACAGCAATTTTGTTTTCTCAATTTAAAATAGGGTTCTCTTTACTGAAAATCTACTGCTGCTGTCTAAGCCGCAGAGAACGTTTTTGTCGCCAACCCTGATTTGCCTCTATGTAAGGAATACTGATCGCTAAACTCGGAATAAACACGCTGTTCTATGAAGGGTGAACGACGATTCGAAATAGAAAAATTTGAAAGTGAACGATGAAACAGGAAAATTTCGGTATAATCGTACCCTTTGACTACGACTAGTCCTGTGTGGTCCCATCAACTTCATCAGGTGCGCTAGATTTCAGAAATATCATGAACATATACATGCATTGATAGACTAAATGTAATGAATACAAAAACATACAAAAATTATTTTTAAAAAGTACTTGTTTCGCTCTAGTCTTCGGACCGATATACAGATGGTGATAAGAAAAATGGAAACACCTGAACGAAATTGCAACTTATCAGATTAATATGGTGTCGGGCCACCTTTCGATTTCAAAACAGCCTTGATGCGACGTGGGATGGAGGCACAGAGGTCGTAAATGGTAGCAAGTGGAATTTTACACCATTCCTCGTGCAGGGCATCGCCCAGTTCTGTGAGAGAGGATGGAGGTGGAAATCGTCGCCGAAGTCGTGTTTCCAAGACGGACCACAGATGTTCAATTATGTTGAGATCTGGGGATTGGGCGAGCCAGGGAAGGTGTTGAACTTCATCCCGATGTTCCTCAAACCACGCTGCAATAACGCGAGCTGTGTGAATGGGTGCATAATCATCCTGGAGGATGGTGTCATTGTCCGGGAACAACATCCGGACCATAGGATGCAAGTGGTCTCCTAAAATTGCGACATAATCGTTGGCAGTGATTCGTCCGGTAAGTGTGACCACAGGACGCAATGAAAACCATGATATGGCGGCCCACAAAATCACCGAGCCGCCACCATGTTCCACAGTTGGGCGGAGACACTGCAGATCATAAGTTTCTTTGGGCGTTCTCCACACATAAACACGGCCCGTGGTTGGGAATAGGGTTAAGGATGACTCGTCCGACCATATCACACGTTTTCAATCCTCAACGGTCCAAGTTGCATGGTCGCGGCACCATTTGCGGCATGCGAAAGCGTTATGGTCCCTGATGAGCGGTTTGGCACGTGCAACACGACCCCGTAAGTTCATGTCATGTAATTCGCGGCGGACTGTGATTGTCGAAACAGGGTGGGGGAGGTGCTGATTGAGTTCCTCCGTCACTTGCTCCGCAGTGGCACGACGGTTTTGCGTGACAATGCGCTTTAATACCCGGCGTGACCTGTCACTCATGATTTTCTTCCGCCCACTGTTCCGCTTCCCCGATGTGGTTTTCCCGTGTGTTGTGTAGGCCGTCATCACCTTCGACACTGTCCCACGCGACTCACCTAACACAGTAGCCACTGCCGTCACACTCACTCCACATAATCAGGCACCAACTATTTGCCCACTTTGAAAATCTGAGAGGTCTCCCATTTTACACTACCTCCGTCTGCTGCAGCCACTGGACACTGCTGTTCCACTGCGCCTGACGTAGTATGGAGACCGACCTAACACACCACCACCAGCGGTCCGGCGCTGCGGGCGCCACGATACCATTGCCAACCCATACATCTGACGTGTTACCAACTACAGGTGTTTCCATTTTTCTGATCACCATCTGTATATAAACATGAAAGTGTCTATGTTTGTGATTTCATACCTCTTTGAACTACCCGACCGATCTCAATCAAATTCTCAACATAGATGAGATTCAAGCCTGGGATGGTTTTAATCTTTTCACATTGACGATATAACTTAGGGGAGGGGGAGATATTTAAAAATGATCGAAAATGACCGATATTAGTGTCGAATCCATAGTTTTTCAGGATCACTGAGATGAACAGTGACACTTCCGATGCCGTTTAAATCCAAATTCAGCCCTTTAATGTCCAAAAAATGAAACTTATTCTCCCCGTGCGAAGAACGAATATTCTGCCATTTATTCGAAGCTTAAACTGTGTACATTTAGCTTTTTTTTTCTTGTAGTTTGCCCATTAAACAACACGCGGTTACACAAGTATTGACACTTCAATCGTACTCTAATAATAAAGAGAAAAGCGCATTCATAATCAGTATCATCACTATTCATGTTTAAACAATTAAATAGGGAAAAAATGTAGTTTAAGTGCACCTTGTGTAGCCCCTACCAAAAGCAGGGACTTGAGCATTAACCCACGTAGGGAGGAAAGTGGGAGTAAACGGGAAACCTCGAGAAAACCCACGAGCACGGTGTTTGTCCACCACAAAGTCCACACGGCGTGAGCTGGGATCGAACCAGGAATCCCAAGCACCGGAGGTGAATGCTCTACCACTGAGCCACCGCGCCCCCACACGTAGGAGAGGATATATCAATGTAAACAGATAAATTGATAGCAAAGTATCGTGTATGAAGATTTAGCAAGGATAGTCTTTTAAAGTATGTGAAGTTTTCATAAGCAAAGTTCACAAGCTGCTTTGTTTGTCTTGTTAAAAACGTAAACAGAGTATTACGTGTTATTTATGTACGTCTAATAACTTTCATATGTTGTGTATGTTATTAAATAATTGTGTATGATCAATAAATAATCAATTTACCTACCTTGATTCACATGTTGTAAATTACAAACGTGTCATCCTTACTACTACAACAAACAGTAATTCTCTCAAAGCCTTAAAAAGGATTGTTAAAGATAAATAGATACTTAATAATACAGTATGATGTTATTATCATAAATACAAAATATCATATTCTACGTATACTCGTAAGCTCTAAATTATGATTTTTCGCTATCATAGATATTCTGCCATTATTGGCAGGTCACTTGCCATATCTGAGAACCTTTCTGTTTCACGGTCCTCCGCTAACCTCTTCGTCTTCATGTACGATTTTTCTCTTTTGTTATTGTCCATTAATTGCAGCTTCTTTCACCCCCTCCCTCTCTTTTCTGCCACAATGCCTTCTAGCATGTCCTTCACCATACAGTTCCTTCTTAGCCAATGTCCCAACCAATTTCTCTTTCTCTTCTTAATATCAACTAAAATTGTTCTTTCCTCCACCACCATATCTAACATCTTGTCATTCGTTTTCCGGTCTACCTAGCTAATTCTCTCAATTCTTCTCCACACCCACATTTCGAAATTTTCCACACTTTTCTGATTTTTTTTTACGTAATATTCATGTTTCTGTCCCATAAAGCACAATACTCCACACGAAAGCATTTTATAAGTCTTTTTCGCAAGTCTTTATTCAGGGTCCCACAAAATAGAATTTTCTTCCTCCTAAAGGCTTCTTTCGCCATTCCTATCCTTGCTTTTATTTCACGTTCACACTTCATATCATCACCAAGTCTCATCAAGATTCCCATGCTAGAAAGTGTTTCGGTCGCAATCCCAATAGATTCATTTACTTGTAGTGTGACATCTTCAAATTTGAATTTTAACTAATTCAGAATTTTGTGCTATTTTTTGTGTCACCAAGGAAAGAAATTCTATCATTCAAACAAGCGAAGGAGAGTCAAATCAAATTACCATCATATTTATTTCTCCCAGATTGCGACAGGGTCGTATGTGGCTTCGTGTTCATCGTGGAATCGTGAGTGGCACCAAACAACCTCGTTGAGCGTGAACTGCATAACAGTCACGGTGTCAACACAGGATTCTGCGAGGTACTGAAAACTACCGAAAGCTTTGTCTGCACTATATCAAGGAGAAAAGGCAGGGCTAGATGAACCGATCTGGAGGCCCAGGGCTAGAAAAAATGTGTAGCCTCTGGTGACTTCACCTAATACATTTCTGTGAAAGGACAGTAGAAAAGTTAAGGGAATATGTTCCATATTTTTGGTCATAGTTTATTTATGTTCATTCTTCTTACATAGCCAGAAGAATGAACATAAATTAGAGTGGAGATCCGGGGCTATAGCCCTCCTAACCTCCCTTAATCCGGCCCTAAAAAAAGGTTTGGGTACAAAACCTCGCGGCCGAAACCTCGCGGACCAAACCTCGCGGCCCAAAATCTCTCCGGGCCGAAACCTCGCCTGGCCAAAACCTCGCGCCCCAAAATATCGCCATACCCAAAATCTCGCCCCTACTCTCACCACACCAAGCTCTTCCTTCCTTTTTTTCTTTTTACTTATAAGAAAAGCAGCAGATATTGTTATACTATACTGAATTTTTATTAAGCTGCAGGCGAGATTTTGGCCCAAGAGGTTTTGGCCACGCGAGGTTTTGGGGGGCGAGGTTTTGGCCCGGCGAGATTTTATCCCGCGAGGTTTTGGGCGGCGAGATTTTGGCCACGCGAGGTTTTGACCCGGCGAGATTTTGTCCCTTGGTTTTTGGGCGGCGAGGTTTTGGCCACGCGAGGTTTTGTGCGGCGAGGTTTTGGCCACCGAGGTTTTGGTCCGGCGAGATTTTGGGCGGCGATGTTTCGGCCGCGAGATTTTGTCCGTTTCCCCCCCTCCCCCCAAAAAAAATGCTTAGGACATTATTTGCAGAAGTAATTTTATTCCTTTAAAAAAAATGATACCATGGCAAATATCAGACAGGGAAAGGGAGAATTATGATTCTTAGTTCAACATGAATGAAACATGGCGGAGAATCGTTCTGCATCCGGCCTTGTTTCTCAATTTGCAGTAAGTCACCTTCTAACAACGTGAGACTATTTAACTCTAATTCGCGATAATAATGATACAAGCAGAAGTCTAATTATTATACAATTTTCTAAATTCCCTCATCATGCACCATTTTTTTTAAAGTTACATTCAAATAACAACGCTATGGCACATCTTATTAACCCCCCCCCCCAAAAAAAAAAGAAAGAAAGAAAGAAAGCCTTCAGGACAAAAATGTAAGTATTATGTTGGGTGATGTAACAAGGAAATGAACAGAAAGCAAAAATCACGGTCATAAATATTATGAAATATGTATATTACACATTATACAGAAGTTACCGTACCTTAATGATTTAATACAACATTGAGTTCTTAGTTAATTGTATGTTTCGGTTTTCACTACGAACAGAGGAGGAGAACATTCTTTGGAAAACGAACTCGTTGACATTGGGAGAAAGTAACTATTTTTATTACTTCTTTGCAGAATCAAAAGTAGATGATGTATTAGTATTGAATGATGGAACTCGGTTGTTAAATAAGCAAATGGGTCTGTGTGCATATAACTGTGGATGAAGCAAGAAAAAAAGAAGAAATATGTGTGTGTGTGCAGAAAACTGGTCTGTAACACTCTTCAAGGTAGCTTCCTGTACCCAATCCGGTCTACCTTGTGGTCACTTTCGCCTTCGTCATCGAAGACAACGGGATTGGCCGACTATATGAGTCAAAACTAGTTTTTTGATTTTTCGTTTTCAAATGACCTTGATTTATGGTTAAGTAATCGACAGCAAAATTTCAATTTCTTTGCAGCACGACTAGTTTTATTATTATGTTTCTTCTTTTTCTTAAATAGGATTTCAAAATTACGAAATTGCTTTTTAGAATAATACGTAACTACGCGATATCTATTGATAGATGTGGGCGAGGATATGGCAGGGGCGGATCCAGGACGGACTTCTGGGCGGAGGGGCGGTGGGTTGTAATACTGCTAGTTACAGCTACTTTTAAGAGCTCCAAACTCTGTTTTATTCATATATAAAATAAGAAAGTTTCCTCTTCTGGGGGGGGGGGGGAATCGCCCCGATCGCCCCCCTTGAATCCGCCACTGGGATATGGATACAATTGTGGATGTCCACATCATTGTAAATTTTATCTGATATATTATTTTCTTAGCGAATGGCGGATAAAATTGCGGATATGTGCAAAAAAAAAAAAAATCAAACATTTTTTGATCATGTTTAGGGACATTATTAATTATTGATTTTCGAGTTTAACGTCCCGTGATTATGTCCTTTAGGCTAAAGGAGACAGATGATTGAGTCAAGTGAATGATAATGGAAGAATTAGTGGAATGAAAATGCGGGACAAAACGGAAGTACCTAATCGAATCAGGGACCCCGCGCACCAGAAATAAACGCCCTACCACTAAAGCGCTGTCTCTTCATTTCATTAGATTATCTATTCGTTTTTAGTTTGCTTTTTTTTTTTATGTGAGTTTGAAATTGATGTGGCTTACTCATCGCTGTCAACGATCTTTTATCTTTTTTAACTTTGGGTTCTGGAGAAAGATGCTCATGCCATATACGTAGCTTGATTTGAAAATATAAAATAAAACAAGCGAAATACAGCCGGCCATCTGAACTCAGAAGTTCCTGGTGGTGCAAAACTGGAGAGCAAACCCTCTATTACCAGACTACTTTCTTACCAAATTCTGTTAAGATTTGGCCACTAGGTACTGAGAAATAAAGTATCATATACAGTGGCGTATTTAAGGGTTGCATCCGGGCTTAAGCTCTCTCAAGAAATCTTACTTACTATAGTAAAGTAAATGAAATATTTTGCAGAATTTTCACATTTCCAGCAAAGCCCCCCCCGCGAAAGTTAGCAAAGCCCCCGAAACAAAATCGCAAATACGCCACTGATCATATATAAAGCAAGCCAATCCTGTCCCTGACCGAGCTTGGCCGCAAAATATAGCAACGCAAATATATCTTTATTCCTTAAACAACGGATTACTTGCTCATTGTTGTTGAGATTATTGTTGAGATCTGACCACTAAGTACCAAGAAATAAACTACCACGTACGGGCCGAGCATGTCCCTTGCCAAGCACGACCACCAAATAATCCAGCCAGTATTTACGGCGTAATAAAGTACCGCATCATAGTCGAGCCGACATTGTTTCTGACCTAGATCGGTCACCAAATATAGTAATCTTCGTTCTTTAGACGATGGGCTACTTGCGCACCAAATTTGGTTTAATTTCGACCAATAGTTACCGAGAAATAAAGTGTCATATAAAAGGCGACCCAATTCTGTCCCTGACCAAGCTTGGGCACCAAATATGGCGATCTTTATTCCTTAGACAACGGACTAATTTCCTACCAAATTTTGTTCAGATCCAGCCAGTAATTGCTGAGAAATAAAGTAGCACATAAGCCGAGTCTGTCCTTTGCCCAGCTTGACCACCAAATAATCCAGCAGTATTTATCGAGAAATAAAATACCACATGAAAGCCGATCCAACCCTGTTTCTGGCCTAAATCGGTCGCCAAATATAGCAATCTTCGTTCCTTAGACGATGGGCTACTTGTGTACCAAATTTGGTTTAGATTCGACCAATAGTTACCGAGGAATAAAATACCACATACACTTGGAGTAAAACTATAAGCTTCCATACGCTAACGGGAACCACTAAAAAATGTAATTTTTTTTTGGGGGGGGGGGTTAAAAACAATGCATTTTAACAAACAAAGTATACGAGAGGTTGTATATTTGATACTTTACAACAATTACGCCACTTCTTAAGATGAAATTGATACTAAAGTGTACCCTCCACAACGAGATAATAAACTAAAGAAAATCAATGGCCCGAGATTGGATCCGTATGGTACACCAGAATTAACATACTGTAGAAATTTAATGTAACCTTTTTCCTGGACTCCATTAATAAAAATAAATATTACTCATAAATAAAATAATTTTTTGCGTGAATTGTGATTACGAGCATATATTTACAGCACCGACATGAGAAATTATACACATTTGGACTCGTGCAATTCCCCATTGTTTAACAAAATCACTTGCTATATAGCGGGAATTTCTGTTCTACAAGTATTTTCCCCTTATCCCTATCTTTAGAGCAAATCACTCCAAAAGGTTAGTTAGTTACTGCTTCAGAGTTCATGTCTTTTACAATTTTATAGTAGTATTATATTTCCCAGTGCTATCTCTAAAAAACAAGTGATTTGAAAACTTGAATAAGTTTTCGTGCGTAATGCTTAAGAGGCCCCATCACGGCGAAATTAAAATGTAGCTAATTTTACAATTATTATGTGATATCTTCAAATATATAACAGATAATCGAAATGTGGAACAAGGCCTCGTTAGACAATATTACATGAGATACGTTTATCACGACTCACTTATTTGCTTTCCATTTCCAGCCAATTGTTATTTATTTTCTAGTTTAGATCCAATTTAGAAAATTGACATTTATTTTCGCGTTTTTAAATGGCTGCAAACGGAAAGTTGCTAGGTGACGTGTGACTTGACGGACTTTTTGAACTACTGCGCATGCGCAAACTGTTCCGGTTTCTGTTCCAGTTCTGGTTCTGGTTCCGGTTCCGGTTCCTGTTCCGGTTACGAGTTCTGTTCCGATTCATGTTCCGACTCCTGTTCCGACTAAAGCTCCAGTACCTGTTCCGGTTCCTACGGAGCAGACTACGCAACCAGTAGCCTTTTACGACTATGACCTATTGTAGAGATTACACAAGCGTGAACACCACCGGACCACGCATACGCAGAACTCGTTCACTCTTTTACGACGAAAATAGTGAAGCAGAGATTAAAACACACACACACACACACACAGTTTACGGAGCACTTGATGGCGCATGCACAGTAAAAGTAAAGTTCAAATTTAGTATTAATTATACGCATGCGCAGAAAAAGTACAGTTCCGATTCCGACTCCTGTTCCAGTTCCGGTGCCGATAACACACAGCAGCAGACTACGAACATAGAAGAGTTAATCAAAGAGAATGATCAACTTTTGAGCACCTATGTAAGATTACAACCTTTTAACTTTTACATGCAGAGATTTTATAAAGCTACAGTATATTTTTGCATGGACCGTATTTTCCTGCCCCCAAAACCTCGTTCTCTTTTCCAATCCCTGTTTAACAGAGCATATATTCTAGCACATATGTAACATAGCAGAGGTGTATTTGTTCTCTTTTAAGACAGTCAAAATTTAGGGCTCAAAGTCCTATTTGGCAACGAGTGACAGATCTGGATCCCTCAAATTCTTGCTCGGCGTATATGACATCGATATTATTTTGGTGGTGCCGAACTCAAAATCTCATAAATCGTAACCGAAAATGGTGTTTTACGGGTCAAGATGACCTCGTAGCGACTCGGTTGTTTCAGATTCGTGATCAGCGCACCGAGTTACATAAAAAATGATTTTTCCAAATTTTCAAAATTTAGGGGTCAAAGTCCTATTTGGCAATGAGTGACAGCAGCTCTCTCTCTCTCTCTCGCACACCACACACTTGGTTCACGGAGCACTTGGTGGCGCATGCGCAGTTTCAATTTAGTAGAAATTACACGTATGTGTAAACTGTTACGGTTCATGTTCCAGTTTCGGTTCCAGTTCCGGTTCCGACTACTGTTCCGACTCAAGTTTCAGTACCAGTTCCGGTTCTGTATACACAACACAGGAACGGCAGCAGATTACGAACATAGAAGAACGAGTATGACGTTGGCGGCGGTGTTTTTGTAGCACCATTATACAAGACTATGACCTATTTTCCATTCCCTAAATAACAGTACTCGTTCACTCTGTGTGTTTGGTGGACTGCTAGTAACTGGTCAAAACATTAATACAAAACTCTGAGGCCAGTTCTCCTGTTACGGGACAAGCGTCGTAAGCCTCACGTGGAAACAATATTGCATCCGCCTTACTCCACAGTTATTGCACCTGTTCCATTCCTTGGAAACACCAGTTCAAATACCATCTTTGCGATGAATACATGACCTTCCAGAATGCTGTAACCGTTATAAAAAGACTATGACCTATTGCAGACTTGACACAAGAAAGGCATAACAGCAACCCCTAGAGAGGGCTATGGACTCTTATTAAACATAGTAGAAATTACGCTGAGTCTAGAAATGCAGAAATTACACAGACCACAAAGGCTATAGCATATTTCGCAACACATATTCCTCTAGAAAGGCTGTGAGGTTGGCGGCTGCGTTTTTTTTTCGAATAGTTATAAAAGACCATCACCCTAAATAACATTCAACATCTAGCCGTATTACTCATTTTTGGTGTGGAAAAAGACTATGTCACACCTATTTATTAAAAATAACAGCATTATAAGTGTCGATATTCATCTCTCTCTCTCTCTCTCTCTCTCTCACACACACACACACACACACACACACACATGGTTTACAGAACACTTAATGGCATATGTACAGTTTCGATTGTTGTGCCAGTTCCAGTTCCGATTGAACACAGGAGCAGACTACGCAACGAGTTGCCTTTTACGACCACATTTTTTCACCCCTTTAAACACATACAATGTCTACCCGTATTGGTGTGAAAAAAAAAACTATGGCAGCATAGTAGAAGAGAGATTAAAAATAACAGCTGCAATGGTTCAGTGGTTCGTTCTCAGCTCACGTGTGGTGGATAAAGCATTCTTATTTGAGTGCCACTCATTCTAGCTTTGGAACTTCTTGTATAAAATAACAGACAAATTCTGACCAAAGCATATATTAACTAATAAATAATACCGTTACAGTTTCGGCAAATTAACTTTGCCTTCATCAGACACTTTGCCTTCATCAGATAATGTGTCTGATGAAGGCAAAGTTAATTTGCCGAAACTGTAACGGTATTATTTATTAGTTAATATATGCTTTGGTCAGAATTTGTCTGTTATTTCATTCTTATTTAGCTTATTCGGCATAACAGTGCGACGTAAAACTTTAAAATTGAATTTTAACTCACACAAACAGACATAAACACACACATGGTTTACGAGGTACGTAGTGGCGTATGTTCAGTTCCAAATCCGGTTCCAGTGCCGGTTTCGGTTCCGATTACACAGGAGCAAACTATGAACATATTTAACATAGCAAAAAATTATAAAAGACAAATACCAAAGGCTGCTAGTACTATTTTTTAACCTCCCCGTACGAAATACCATGCCCAATTTTTAAACTCTATGTAACATAGGAAAAATAGAACTTTAAAATTGCATTTTAGTTCTCTCTCTCTCTTTCTATCTCTTTCTCTCTCTCTCTCTCTCACACACACACACAAACACACACGGTGTTTACGGAGCACTTGGAGAATTCCAATTTCGGTTCCAGTGCCAGTTCCGGCTCCGATCACACGTGAGCAGACTGCAAACATATTTAACATAGCAAAAATTATAACAGACTATTACTAAAAGTTACTGGCTCACTTTTTTTACCCTATGTAACGTTGCAAAGCTAATAAAAGAGAATGACTTATTTTTACAGCTTTGAACCCCTATGTAACATAGCAAAAATTACAACCTTTTAACCCTCACATGTTGAGATTTTTTGAATAAGGCTATGGAATATTTTTGCAATTCCTATTTAACATACCAGAAAATACATAGCAGTGGCCGCAGACTTTTTCCAGCTAGAGGCGTTTTTTCTGCTACAACAGGAGAACTGCAATTTGTTCTGTATTGTAGATCTTTTTGTATTCTGCACGTAAAGACAGAGGGCACTCATAATTTCGATTTAATCAATCTTGTAGAGCTCAACAAGATTATATGACTCTTATGCGTAGTTTTTGAGGTGCTGCGCGGAGCATAAACTCATTCTGCAGTTTAAGAATATCGTATTTTGGGACTACTCCCGGACGAAGTACAGGGTGGGTGCAAAGTTCCACTCAATAGACCATTGCGTGCGAATTGGGTGGCACGGTAACTCAGTGATAATGCGCTTACCTTTACAGTCGGAATTGAAAAACAAACCGGAACTGTAATGTTTCTACGCATGCGTGTTATTTCTACTAAACTGGAACCGAAATTTTATTGGGCATACGATACCAGGTACTCCATAAACCATGTGTTTGTGCACGTGTGTGTTTTAATCTCTGCTTCACTATTTTCGTCGTAAAAGAGTGAACGAGTAAAACGGGGAAGATTTTGTATGTTATTTAGGAAAAAATGAAGAAATACCGCCACTTCTTCATTTCTGCCATTAGTCATAGCTATTCTAGACTGGGAGTTGGAATATATGTTGCGTAGCCTTTCTTGTATAATCTTAAAACGTCTGCTATGTTCGTAGTCGGCTGCAGCTTCTCATGCGTTGTGTATTCGGAACCGGAACAGAAGTCGGAACCGGAACTGGAACAGGAATCGGAACGGTTTTCGCATGCGCCACCGAGTGTTCCGTAAATCTAGTGTCTGTGTGTGTGTGACAGAAAAAGAGAGAGCTGGAATGTTATGCCGGCTAAGCTAAAGGAGCAAGCACTGCATGCAAGCGGGGAGCGAACCACTATGTTCTACTATGTTCACTCCAAAATTGTATGTGTTTGAGGGAATGAAAACAGTGTTCGTAAAAGACTATAGAAACACCAGCCTTTCTAAATTTCGTGTAATTTCTACTATGTTCAATAGGAGTTGGAATATGTGTTCATAGTCCTATGTTGTAGCCTTTGTAATCTGTGGTCATAATCTTCTATGTTGTAGTCTGCTACTGGTAGTGGTGTGTTTAATCGGAACCGGAAGTGGGAGTGGAACTGTAATTTTTCTTAGCATGTGTGTAATTTCTACTAAATTGGAAATTTAATTTTACTGCGCATGAGCAACCAAGTGTGTGTTTGTGTATGTTGGTCACTGGAGCGGGATTAAGTTCTAAGTAAGTCATGCATTTGTATGTGTGTGTGAATGACTAGACTTATACTATATTGTTAAATGCTGTTGTTATTTTTTTAGTCTCTGCTCGACTATGTTGCCATAGTCTATTTTTTACATCAAAAAAGTGCTCGTAAAAGAGAATGAGTACATCCCTGATGTTATAATGGTTGAAAAAACACCACTGGCAGTGTCATGATCGTTGTACTATGTTCATATTCTTGTTATTGTGTGTAATTCGAACTGAAATGTTTCTGCGCATGCGTGGTCCGGTGGTGTTCATGCTTATGTAATCTCTACAAAAGGTCATAGTCGTAAAAGTCTACTCGTTGCGTAGTCTGTTCCGGAGGAACCAGAACAGGTACTGGAACTTGATTCGGAACATGAATCAGAATAGGATTCGGAACCGGAACTGGTACAGGAACCAGAACTTGTACAGGAACCGGAACCAGAACCAGAACTGAAACAGGAACCGGAACAGCTTGCGCATGCGCAGTGGTTGAAAAAACATGCACAAGTTGCAAGCTTACATCCGACTTAATTGGAAAGTGTGCAAGCATGCCACAAGCCGGATTCCAGTAACTATTTTACATGGAGGGCAACCTTGCATTCAGCGTGGTTCCATTCCAACTTCTTACACTGGCGGCAAGTCAATAGCCAATGAACAGCCAATGAGTGCTATGACACTCTGCGAGGGATCTATAGTATCGCTTACAAGTACAACAAAAAGCAAGTTGTATGAAAGCGCAAAGGTAGAAAGGGGAAACGTAGAAAGCCAAACACACGCCAAGTGGTCGAAAGCTTTCTTGCTACTTGGGATGTAAGTGAATTTTTGAATTCTGCACAGTGACTTAATGGTAGAGCACTCACCTCTGCGGTCCGTGGTTCGATCCCCGGCGAAGTAAGTTTGTGGTGGACAACATTGTGCTCGGAGGGTACTCCCGTTTCCTCCCACTTTTTCATTCCACCAATACATCATTCAGTTGCTTTAATCGTCTTCTACCTTAGCATAACAAGCATAATCGTGGGAAATTAAACTCAAAGATTTCATTTCATTTTATGCTCCCTACTGATTCTTAGCGGTAGACGTTGCAAACGTTCCGTGGAAACTAAAGTTTGAAAGTTGACGTTGCGAAGTGCATGTCCCACAATAACATATGCTTATTAAATTTCACAGAATACATTTCTGAAATTGGTTCCATCATTTTGACTTGCCCTGTATAAAAAAAATATAAATAATTACAAATGATAGTTGCATTTAGGTTTACTATTAAATTACTTATATTCTAAGACATTTTGTTAAACTCATGAAGGACGTGAGCAAAGTAGAAACGAAAGTGATAATTAAGAATCGTTATAATTTTGATTCACATCCTCCACCATAAAAAAAAAAAAAAAATCATTATTTTAAGTGTAAGTAGAAATGTAAACTTCTGTAGGCGGATTGGCTTCAATGTTTGCGTTTTTGTAACTATTCGTCTTTGGTGGGAAATAAAATTGGAATTGAGATGTAGTTTCGATTGAAAACAAAAAAAATGATTAAATAATGTTGTGTTTGGTGAGTGAGCGCCAGTATTTGTAACTCATAAAAAGAAATATGTGTAAGAAGTAATTGAATTGTGGTATAATGATTTGTGCTGAAACAAGCAAGATTCACGTTTATGATACAGTTGAGCAGGGACCATGTTTATATTATTGGAGCGAAGTTCCTCTTTACTCGAATTAGGCATTCTGCCCTCTTTACTCGACTTAGGCATTCTGTCCTCTTTACTCGACTTATGCATTCTGTCCTCTTTACTCGACTTAGGCATTCTGTCCTCTTTACTCGACTTAGGCATTCTGTCCTCTTTACTCGACTTAGGCATTCTGCCCTCTTTACTCGACTTAGGCATTCTGTCCTCTTTACTAGACTTAAGCATTCTGTCCTCTTTACTCGACTAAGGCATTCTGTCCTCTTTACTCGACTTAGGCATTCTGTCCTCTTTACTCGACTTAGATATTCTGTCCTCTTTACTCGACTTAGGCACAGAGACGGCGCCAGAAACGTTTGATGGGGTGGGCGGAAAGAGGCGGACCTAGTTGCTGGGTGGGCGGACAGTGAAAATTAAAACGGCAATGTAGACATTTTTTTTTTTTTTGACAATAATTTTCAATCTTTAAACTCTTTAGTTAGCTAAGGCTCAGATCGAAATAGGGGAGGGACAAGGATGTGGAAAACAGTTGTCTTAGCCTTATAGAAGGTACAATTCCGGCATTCGCGTGGTGGATCTGAAGAAATGCAGGACTTAGGATGGGCTGCGGGAGTTCGTGGCTATACTCTCGACCTACCAAATTCCGCATGGCAGACAAAATACCTCTACTTCCAGTTTTTTAAAACAATAATAACGGTGTGTACTGTGTGGTCGATGAAGTTCAAAACAGCTTTACTTTCTCTCCCTCCAAGAATGCACATGAATGGATAGAAATAAAAGAAGGTTCAAACAATACAGACTAACAGATAATATTCTACATTTCGTTAATATCATAAAATACACAATAAGTAAGTAAAGTAAAACAAGAATAAAATAGGCTATTGCAAACATTTTTATCTTTGAAGCATTTATTACAAAAGAGCGAGACAAAAAATATAAATCATTTATATTTTCTCTCGTATATCCTTAATTTGTGTACTTAGATTTTTTAATGTGATCTCTATATGCAACAGCAAAGATCTATGTTACTAAAAGAATAGGGAAATTTGACAGCATAATTGTTTGATCATACCTTACACAGAAATCTTTGAAATTGAAACTCAAGTTGAAAAAAAATAAAACAATTATAAATTGGATAAAGAAGTAAATAGCAATTAACAAAACTTAATCATGATCCACAGAAACAACAAAGTATTTTGAACTATGAAGGGCTGATCACATGGTACGGACAAGCTTACAATAAACTTTTATACCTGCACTTTAATGGAGTAAATTGCGTTGATTGTTATGTCCAACATCGAATAATTTTACCACATTCTCTACAGCAATAGTCATTACAAGTTTTCTTTCTACTGAAAGGAAACAAAGATGGCTTAGGCGACAGTTTGCCATTCGATTACTTAGATATGTTTTAACCCGTCTAAGACACGAGGAAGAACGTTCACATGGTGAACTAGAAACAGGAATGGTGACAGCAATTACGGCTAATTTGTGAATTTCATGGAAAGCAATTTTGAAACGATCCATCACTTCAGTAAACTGAGAAACGGAGGTAATTTTGCATTGCTTTTCCTCCTCATAACGTTTCAAAACTTTCGGAAGAAGTTTCATTTTCACTTCTACACTAATGATGAGCAAATGCAAGTTCAAGACCAAGACCGGGGTGGTCTTGGTCTTGGTCTTGCACATCCAGTCTTAGTCTTGGTCTTGAGCTGGAACCCTTGGTCTTGGACTTGCACACCCAGTCTTGGTCTTGGTCTTGGTCTTGCTGCAAGAGTCTTGCAAGTCTTGCTTTTAAGAAATCTTATGCTTTTCATAGGTAAATTTTACTCTGGGTAAATTCTACAATATGCCAATAGTAACAAAAATACAATGTATGTTTCTAAATGTAATATACGAGGGCCATCCGGAAAGTAGTACCCGTTTGCGCCGCATGAAGCGCTGACGACTCGGGGTGCCGCTGGGCAAGGTCAGACCGCGTCAGTGGCTTGTCTGCCTGCTCTGTGCGAGGTTGGGTGACGCTAGCAGTGCCTGTGTTGTGTCTGTGCTCGTTTATAATGATTAAACGAATTGAGAACCCCGCCAGTTGTGAAGTGACGGCTGTGATTAAATTTCTTAATGCACGAAACGTTCGACCTTGTGAAATTCATCGCCAATTAAAGGAGGTGTATGGAAACAATGTGATGGACGAGTCGTCTGTTCGGCGCTGGTGTCGTAACTTCAACCTGGGGAGGGGGAGTACACATGACGAGGAGCGTTCAGGGAGACCATCTGTCTTTACAGACGAACTGCTGAGGTCAGTAGACGAATGCGTGAGGAACGATCGGTGCGTCACAATTGATGAACTCTGTGAACATTTTCCTAATGTGTCTCGAACAATTGTTCATGAAATTGTCAAAGACCATCTGCATTATTCAAAAATCTGTGCAAGGTGGGTCCCTCGCATGCTCACAGATGAGCACAAAACAAAGCGTGACGTTCGTGGGACGTTATTCCGATGAAGGAGACTCTTTCCTGAATCGCATCATTACAGGGAACGAAACATGGGTTTGTTATGCATCACCTGAGAGTAAACGACAGTCCATGGAGTGGCATCACGCTCATTCACCAACCAAACCAAAAAAAATCAAGACAGTTCCGTCCACCAGGAAACTAATGGCAACCATATTGTGAGATCGACGAGGTGTACTGCTCATTGATTTTATGGCCCGTGGAGACACAATTAATGCTAATGCGTATTGTGAAACATTAAAGAAATTACGGCGAGCAATACAAAATCGACGGCGAGGTCTGTTGTCTACAGGCGTCATTCTCCTTCATGACAATGCCAGGCCCCATGCAGCTGCGAAAACACAACAACTTCTGCAGCAATTCAAGTGGGAAATCTTCGACAATCCACCGTATAGCCCGAACTTGGCTTCTTCGGATTTTCATCTCTTTACGAAGCTTAAAGACTTTTTGGCGGGAAAAGGATTTGACAGCGATGAAGAACTTAAACGAGGCGTGAGTACATATCTCAACACGCTGGCGGCGGAGGATTATGGCGCTGGAATACAAAAACTCGTCACACGGTATGACAAATGCCTCAATTTGCTTGGTGATTATGTGGAGAAGTAGTGTATAAAGTATGCTCTTTGCAATAAAAATGTGTATATTTGTTAATATGTACTACTGTGTCTTTATTGCACAAACGGGTACCACTTTCCGGATGGCCCTCGTAGTTTACCTTCGTATAAGCATGATGATAGTGTACAACATAGGCGATAACATTTATTTTTTTTCAATAGGTCTCCACGCTTCACTACTTATAAGATAAATTACAATGTTTCGTAATCTTTTTAGTCTTTTTTAACATATCTATACTCCACTGGTTCCCAAACTGGAGAGGGTAGCCCTGAGACGCATGAAAGAAAATCAAGACGGCACAGATTATTGAAATACCATGAATTGCAAAATTATTTTTATACTCTAAAGGCGTTAGATTTTTTCTTTTCAACCACGATTAGCTAATCTTTGTATTAAACAAACTTCCATTTAAATATCGAGATTTTGTTTTACTGATTCCAATATGTACTCTATGGGGCAGAAACATTGGCATTACGCAAAAGCGATTTAAAAAATTGCAGGCTTTCGAAACGTGGGCGTGTAGAAAAAAGGAGAGAATTAGCTGGGTTGAACGGAAAGTGAATGAGGTGTTAGAAATATTAGCAGTAGGGGAAGAAAAGAAGAATTTTAGATATTGTTTAGAGGAGGAAGAGGAACTGGTTGGGATATTGGATGAGGAGGAACTATATTATGAGGGACGTGCTAGAGAGTATGGTGGAAGGAAAGAGAGGGAGAGAGCGAAGGAGACTTGTTGAAGGAAGGTATTAAAACAGAAAATTGCTACGTCAAGACGAAGAGACTACCTGAGGACCACAGTACATCGAAGCAAGTAACCTGCCAATAATGGTAGAATAGTTGGTGATGAGAAATAACTAAAATGGTGGAATGAAACAAGTAGTAGGAAACGGAAAAACCCCAAGAAAACCCATGCACACGGTGTTGCCTACAAAAAAAGCTCACATGGCTCAATATGACACATGTGTGGCTTGAAAACGACCAATGTCTACAGAAAATGCGAACAACCAATGCAGAAAACGATATACTGTAGCTATATGATACAGGGGAGATCAACTCACACGGCTTGCATAAACTACTGGAAACACATTCACTCCAGCGGCATTTTTACTGAAGCCAAGAAATTCGAGTAGAAGATGTAATGATTTCCCCCCTTCTTTTTTACATTCTATAAAAAAAAGTAGTAGTACCGGTACTTGTGCAAGACTCTTGCGCAAGAATCTTGATCTTGGTCTTGGTATTGCAGGTATAGTCTTGGTTTTAGTCTTGGTCTCGCATCGGGATTCCTGGTCTTGGTCTTGGTCTTGCAGGCAAGACTCTTGCAAAAACTGCAGGACCAAAACTCTTGCGCTCATCACTACTCTACACTATCGACATCACATCCATAATGACGTGCAAGTGGTTCAATTTTCTCAAATGAGAGAAAATGTTCACTTTTATGGTGAAGACTGCTTATTCCAGTGCAAATTGGCGTTCAGCTGTATCTGGAATTATGTTTGTAAATAAAATCATTGTTCATTGCAGAGCTAAACAGGGTCCTAGAACATATTACATTACAATCAATAGTAATACCGATTGCTTTTGATACAGGGTGTCACCTTCATTATTCTACTTCTGTTGGGGTGGGCGGATGGGTGGGCAAGGCCATTCATTGGGTGGGCGGTCGTCCACCCCCGCCCACCCTTAGTGCCGTCCCTGCTTAGGCATTCTGTCCTCTTTACTCGACTTAGGCATTCTGCCCTCTTTACTCGAAGTGTCTTATCCGAACACTTCTCCGGGATGCCTGCGCCCTTCTTAGCAAAATTTAACATGGTGATTCAAAAGCGTGTTCTGAGTATTGTAAGAGTTGTATGTCCCGATCGGAGATAATATTGAGGAATAATCACCAAAAAACTGGGTCTCCGATATATCTCAATCGTTCTTCACGAAATTTCACATGATGACTCGAGAGCACACACTGAGTGCCGTACCGGATTGCATGTCCAGATCGGACATACCATTGAGGAATAATTACCGAAAACCTGGATGCCCATAGATTTAACATTGGAAAAGCATTTGGCCCGCAAAATTCCCACTGTAAACAATGGAAAACCGAATTTCAACATTGGAAATGAAAATGAAATATTTCAGTTTAACGTCCCACGATTGTGCCTCCTAACATGTAAGCTAAGGAGGACGGAAGATTAAGGCAAGTGAATTATGATGAAAGAATTGATGGAATGAGAAAGTGGGAGGAAATGGGAAAACCTCGAGAAAACCCATGGACACGATGTTGTCCACTGCAAACTTACTTGGCTGGGGACAGTGGCGTCGGAAGTATTTTTCAGCTGGGGGGACAAAACGAGTTATCTTGCCCTCGATGAAAATTTCAGGGGGGCAGCTGCCCCCACCCAGTTCCGACGCCCCTGACTGGAGATGGAACAAGGGACACCACACAACACAGGTAAACACTGAACCACCGTGCCCCTATTCAGCATTAGAAATAGGGCGAAGTTCTTTATGTTTTATTCTACGAGAACATTTTTTTTTAAAAGCCATTATGTTTTTTCGCTGATATGCCAAATTAAACTATTTGCATGTTGTGCTCGTTCACGAAAACAATTGATGCATGAATAATCAATAAAAGTCGATCACTTCGCTCCAAATTTGCAATTAAAACATACCTGGTTAATTATGTTTGAAATAATGTGGTGTTTTAGACATGTAAATCAGTACGTACAACGAATATATACATGAGGTATTTTAAAGAAAAACATTAAATAAACACGAATAATATTTGGTGATCATTTGAAGGCTTGTAGAACTAGAAACTGTTTCGTATCAACTGATTGCTTGTTCCAACATTCTAAGTATTTCTAGATAGATCTTTGCATACAGAATGAAATTCTATCTTAGCAATTGTAAGTTGAAAAAGGGTAGCACAAGTGTACCTGACGAGCTTCACCTCTTGACTATTTGAAAATAAATTCAGTAACAACTTGAAAAGAAAATCTTGAAATACTAACTAAGCGAGTACAGGAGTACTATAACTTTAGAGCCTCCACAAATTATGAAATTCCATTCGCATATGGTTTGGTTTTTTTAAGGAGTTTGGTTTACTGTGTGTGTCCGCGTATCCATCCATCCAGAAGACAAACCGATGTCTGTCCATATACTCATCCGTCCAGAAAACAAAGCCATGTCTGTTTGTGTATTCATCCGCCCGGAAGACAAAGCTATGTCTGTCTGCATATTTATCCGCCCGGAAGACAAAGCCATGTCTGCATATTCATCCGCCCGGAAGACAAAGCGATGTCTGTCTATGTACATTCATCGCCCGGAAGAAAAAGACATATCTGTCTGTGTATCCATCTGTCCGGGAGACAAAGGCATGTCTGATCATCTATCAATCCATCCGGAAGACCAAAACAAAAAAAAAAAAAAAAAATCCACACCCACTGCTTGGTGAATCACCATTAGGCCTATGTCCTTTAGATTCGTCTATTCTGCCATTAAATAAAAAAGAAATGATTGATCGAGATAAATATGTATGACAGAGGGTAAATTGCAGCTTTTAATACTAACTGTATCCTAAGATGACCAGAAGGAGTATACAGTATAACCATAACTCATATGTTATTAGAATTAGAACTATGAACTAGATTTCTGGGCTTTTGACATTGATGGCTATGTTAGCCCGTCACTAGGATTAGGATTAGGAAATAGATTTCTGGTCTTTCGGCATCTATGGCTATGTTAGCCCGTCACTTGTATTAGGATTGGGAATTAGATTTCTGGGCTTTCGGCATCTATGGCCATGTTAGCCCGTCACTAGGTTTAGGATAAGGAAGTAGATTTCTGGGCTTTCGGCGTCTATGTCCATGTTAGCACGTCACTAGGATTAGGATTAGGAATTAGATTTCTGGGCTTTCGGCATCTATGACCATGTTAGCCCATCACTTGTATTAGGACTAGGAATTAGATTTCTGGGCTTTCGGCATCTATGGCCATGTTAGCCCGTCACTTGGATTAGGATTAGGAATTAGATTTCTGGGCTTTTGGCATTGATGGTTATGTTAGCCCACCACGTATATGAGGAACGACATCTCTCAGTGATCACACTGCCTGGGGAATCAGGGAGGAAGGAGGAAGCAGCCTGGGACCATTATGTGATTTACTATCCCAGCATTTACCTGGTATGAATAAAGTAAACCTCACTCAGAATGACTGGCCTCGAAACGGAGAATCAAATCCGGTACCCTCGCACCAGAGGCGAGAGCGTTAACGATTACGCTACCTGGGACTACTTACTCATACATTATATCTTCTTAGAGGTGATTACCGCAGTTGCACCGTCTCTAAAGCGACAAAGGGCATGAACACGTGACATATGAGATAAGTTCCAACATTCCCCGCTGGTATAGTGGCTAGTACGGGTTGCTTTCGTACACGAGGACCCAACCTCAAGTCCCGGTCGGAGACTCTTGAAAATTTTGAACAGATTTCATTTCAGCTGTGGATCCACGTCTCATAGATATAACCTCAATGTTAAAAGAATGCTAAACTGCAATTCGACCAATAAACGATAGATAAGCTAAATTTCTCAGGGCAAATCATATTTCTTTCAGTTTTGACACATCTAAATTTATAACTTCCTGACCTTCGTGCGTTGCAAGAATGAAGTAGTAAGTCACAGTGTCTATTGAGATTATTCATTTCTTGATATTACTGAAAATGATCAATAATTGCTTTGTGTTTTCATTACCGTACTTTTATGTCAAATCAGTTTCTTGTAAGACAGCAATGATTTTGGCCAGAAAAAAAAAGTGTTGAGTATTGAAACCCTCCGAGTCGTCCTAATACTCTTTTTTCTTCTTCTTCTTTTTTTTTTTTTTTAAAAAAAGAAAGTACTTCTGGTCACCTTATGCATCCACCCCTGTACTCTTTTAACACTGCCAGGGAGTAAGGTGACTCAGTGGTAGTGTTCAACCCCTGGTGCGTGGTGTCCTGGTTTGATCCCAGCTCTCGCCAATTGGGTTTTGTGGTGGACAAATACCGTGTTCGTGTTTCTTTCTCGGAGTTCTTCCGTTTCCTCCCACTTTATTCATCCCACCATTTCATTAATTCCTCACCATCACCGTCTCCTTTAGCCTACATGGCATAACCTTGGACGCAAAACTAAACGATTTCATTTTCATTTCAATTTTTTTTCCCTATTAACTGCCCTTTTGAAATTTCGGCAGTTGACAATAATTGATTAAACTCACTCAAAAGTCATGAACGTAGAAAAATGCGTCCTGAAATTCTTTTAATCTTGTAACATTCAACAGAACAGCTATAGAAGGAAAAAGGAAAAAATGTTTGGTGTCATGTAAGCAACGCGACAAAGCTCTCCAATAAGCCAGTTCCGAGAAAAAGCATTAAAGTTGCAATTCTAAAGAAGAAACGAAACGTAATATTGCTCCATTTTACGTAATATATCTCTCTCCTTGATTCTCACATAATATTGAAATAATAAAGAACACGGAGTTGGTCGACCTTCCTTGCATATACGCTGTGTACAAATACAACAGACTGGACAGCATTCCTTTGTTAACAAATGCGGAAGCTCCTGTCTTTTTGACGATTGCAAGAACAGCAGAAAATGAACTGCTTGTGGCAATGTCATCGAATTACACAGAGTTCTCAAAAAATGTCAAGATTGCATTTCTTATACGGGTCATATTTTATATTGCTACGTATTTTGCTTTCTTTTACGCACTTTAACAAGAATTTTCTTTTGATATTCTAGTGGAGAAAAAATAAGACCAACGATCTAATTGATAATGCAAACATCACAATATTCTTTATTTAAATGATCAGGAAAAAACGTGTTTTTTTTATCTTTTATTACCCCATGCTAAGCACACCTGCGTAAAAACTCAACTCTCCACTACGTAACGTATCCAATCATGATTTTTTTCCTCTTTGTTCTTTCATTATTTTGGGTGTTAATAAATGTTTGCGCAGGACCAAAATTCTGCGAAGAACCTTTTTTTTTTTTTTTTTTTTTGTAATGCATATATGTGAAAGAAAAGTTATCCGTTTCAATTTACATTTCACAGTTTTTTTTTTTTTAACGAAAAATATCTTCTTTTTAAATGAAAGGAATTACGCAATCTTTCTTTTCAAGGAAGTGTGTAAGTCAAGGATAGCTAGAGATGTATTCATTAAAAAAAAGGAATTCTTCTTTTCTTAATCGGAGTTCATTCATTTTATAAATGTAGTAGCTAAATTGCTTTTTTTTTTTCATACCCAGAAGTGATAGGCTACCTCTTAGCCAGGGGATCGCATCCTTCCTACAGGCTTAGGCGCAAAAAATTAATATTCTTCTCCCCTCTAATTTATCATTCTTCCCCTCAGATTTATCATTCTCTTCCCAAATATATAATTCTTCTCTCCAAATTTACCATTCTTTCCCTCAAATTAACATTCTCCCCAAATATACCATTATTCCCCTCAAATTTACTATTTTCCCCAAACTTACCATTCTTCCCCTCAAATTTATCATTCTTCCCCACAATTTACCAATCTTTCCCTCAAGTTTATCATTCTGCTCACCAAATTTACCATTCCTCCCCTCAAATTTATCATTCTTCCCCGAAATTTAGTATTCTATACCCAAATTTATCATTTCCCACCATATTTACCTTTCTTGCACTCAAATGTATCATTCTTCCCCTTAAATTTACCATTTTCCCTTCAAGTTTATTATTATTATTCCTTTCAAATTTACCATTCTTCCCCTCAAGTTTATTATTATTATTCCTCCCAAATTTTCCATTCTTCCCCTCAAGTTTATCATTCTTCCCCCAAATCTACCATTTCCCCTCAAGTTTATTATTATTCTTCCTCCCAAATTTTCCATTCTTGCCCTGAAGTTGATCGTTCTTCCTCCCAAATTTATCATTCTTCCCCTCAAGTTTATCATTCTTCCCCCAAATTTACTATTCTTGCCCCGAAATTACTATTCTCCCTCCAAATTTATCATTCTTCCCCTCAAGTGTATCCTTCTTCCCCCTAAATTTACCAAAATTAAGCTTCTATCCCATAAATTTAAGCATTCTGTTTCCCGAATTTGCCGTTGTCCATTTTGATCGTATCATTTTCAACAATATGTTATGGCCACCCTAAATAATCTCATGGGTGAAACCTTCACCCTAAAACCACTTATGGGAACTCCTGTTCGTAGCCATATGTGAGTTAGTGCAGGAAACTCGGGTTCGATTCTTGGTCGGAGCTTGTATGTTTCGGATCTCACATTAAAACAGGGATTCTTCTATGCTTAAAAAAAAAAAAAAATCTTTAAACTTCAAACCAACCAAGTGACAGCGAGAGATTCATTCTATTCCATTACAATCGTTAGATCGTTGTGTGGCTTTTGCCCTTCGTGGAATTTCCTCTTCATGCCTCTCCTACATCGTGGTTCTTTCCCCAATCATGAGTCTAAAGTTGAAAGGTAAGTGTATCTAGGGTTGAGTACGAGGCGAGACGAGATTCAAGTTTCGTTACAAAGACAGACCTCTTTCGAGACGAGACATCACTTCCATATAGTGTTACACGTTAGCTAGCATTTTCGATAATCATTCCTAGCCAAAAAAAAAAAAAAAAAAAAAAAAAAAAAACTCAAAACCTGCACCTGGGCCTTGAAATCGGCCAAATGCTTTCCATCAATGCAATGGCCTTGACATATTGCTTTAAATTGTGCGTGATAAGTTCACAGAATTGAGGGAATGTAAATAATGACTCAAATATAATGATGAGAAGAAAAATAACTCTTTAAAATGCTTCATTTAATAACATGATTTTGTTGTACGCAGAACATCAGTGTATTCCCATGAGAATCTACTGCGACACGCTAATTATGAAACTAAGAACCTACATAAATAAAAGAAGCAAAAACAAAATAGTTATTTTTATATGCTTATGATTTTCAGCATGGAAGTACTTAAAGGTTCTTAAAAATAACTTCTTCACATTTGATGTAAAATTCTTCTACGGTAGACAGAAGATGAAATGAAATATCCAATTTTGCGCCCCACTGGTGTGCCCTTTAGTCTTAAGGATAATGCGTCCCTCGGTTATGCCCTATAATTTAAGGATATCGCGTCCCACAGTTGTGTCCTAGAGGCTTAAGTGTATTGCATCCCGTAATTATCCCCTACAGTCTTAAGGATATTGCATCCCACAGTCATGCTCTATAGGTTTAAGGATATTTCGTCCCACAGTTATGCCTTATAAGCTTCCACAGTTATTCCCTGTAGGTTTAAGGATATTGCGTCCCGCAGTTGTGTCTTATAGGTTTAAGGATGTTGCGTTCCATCGTCATGCACTATAGGCTTAAGCATATTGCGTATCACAGTTATGCCTCATAGGCTTAAGGATATTGCATCCAACAGTTATGTCCTATAGGCTTAAGGATAATACGTCCCACAGTTATGCCCTATAGACTTAAGGATATTAAGAAACAGTATTTACAGAAAGTGTTGGTGCGATTAAATTGTGCAACTGACGTGTGTCTCACTTAAAAAAGAAGAGAGCAAAAAACAAACTACAGTACCTGGTTATCCAAAGTAGTCACCCGTTGTAGCCACACACTTTTGCTATAACTCAGCCAACGGTTAAATTCCATGACAGAAAAAGTCTGGGATCTGCGATGTGAAGAAACAGTAGCGAAATTTCGAACTTTACTTGAAGGCAGAGGACTATATACGAAATAAGAGTTTCACGTTTTGATTATTATATTAGTATTAGCAGAATACCTGTTTTTCGCACGAGGTGAATGTTTAGTTTTTGGACATAAAGAGCTAAATTTTGATTTATACGGCATCGGAGGTGTCACTGTTCGTCTCAGCGACCCCGAAATCTATAGATTCGACACTAATATCGGTCATTTTCAATCATTTTCTTTAAATATCTCCCCTTTTTCCCCCTCCTCTAAGTTGCGCCGTCAAAGTGAAATGATAAAAAAAAGAAACTATCAAAGGCCCGAACCTAATCTATGTTGAAAACTTGATCGAGATCAGTAGGGTGGTTCAAGAGAGCTAGTTTTATTTATTTTTATATATTTCACTCTCCTTCTCCATCCCTAAGTTCTACCGTCAACATGAAACGCTAAAGGCCATCCCACATCCGAGCCTGATCAATGTTGAGAATTTGATCGATATCGGTCAGGTGGTTCACGATATACGAAGTCACAGACATACTGACTTTCAATTTTTACATATAAGAATAGCCTTTAGCTAGCTGGGAGCTCCGCCCCTAGATCACAGCATTTGCTCGGCCTATAGCCTCGCGTCTCTTATGTATCAGCTTTTGCATCAAGAGTGAATTTCATGCAATTGCTGTTAACATTTCTGTATTTGGCCCAACCGGAGGCTTCGCCTCCTGACCCTCGCGTTTACTCGCAGTACGGCCTCTTAAACCCACAATTCTACGGAATTTCAAGTTTCTTTTTGTATTTCAACTATCTAAAAGATGAGGTTTTGTATTTCAACTATTAAAAAGATGAGATTTTGTATTTCAACTATCTAAAAGATGAGATTTTGTATTTCAACTATCTAAAAGATGAGATTTTGTATTTCAACTATCTAAAAGATGAGATTTTGTATTTCAACTATCTAAAAGATGAGATTTTGTATTTCAACTATCTAAAAGATGAGATTTTGTATTTCAACTATCTAAAAGATGAGATTTTGTATTTCAACTATCTAAAAGATGAGATTTTGTATTTCAACTATCTAAAAGATGAGATTTTGTATTTCAACTATCTAAAAGATGAGATTTTGTATTTCAACTATCTAAAAGATGAGATTTTGTATTTCAACTATCTAAAAGATGAGATTTTGTATTTCAACTATCTAAAAGATGAGATTTTGTATTTCAACTATCTAAAAGATGAGGTTTTGTATTTCAACTATTAAAAAGATGAGATTTTGTATTTCAACTATCTAAAAGATGAGATTTTGTATTTCAACTATCTAAAAGATGAGATTTTGTATTTCAACTATCTAAAAGATGAGATTTTGTATTTCAACTATCTAAAAGATGAGATTTTGTATTTCAACTATCTAAAAGATGAGATTTTGTATTTCAACTATCTAAAAGATGAGATTTTGTATTTCAACTATCTAAAAGATGAGATTTTGTATTTCAACTATCTAAAAGATGAGATTTTGTATTTCAACTATCTAAAAGATGAGATTTTGTATTTCAACTATCTAAAAGATGAGATTTTGTATTTCAACTATCTAAAAGATGAGATTTTGTATTTCAACTATCTAAAAGATGAGATTTTGTATTTCAACTATCTAAAAGATGAGGTTTTGTATTTCAACTATTAAAAAGATGAGATTTTGTATTTCAACTATCTAAAAGATGAGATTTTGTATTTCAACTATCTAAAAGATGAGATTTTGTATTTCAACTATCTAAAAGATGAGATTTTGTATTTCAACTATCTAAAAGATGAGATTTTGTATTTCAACTATCTAAAAGATGAGATTTTGTATTTCAACTATTAAAAAGATGAGGTTTTGTATTTCAACTATTAAAAAGATGAGATTTTGTATTTCAACTATCTAAAAGATGAGATTTTGTATTTCAACTATCTAAAAGATGAGATTTTGTATTTCAACTATCTAAAAGATGAGATTTTGTATTTCAACTATCTAAAAGATGAGATTTTGTATTTCAACTATCTAAAAGATGAGGTTTTGTATTTCAACTATTAAAAAGATGAGATTTTGTATTTCAACTATCTAAAAGATGAGATTTTGTATTTCAACTATCTAAAAGATGAGATTTTGTATTTCAACTATCTAAAAGATGAGGTTTTGTATTTCAACTATCTAAAAGATGAGATTTTGTATTTCAACTATCTAAAAGATGAGATTTTGTATTTCAACTATTAAAAAGATGAGGTTTTGTATTTCAACTATTAAAAAGATGAGATTTTGTATTTCAACTATCTAAAAGATGAGATTTTGTATTTCAACTATTAAAAAGATGAGGTTTTGTATTTCAACTATTAAAAAGATGAGATTTTGTATTTCAACTATCTAAAAGATGAGATTTTGTATTTCAACTATCTAAAAGATGAGATTTTGTATTTCAACTATCTAAAAGATGAGATTTTGTATTTCAACTATTTAAAAGATGAGATTTTGTATTTCAACTATCTAAAAGATGAGATTTTGTATTTCAACTATCTAAAAGATGAGATTTTTATTTCAACTATTTAAAAGATGAGATTTTGTATTTCAACTACCTAAAGGATGAGATTTTGTATTTCAACTATCTAAAGGATGAGATTTTGTATTTCAACTGTCTAAAAGATGGGATTTTGTATTTCTACAAAACTCTTTTAAATGACATGGAAATTTTTTCATATTCCCGTTAGGCCTCTTAAAAACTAAAAATATTCACTTTTGGCAATTCAGTTTCGGAAAGTTACAATCATGCTAAATTTCATCATTCTAATCATGCCGGAAGTGCCTAAACATTTTGGTGTGTAAAAGATGTCGCATATAAGTAGGATAACATGGGAAAGATTATTGAGTTTTTCATAAAAACACTATAAAATGGAAAGTTTTATTTTTGGTAATTTACTTAGGTAATGCTAACGGAAACGTACAAGCATGCCGAATTTCAAGTCTTTATTCCAATTTCAAGTACCTAAAATATGAGATTATAGGTCCAAGAAAATTGCTCATTTAAATAACATGGAGAATTTCTTCATTGCTCCTTAGGCCCCATAAAAATTAAAATAAAAATCATTTTTGGCAATTTTCTGTCTGTGCGGGAAACTGAATTAACAACCTTCTTGCCACGCTCATGGGGACAAGAAAGAAAACAAAAATACAGTTATTCCAAATTTTGATATACCGGTACTGTGCAAATATATTGAAAATTTTTCAATCATATTGAAGTTCATATTCAAAATAGAATTTTAAGATCTATAGAAATCTACGGTAATAAAGTTTAAGTTTCGACGGACAGTAGGAAAAAAAGAAAGCATGGTATTCGTGAGAAAAGGAACTGAATTCAACATTTCAATCTTTTTTTAACACACTTGCTACACGCCAGAAGAGTTACTTTTGAATGTTTATTTCCGTCTGTTTGACCCAATGGATGTAAGCTACATTCGCCTAATGACCCTGCCGCCCTCTCAATTCACTTCAAACTGCCGTATCAGTGCTGCTCACGTAGTATGAAGTTTGCCCTAACACACTATCACCAGCAGACCGCGCTGCGTTCGCTGCTTGACCGATGCCAAGCCGGCATCTGACGTGCTTCCAACTCGAGGTGTTGCCACTAAATTGATAAGCACCTGTATATGGTACTGTGGCGTCTTACACTCGATTAGGTGTAACATTCCTCTAATATACAGTCCTTTTATAAATCAACTAATATTCTTTTGATATTTGGTTCCTCATGTCTTACAATCAATTAATATTCCTCTAATACACATTCTTTGACGTTGTTGCAATCAATTAATATTTCTCTAATGCAAGACTCCTGACACCTTACAGCCCATTACATTCCTCTAATACAAGCACAACCAAGTTTTAATAGTTGATTAATATTCCTTTAATGCATGCCTTCTGACGTCTTACAATCAATTAATATTCCTCTAATACGTGGGGCTGCGATGGCTCAGTGGTAGAGCGTTCATCTCTGGTGCATGGGGTCCCTGGTTCGACCCCAGCTCGTGGCAAGTGGAATATGTGGTGGACAAACACCGTGTGCCTGGGCTTTCTCGGGGTTCTCCCGTTTCCTCCCACTTTATTCATTCCACCATTCATTCATTTCTCACCATTACCGTCTCCTTTAGCCTCGCCGTCATAAACGTTGGACGTAAAACTTAAAGATTTCATTTCATTCTTTCCTCTAATATGTGCCCTCTGACGTCTTGCAATCAACTAATATTCCTCTAATACATGACTTTTGACGTCTTACAATCAACTAATATTCCTCTAATACGTGCCCTCTGACGTCTTACAATCAACTAATATTCCTCTAATACGTGCCTTCTGACGTCTTACAATCAACTAATATTCCTCTAATACGTGCCTTCTGACGTCTTACAATCAATTAATATTCCTCTAATACGTGCCTTCTGACGTCTTATAATCAATTAATATTCCTCTAATATATGCCATTTGACGTCTTATAATCAATTAATACTTATTTAATGTGCGACCCTCTGACATCTAATAGATTATCAAAGATTATACTGCTATAAAGAAGTACTATGATTTAGGATTTTATAAGATTTTAGTATCCCATTCAGCACCGAGCCTATATGAGACGTAGATCTTCAGCTTATCTCAATCACATGAACTCTATTCGGGAATCGAACCCGGGTCCGAAAGCGCATACGCTAACGATATATCCATGAGAAGGGTATATCATTTAGGACGACAATATATCATATCATCGACAATATATCATAGGTAGAATGGTTTACTTACCAATTGATGCGTACCTGACACACACTCAGAATGATAGCTAAATAACCACTACTGCATTTCGTACTATTTGCGTTTTGGCAGAGAAGGATATGAAAAGACCTTGAGTTTGTCCCACACTCATCATGTTAAAGTAACATTGAATTAGTTTTCTCTAATGAGAACTGTATTTGTCTGTTTTCTTCCCTTTTTTATTTAGGTAATAAGGTTGTTAGGATCCCCATTGTAATACTGAAAAAAAATATTTTGACCTATGACCCTTCAGAATATATATTTTTCGATGAATTATTTAACTTTTAAATAACAATGTTACACAATCAAATATAAGAAACTAATGTATTTTCTAGAAAGACAATACAAAAACAAGTATATGTACTTTTCTCTTTACATTGTTTTATATAAATGATGGTGGTGTTCGAACTTCAAGTTTAACTTGAGGCTTCATCCCGGCGAAATTAAAATACCGCAAATTTTACAGTAATTATGTGATATCTTCAAATTGATAAAAGATAATTGAAATGTGGAACAACAGCGCCCTAGACAATATTACTTTGCGTGAGATACCGTTATCACAAGTCACCTAGTGGCTTTCCGTTTTCAGCGGTTTAGAAACGCGAAAATAAATGCCGATTTTCAAAATGACTCGAAATCGAAAGCAGATAAGTGAGTCCACTAGCGTGATTCTATTAATATTACAATTTTATACAGAATACTAGCGTGATTCTAATAACATTACAATCTTATAAGGCATAGTAGCGTGATCCTATAGCGTTACAATCTTATAAGGCTCAGTAGCGTGATCCTAATAATATTACAATCTTATAAGGCATACTAGGATGATCTTAATAGCATTACAATCTTATAAGGCATACTAGGATGATCTTAATAGCATTACAATCTTATAAGCCCCCTAGCGTGATCCTAATAACATTACAATTTTATACAGAATACTAGCGTGATTCTAATAACATTACAATCTTATAAGGCATAGTAGCGTGATCCTATAGCGTTACAATCTTATAAGGCCCAGTAGCGTGATCCTAATAATATTACAATCTTATAAGGCATACTAGGATGATCTTAATAGCATTACAATCTTATAAGGCATACTAGGATGATCTTAATAGCATTACAATCTTATAAGGCATACTAGGATGATCTTCATAGCATTACAATCTTATAAGCCCCCTAGCGTGATCCTAATAACATTACCATTTTATACAGAATACTAGCGTGATTCTAATAACATTACAATCTTATAAGGCATAGTAGCGTGATCCTATAGCGTTACAATCTTATAAGGCCCAGTAGCGTGATCCTAATAATATTACAATCTTATAAGGCATACTAGGATGATCTTAATAGCATTACAATCTTATAAGGCATACTAGGATGGTTTTAATAGCATTACAATCTTATAAGGCATACTAGGATGATCTTAATATCATCACAATGTTATAAGACCCACTAGCGTGATCATAATAACATAACACATCTGATACGACCGACTTCCATGACTGAAGCGATGATGAGAAATTGTTTTTAATGTGGATTCAGAGCATCTCAAGATCAGATTTCGTTTCTGATTTTACTATTCTTTTAAAACCAGAAGTAATAGATCTACTACTTCCGGTTTCAATACTCAGTCCTATCATTTGGAAGTCTTTGTGATTCCACTATGTGAAGCGAAACTCACCTGTTTTTTTTTTGTTTTTTTTTTTATCTTTTTCATTATCATTTAGTTATAATATTTGTCCTTGCAGTGTAGATTATTTATTTTATCTTTCGTCGTGTACATCTCATATATTTTTTTTTAAGTTTTCAAGGCTGGAACTTTAAGACTGCTATCTTCCAGTAATCTTGGCTTTGCCGTATCTTATTATTCAATCAAACGAGAGCTGTACTCATTCTTTGAAACTTTATCATAAAGATTTTCTTTTTACTTCAAGTTTATACTTCACAAAACACGTTATATTAATAAAAATGTTCAAGAAAACACATTTCAGCTACTATGGGATAGTTCTGAGATATTTAAGAAATACGTCAAATATTTTACAAACACACATAGCTATACAAACAAGATAATATTGTTATTATATGACGAAAAAAATAGTCAAGCGAAGAGACGCGACACTGTAGCGTAGTTGGTAAAGCACCTAACCGCCACGAAGAGCACCCAGTGGTCCCAATTAGTGTTACCACGAGACGATACGAGATAAGAAATAATATTTTTCGTCTCGTGTTGTAAATTTTTGTACAAACTTTGTTTCCTGATTTCGTCTTCATTTTATCTAGAATCCTTCCCCGTCAAGAGAGTTCAAGAAAGGTGTGATATAACTACATTTGAATCGTACTTATTATTGGAGTATATTGTATAATGTCTTGCGTATCTTTAAACGTTGATGGTCTGGTGTATGAGGTCCTTGGTTCGATCCCAACTCGCGCCAAGTGAACTTTGTAGTGGATAAGCACAATGTGCGTGGGCTGTCTCGGGGTTCTCTCGTTTCCCACTTTCTTCATTTCACTATTTCATTCATTTCTTATCATTACCGTCTCCTTTAGCCTAGCAAGAAGAAATGTAAGACGTAAAAGTTAAAGATTTCATTCCATTTTTTTTAACAAGGTGGCCTGAAATATCCATGGGGATATTTCTACAGTACATTTGCAAGTAACGTGGTGTTCCTTGCAAATGTACTGTAGAAATATAAATGCAATGCCATGATATTAAAGGAGGCAAATACGTAATCCATGTATGACAAAATGGGGTAACTTCGTCACCTATGATCACTTATTATTCCTATCGGGACAAAATTAACCTATTGATGACATGAGTTGTCATTTAGAATGGACAACAAGTAGAATTAGGATTAGAAATTGGATTTCTGGGCTCTCAGCAGCTATGGCCATGTTAGCCCGTCACTAGGATTAGGATTAGAAATTAGATTTATGGGCTCTCTCGGCATCTATGGCCATGTTAGCCCGTCACTAGGATTAGGATTAGAAACTAGATTTCTGGGCTTTCAGCAGCTATGGCCATGTTAGCCCGTCACTAGGATTAGGATTAGAATTTAGATTTCTGGGCTTTCAGCATCTATGGTCATGTTAGCCCGTCACTAGGATTAGGATTAGAAATTAGATTTCTGGGCTTTCAGCAGCTATGGCCATGTTAGCCCGTCACTAGGATTAGGATTAGAATTTAGATTTCTAGGCTTTCAGCAGCTATGGTCATGTTAGCCCGTCACTAGGATTAGGATTAGAAATTAGATTTCTGGGCTTTCAACATCTATGGTCATGTTAGCCCGTCACTAGGATTAGGATTAGAAACTAGATTTCTGGGCTTTCAGCATCTATGGCCATGTTAGCCCGTCACTAGGATTAGGATTAGAAACTAGATTTCTGGGCTTTCAGCATCTATGGCCGTGTTAGCCTGTCACGTGTGAGGGATAACGTCCCTCGGCGAGGACACTACCTGGAGAAGCGGGGAGGAAGAAAGGAATGTGAAAGGATAGAAATGGCCGTGCACCATTATGATAGGTACTATTCCGGGATTTACCTAGTGTGAATGAGTCAAACTTCACTCAGGATGACTCCCCTGAAAAAAACTTTTTCAACCGAAGGCCCTCACCGTGAATCAGACCCGAGATCTTTCGCACGGAAGGCAAGAGCATTAGCAACTACGCTACGCAGGGACACTAACCATTGATCACTGAATACGTCATTACGTATTACGAAATACAAAATATTCCAACTTTTCATGCCTACTTAAGTGCGTTTGCAAATAACAATTTTAAAATACTAACATTATACGGAAATAGGTTTCAGTATACAACGTAAGCAAGACATATGAGTCATCGTCATCTTCACATAACCCACACGTGTAGAGTTGGTCCTTGGATTTCTTGTTACACACTCCGCAAGTCCATATCAGACATAAAACCCAATGATGTCAATGAGGTCCCATGTATTAGCTGTATTCACATGTGCATATCACACAAAGATCTTTATGATCGCACAATTGAACTACACTATGTTGATGTTTTTAAGAACGGCAAAGAGTTCCGAAATTAATTAAAATTTATACAAAGCAAATTGTCTTCGTTTTGTCACAAGCATCTCTCGCATTCTCTAGTACTTTTTTTCGAGGGGGGGGGAGTCTACAATTCAAATTATCTTGGTTTTGTCAAAACCATCCCTAGCATTCTCTATTATTTTCTTTTTTGTGGGGGAAGGCAGAAATGGAAATTTGGGGTATTGAACTAAGCACTCGATGATGATATGGGTGCTGCTGGTCATGGTGATATTTACAAGATTCTACAACACATCTGCAAGGCTACATACTTGACTGAAACATCTTAAAGTCATCTTTCGTTCGGATGCCGAAGTTCTCCCATGTGAAAATATTAGCTAACTAAATAACTTTATGGCCTATGGAACCCGAAGGTTCAATGCCGCGTTCACAAAACCTCTCTATTGACTTCTATCCTTAGCCAACTGGATCCAGTTTCTACTTTATATCCCTATTTCTGCGAAATCCATCTTAATATTATCCTCCCCTTTGCGCCTAGGTCTTCCTAATGGTCGTTTTCCGATTGAATTTCCGGTAAAAACTTTGAAAGCGTTCCTACTTTCTTCCATTCTGACTACATGACTTTCCCACTTGAGCCTCAGGTATAAATTATGCAGTTCCTCGTTAGGAAGTTTCCGCCATTCCCCATTCCCGTTTCTCTTGGGTCCGAATATTCGTATGAACATTTTATTCTCAAATACTTTCAGTCTACGTTCTTCTCTCAGAGTAAGCGACCATGTTTTGCAACCATACAACACAACAGGCATGACTATCGTTTTATATATTTTAAGGTTGACATTCTTCGACAGAATTCTTGACCACAAGAGATTTTTGAACTAAATAATAACACGAATTCCCTGCTTTTAGTCGAAATTTAATTTGTTCGTGAATAGGTTTTGGTTCGACAAAAAGTTATTATATCTTAACTATATATAAAACTACATGAGCTGACATAAATTATTGAGCAGTTCCTGCAAGGCTACAATGATTAAATTTGGCATGGTTGTAGCTTTGCGGAACTAACCCACAGAAAAATTGCCAAAAATGAATATTTTTAATTTTTAGGGGGTCTAAAGAGGGGATGAAAATATCCCCCATGTTATTTAAATGGGCCTTTTTTTGGACATATAATTTCATGTTTTAGCCCACAAACGCCCAAGACCAGTTAAAAATGAAATTTTTGAGTTTTACGTCCCACGGTTATGCCGGCTAGGCTAAAGGAGACGGTGATGATGAGTAATGAATGAAATGGTGGAATGAAGAAAGTGGGAGGAAATGGGAGAACCCCGAGAAAATCCACGCACACGGTGTTTGTCCACCACAAAGTTCACTTGGCGGGAGCAGGGTTTGAACCCGAGACCCCTAGCACCAGAGGTGAACGCTCTACCACTGAGCCACCGGTCAAAACCTATTTAGAAAATGTCGGATGGGAAGTTTTACCCCACCCGCCGTATTCACCAGACGTTGCTCCTTCGGACTACTACTTGTTCGATTGCATGAACAACGATTTGATTGGACAGCGGTTTACTTCTTCAGAAGATATCGAAACATGGGTCTCTGACTGGATCGTTTCCAAGGATGAGGACTTCTTTCGCCACGGAATCCGTACATTGCCTGACAGATGGGCGACAGTGGTGGCTAGCGATAGACAATATTTTTCTTAAGGTATTTATGTATTTTGTGTTTGTACTACAGCTTCAATGTGTGCGTACCAACCGCACGAATTAATTCCTAGACCAAATATATATAGATAGATATAGATATAGATATATAGATAGATAGATATAGATATATATAAACATTTTAATCAATAATACAGTAATGAAATAAAACATGAAAATGTACTCATTGTCCCCCACCCCAAACAAAATCTGAAATACCACTGCTGACGCAAACATGCTTTTGATATTGTAACCACTGCTTTCACAGGCCACAAACCACTACTCAATATTCCTGAATCGTTTACGTTACGCAGAATGTAGATACGTAAGCTTGTCTTTTCACTTTAAGAAAACGTTAGCAGTCATG
Source organism: Thermobia domestica (assembly GCF_964235325.1). NCBI lineage: Eukaryota > Metazoa > Arthropoda > Insecta > Zygentoma > Lepismatidae > Thermobia > Thermobia domestica. The sequence goes on along the minus strand of NC_137469.1, from coordinate 16,820,356 downwards.
TTGTGTCTGGGACCATAAGTCTACATGCAATCAATTATCTAAATTTCACTATAATAACTTAAACAAGACCTTCGTCATATGTGTTCCGTCTCATATCACCAAGGCTTAATCTCAGCTTCTTCCGTATGAGTTTCAAAACACATTAGCAAAGCTATTAAAGAAAATGTTTTCTTGACATGTTAGAGCAGTCATCACAAAATAATCGTCTGACAAGATTCTCAGAATTAAGTTCGCCTGCGATCAAAGGAAGAAACAAAGTGCAGGGTGTATATAGAGTCGGAAACCAATTATCAACAGCACTTGCTTTAGCTCATTTAAGACCAATGTTTTGTTTATAACACAGAACAATTATTGTGCCTTTACGCCACTGATTCCGATCGAAAGAAGTATTGTAATTCTGCATGCTCGTGCTACCAAGTCATACTGAATAAGTACAGACTGGCATATTGTCGTCAGTGTAGCAAGTTCATGATATTACTTGAGCTTTAAGGGGCTTATTTAAAACGTACTTCATTTGCTCTCTCACACTCACAACTTACTACCTTAAATATTGTCCGCCCCTTTGCCCTTGTCTAGCGTCGCCACTGATCTGAGACCCCCTAATTCAGCATAATTTAATAATTTTGGATATGGATATTCAAAAAAAAAAAAAAAGAAATCTTTAAGGTTTAATTTCCATGTTTATGCCGGCTAGGCTAAAGGAAACGGTGATCATGAGAAATGAATGAAATGATGGAATGAAAAAATTGAGAGGAAACGGGAGAATCCTGAGGAAACCCACGTACACGGTGTTTGTCCACCACAAAGTTCACTTGGCGGATATGTGAACTCTCTATGTCGAAAAGTTTCAAAACGAAAAGCTTTTCTCTTTCGCTCTCACCTCACCTTTTCCAGTCGGTTGTTTTCGCACACTATTTGGATTTTGCATTGTTTGGTCTAATTCTCGTTTCGCCTAATTATCTCAAACAGTTTTGACAAATAAATTATAATATTTTAGGCGAAATAAAGTTTCTTGTTTTGTCTATTCGTCATTTCGACTAAAAAAATTGCCAGACAGTGAAACAATCGTAGTAATCGGAAGAAATTACAATTTTCTCAAAATAGCTATATATTAAAATCCTAGGTTTATATGTGTGTCTCTAAAGAAAAGTTTATATGTTTGTCTCCAATCCTTTCGACAATGAGATCTCGAAAACCTCAAGTGCTAGAAAGTGCTGTTTTCACCGGTCTATTCCAAATTTTGTGTAGATTGTCCAGTTCTAATTGAATATTTAAGAAACATGGCCGTTATTTCTTTATTACATTTTTAGAGGTATATTGGATGTATTGAAATTTTTAAAAATAAAACATCATATCCTACGAGTTATTCATTCCAACACCACTTATTTGCATATTGAGGTTCTATATCTCTCAGGCGTTTGTTTCATAGCCAAATGATAATGAAAAACGAAGGATAACCATTTTTCCAGGCTAAGATAAATTTTTATTGTTTCGAGTGTTTTGCCCAATGAACACCATATATTATTGCCATTATAATTAATTGTATGTGTAATGTATTTGCTTATTACATACTGCAGGCAAGAAGAAAGAAAAACGCTGATCATACATGAATTAGAAACTCCAACCGGAAGTAGGTTCAAATCTTGCAAACGGTGCGAGATATTTTTTAAAGAATCTCCACTTTATGGTACCCTTTGCCGATTATTATCAAGATGTCTTTTACTTGTGTCTATAAAGGGACATGTACAGATGTTGTGAGGAATGACAAGGAGATTCATGCTCATATGTGAATGATGTGTGACCAATTCTTTTCGACACTGAGATCTCGAAAATTACAAGCGCTAGAAACGTGCCGTTTTCGCTGGTCGATTCAAAATTCTATATAGATTTGCCAATTCTCATTCAAATCCCCCTCCAAAAAAAAAAAGTATTTATTTTTTTATTCCACATTTTATGTGTCATCTTGACCCTATTAGTTTAATACTGCCACTAGGAAATTAACTTCCTACAAAATCAAAAATATTGACCAGGATGAATATAATACCATAGGGAATTTTCTTTTATAATTTCTCTCCAAGTTTTGTTATTTCAGTTAGACTATTTTTTTTATTGTCTTTCGTATTAGTCGTAACGAGGATTTGGAAAAAAACAAGGAAAACCTTATTTCGCCTAAAACGACAGACACAATTCTTATCATCTATCTGTCATAACTGTATGAAAATAATTAATTAGGCGAAACCAGGATTTGGCAAAATGATAACGACATGTCCTGTTGGTAATCTATGTTGAGCAAGAATATAAATATAGTGCTGGGCGTGAGAGAATTTCGTAGTACCGAAGGGGGGGGGGGAGTTCGAGAGATTTCGTCCCCGAGAAAACCCTAAAATCATTACTGGTACCCACGAAAAATCCCAACTTCTCTGTAAATTTGGTCTAATTTGAGGGTTTATCTTCATATTGAATTTGGACCCTCCAAAAAGCTTTGGACCACTCCCGAATTAAATTCTAGCCTATGTATGCCTATTGGTATCAGTAGTACTGATATTGCGGTAAATTACCTAGGAATAGATGCAAGAAACTACTGTGAGAAAATCTGCATTTTTCGTACTTTCCAATTTCTTTTACTCACAGAATTTTCACGTTTGAAATAATCGTAAAGCTTTTAATAGTCGCTGAACAACATTTCCGGATTATTATTCTCATCATCAACCTTTAAAATAATCGGGAAATGTCTCATTGTCTGCGGCATATTTTATTATTATGTTATTCAATCCAACATCATCTGTAAAATGTAACATCTCGTCATAATACCATTTATATGGTTGCAGCTTTTTATCTTCACACACGCAATGTTTCTCTTTCGCATGAACTGAATAATTCTTAAGAGACATTTCACTCCAATAAATAAATCTCTCTCTCTCCTCTATGCTCGAAGTTGTCACTAAAAATCATACTCATTACTTCGAAAGAAGTCAGCGTGGCGTGATCAGTGGTGCAAACGAATTACGAACCTGAACAACTTATCTCGTGGTTATATGGTTACCGTATGCGCCTTCACCGTGGGAGATCCGGGTTTGATTCCGGTTACTTCTCATCTTGATCGTATCTCACGTTAAGTTGTAGGTCCACGTCTCGTATGACCTCGGTGCTGAACGGGACGCTGACCTGTAAATCAGCCGACCAATCATCATCATTTCGAAAACTAAACCAGTTCCACAACCAATCACCGCACAGTTCCTTATATTTTTGCTTTCTTTATCACGTGCGTAAGACTTTGTAATACTGTGCCTCACTAGTATTACCAACTTTTATTAACTAGCTTCTCCCATCAGAGTGATTTTTATGCTCTATTTTCCACTTCTATATTTCGAGCACTATTTGTGTTATTGTTAGTGTTAATAGAAGGAAGCTAGCCTAGCCTAAACTTAAAGGAAAGAAGAAAAGCCTAGACTTTGATGAAGTTGTTTTCGGATCCGTAAGTACTCTTTAATTTAAGTTTACATTATCTATTATTATTTTACACGGTAAAGCACACACGGGGTTCCACTGGGCCCAGGCCCCTTCCCCAAAACTTCGTAAGTTCGCATATATTTATACCCTTTCTTGATAAAACTTTACTTCTTTAGCGGAGAAATACTTGATATGGACTAAAAATTCGACTTGTACTATTTCATCATCTGTACTATTTCTTGTCTGATAAAAACAATCTAGTCTTATCATTTATCGTGAGAATATTGGAGTCAGTACTTAAAAATTACTTATCTTTTTTTTCTGGTTGTAGAATAACACCCGTTCGATACTACATACACGGAGTGTCTTGTAATATTGGACGCAACCCCAACACCTTGGACCCCTCACAACAAAAATTTCTGGCTGCGAGCCTGTGTGTTGTAGTATAGTGCGTTGTGTTCCAATACAGAATTTAATTTAGTGTTGGAAATTTGTCTAGTTTAGATTTAGAAAGCGCAATGTTGACAAAAATGAAGGAATAGTGGGGTGCTATAGGTATACCACATTGACTTGATACCTAGCTTTCCTTTCCAAGCATTTCTATCGGCTGAGGCGTACACGGCCACAAGGCTCTCTCGAGCAGCTGAAGCCTTATTGGCTCAACATGTGGGTGTGAGCTTTAGTTCACAATTTTGCACGGCTCAAGACATTTTGGCAGCACTATAGAAATTTCTCCTTACCTTTATCTAAAATAAACCTCCCTTGCTGATCTAGTGAGTGTGACTGGCTAATGCTTTTTGACTAGGGAAATCTAGGTATTACTAAGCTGATAGCCTGCGGTCCCGGATTTGATTCCCGGTGGGGGCACTCGGTCGTAAAAGTGTAACACGCTTTTTCAGGCCAACCACCCTGAATGAAGTTTTCCTGGGTTTTCCTCATTCACACCAGGCAAATGCTGGGGTGGTAACTAACTAATAGGTCCCAGGCCGCTTTCTTCCTTCCCCAATCCTTTCTTCCTTCTCTTTCATCGGATAGTGAAAGGGAAGGAAGTCATCCCTTAAATCATGACGGGTTAAATTACCTTAGATGCCGGGAGCCCAGAAATCTAAATCCTAAGTTGATAGCCAACGTCACTGTTGAAATTGCTGCCTTCTTTCAAAATTGCTATGGCATCTTTTATTTTCCTATCCTAATCAGTGTTTCTTTTAGGAAAAAATGTTCCGGGGGGCACATTTAGTATTTGGAGGGGCATTGCTGATACTATTCTATTTATTATTATATTATAGATATATTATTTCCGTATCCTCCATTGAGTTCCCTCAGACCTCCATTGGGGACAATGCCCGCAAAACATGTCTGGAAGAAACACTGATCCCAATATTCTGAGTTTCTGGAAAGTACAGTGGTTTGGAAAATGAGATATCATACCCTATCTTTATCCTATGTTCTCCTAGTACCAATTTTGTCTGTATTTTATATACCAATACCAATTTGTCTGCATATTTGTCTCCTAGTACACTTTTAAAAATTCAGGTGGTTTCGCAGAAAATTCACCGTAAAGTTTACAGGTCTTTTACCAGAACGGACATTTCAGGTGAAATTTCAGTAAATTTTGAACAGTGTATCCAGCATTTGACAAAAGTTCTTTCGAGTTGTTTGAAGTTGTTATCATATTTCGAATAATAGAATGAGTATTAAGTTATACGAAAGAAAATAACTTTCAAAGATGTTTTTCATTATTTCTTCTGGTTTAATCGCAAAATAAAAAATGAAATGAAATCTTTGAGTTTTATGTCCCACGGTTATGCTGGGTAGGCTAAAGGAGACGGTGAAGATGAGAAATGAATGAAATGGTGTAATGAAGAAAGTGGGAGGAAACGGGAGGACCCCGAGAAAACCCACGCACACGGTGTTTGTCCACCACAAAGTTCACTTGGCGAGGGCTGGGATCGAACCCGGGACCCCAAGCACCAGAGGTGAACGCTCTACTACTGAGCCACCGCGGCCCCCCTTAATCGCAAAATAATTGGAAGAATTATTAAATACTTTTAGCCTTATATTTAATGGTTGCAGACACTGCCGTAAAATACTTTTATGACAAATGAAAGTTGTTTCCGCAACTGAAGCATTTAAGACCAAAAAAAGAAAGATCTCGCCAGTAATGGGATTGTTTGTGTTGTGTGTATTCCAACGTTAGAAACTGTTGATCACACGTTTTCTTCATTTACATTATAGGTGAGTACATTTATTACTATTATTTTAAGTATATTTATAAGATTCATATTGCTTATATTTTACGGATTGGAGTTTAAGTTTCTTTTAGTATTTCATGATTGTCTTCTGTGTAAAGTTTTAACCGGTGGAGCACCTCAGTTTTTTTGCATCCAAAGTTTGATCCCATGTTCAGTGTACAAATAACGCACTGACGTTCAAGTCACATATTATGCCACATCACATAAGGAAAAGTACGTTTGGAACTGTTCTAGTGCAAGTAGTAATGTGTGCCGTTAATTTAAGTGCAAGAAAAAAATGGGCCTTTGTGCCGTAGAGTAGATCCAGTATAAACATTAAAATTTTATTATTTATCAAGAAATTCACTGTCACTACCTTAGAAATTGTTTCTTGGTGCGCATTCACTTTAAGAGGACCTCACCGTTTGTGTGTAAATACTGCGTCCGGATATATGCTATAAAACTGCAGTAACCTGTGCTGAGTGGCCACTAAACGCAAGAATGCCATGTAATAGAGTCAGGACAGGACAGCCCGAGCGGTAGCAAGGGGTGCGTGCGTAGGTAGCAGGCGTGTCAGCGATGGTAGGTATTCGCGTAAACAAGGATGTTGAAAACACTTAGATAAATTTGGTTATTTTCTTAACACGCGATTACTTACCTTTACGATTTGTACAATGCCGACACTGCATTTAGGAAACTATAACCAACTAATTGGTTTGTGGTAGAGGACTTGGATTCCTCTGATTAACCTTTCATGTGCTCACTTTTCTCACATCATTAACACATTTGAATATACGTATAACTGTTTCTACATTTCTTTATTTCCCATGTTTTCCACCTCTGCTTTTTATATAATGTGCATGTTCCTTCCAGCGAACTGCAATAGTATAATGCGTCCAGTTTGTCCAATACTGTATAAGCTTTACCACAGTTACAAGAAATGCGGTGAACTTGGTGTTCTGAGTCCTGAGTTATCTTTTACTAGACGTAAAAGCGCTCTGAGTTTTGCTGGAGCTTTGTGAATTATTTTTATTCCGTGTTTGGATAGAATTCTGCTCAGTTTCCTTGACAATCTACCAGTATACGGGAGGTAGGTGATTCTTCCTGTATCTTCTTTCGGTGTAGATATCTTATGTATCTTATGGCTTAGATTGGATGCGATCGTTTTCAGGATCCTCCGTGTGTCTATCAAGCTATAGCCCATTTCGTAGTAAGGTGCCTGTAAATGCTGAAGTTACGCTTGCAGGTTGTCCTCATCAGAGATAATGACACGAATTAGCGTGAGTGTTTATTGTTAGCATTAGCGCGACGTACAGAATGAGACATTTACCTTTATTACAGGTATTATAGATATACTACATTGACTTGATCCCTAGTCTTCCGTTGCAAGCGCTGCTATCGGCTGAAGGAATTCCACTCCCTTTCTCTCGCTTAGCAACAACTGAACCCCTATTGGCTCAACGCGTGGGTGTGTGAGTGTGTGAGCTTTAGTTCGCATTTTTGCCACGGCTCAAGACATGTTGGCAGCACAATAGAATAATTTATGATTTTACGAGGGAGGATCGGAAACTAAGGTTACAAGACCGATATTTCTGAAGTTTCATATGTTATAGAGAAGTGTGAGGTAATTTTTAACACATGGAGTTGGCAACTCTGCAGAGTTTCAGCCACCTGTGGCACTGGCTGTATGTAAGCACAATTGGCGAATCGTCTGGAAAACTGACCTCGCGAAGAAGTTTCCTCAGTTATTCGATTTCTCTGAGCGAAACATGTAACCACGGCTGAAATTCCTCTGCAGCTGGTAGAGGTTTACGAAGAGACTGTAATGTCTCGTCAGCATGTCCCAGAATGGGGTCGAAAGTTTGCGGCTGGTAGAGAAAACGTCCCGGACGAAGAGAGCAATGGGCGATCCAGCACAGCATCAACAGATTTGAAAATCCTCACTACAGCCCGGACCTCGCTCCAAGCGACTTTCACCTGTTCTCGCACATTAGGGAGCACCTAGGAGGCAGTCGCTTCGCTTCAGACGAGGAGGTGAAACACCTCGTGACAACGTGGCTAAACACGCAAGGACAGGATTTTTTTTTTTTTTTTTTTTTACCAGGAAGGAATCTTCCAACTCATCCCACGATGCGACAAATGCCTCAACTGATATGAAGACCATGTCGAAAAATAACCTAATGTATGTAATAATTGTTGGCTGTATTGGTTGTATGAAATAATATATACAGGTTTCACTGCAGGCTTGGTAACCTTACTTTCCGATCACTCCTAGTAAATAACAATTCTCTCCAATGTTTGATGCAATACAGACCATATTTTCTTTGAAGCTTTGCAATCATTTTCCCTGCTTGGGATTGCTATCTATCAAAAATGAAAGGCTAATTTGTTTCTCTCTTCTCTTCTCCCCTGATTCTGCACGAGCATCACTACTTTGTTTTGAAACTTCAGACAAGAAGGAAACAGCATGTAGTATACACATTGCATGACAGAGAGAAAGAGAGAGAAAAAAATTGCAAAATCACTTCTTGCTTTGTTTCTTGTAACAAGGACGAAAAACTCCTGCCAAATAATAAATATCAAATTGCAAGACAAATTTGCAAACATAGTGTTTACAAAAAGAACTGACCATCACATGATAAACACAATGAAATATGCCTATTGGATTTTGTTTTTTTGCCACCACCGTCTAAATTCATGTTTTATTTGTTTGTATGTTGAATAAGGTCTAGGTTGTTTGTTTTCTTTTCACTAGTCAATTTACATAATTAAACAGTAATAACATAATATTAATAGTAACAATAGGAAAAAACGAACGAACGAATATCACAAAATAATATTAAGGACACCGATAAGTAAATAAATTCATAATAATTAAACAAACATTATTGTGCACTACAGATAAATAAGATTCCTTTTTGTTTAATAGATTATTGTCCCATAATAAATCATTGTGTAACAGTACAATCATTTAGGTACAGTAATGTTCAAAAGTACTTACCACTTTTTTTTCTTTGAAACGCCCTTGTACCACAGGCAAATTTGACAGATGTTATTCTTTCTATATTCCCAGTTGAAATTCAAGTTTCGTCGGTTGCACAGGTAACCCGCCAATCAGATCCTGATAATGTTGAGAAAGAGGGGACGCTATTGTCGTTTTATCCAGTTACGTTACAACCAGAGGAGGGAAAACTTATGTTTATCAGGTCTTGCAGCTTTAGAAGGAAAAATAAAGGAGAAACTAAAGTGTACCGTACTACAGATAAATCGAAATGTATAACTTTTTTTTTTTTTTAAATCTAATTCAAGAGCGTGCTAGAAAACTTTTCCTTTTCCACCTAGCACGTAACACTAAATCTTTCCCCACATAACACATGCCTTATGTCCACAGGATTTAATTAGAATATTCCTTAAGTCCTATACCCGTCCTGAGACATTCAGGGTCGCAGGAAAATCTTTAACGATAACAGAAATATACACGGAATTTCCCTTGAATTTCAATGAAGTGTGTCTGTCACAGTAGAAACTTTAAGGACAATGGAAATATCCATGGGATTTCCCTTGAATTTCAATGAGATATGCCTGTCACAATAGAAACTTTATGGATAATGGAAATATTCATCGGATTTCCCCTGGATTTCAATGGGATGTGCTTGTCACAACAGTAACTTTAAGGATAATGGAAATATCTGTAGGATTTTCCTTGAATTTTAGTGGGATGTGACGGTCACAGTAGAAACTTTAAGGATAATGGAAATATCCATGGAATTTCTCTTGAATTTTATTGGGGTGTGTCTGTCACAGTAGAAACTTTAAGGAAAATGGAAATATCCATAGAATTCCCTTTGAATTTTAGTGGGATGTGACGGTCACAGTAGAAACTTTAAGGATAATGGAAATATCCATGGAATTTCTCTTGAATTTTATTGGGGTGTGTCTGTCACAGTAGAAACTTTAAGGAAAATGGAAATATCCATAGAATTCCCTTTGAATTTTAGTGGGATGTGACTGTCACAGTAGAAACTTTAAGGACAATGGAAATATCCCAGGGATTTCTTTGAGATTTCATTTGGATATGCCTCTGACAGTAGAAACTTTAAGGATAATGGAAATACCCACGGGATTTCCCTAGAATTTCAATAGGCTGTTTCTATCACGGGACAATAGTTGGATCTCCAAAAGTTGTACCGAGACTGTTCTGTAAAGTTCCCACAAATATTTGTGGAATCCCATAAGAATTTTCATTTTCGTTTCATGAGCGGACATCCCGATATCCGACTGAAGTCCCTTGAACGTATTTATGCTACGTCTTTGTATATGTCTATGAAAATTTTTATATGGCTGCCAATCCTACACAACGTTATTCTTCCTTTGCGCCTAGGACCTTCCATTAGTCTTACCTCGTGATTTAAAGTTTTCACCAGAGGTCTATTGTTCATATACAGAAGTATTCCTTTTTGCCTGTATTCTGTACTAGTACCATGCGATTACCTAAATCACAGACACTCTTAGAACTGTAACTTAATTACCATTCACTAATTGATGCTTCTTCCCATCCCTCTCTTTCCTTCTACCGTACCTTTATCGAACTTCCTTGTGGCTATACGGTTAGCGTAGGCTGCTTCGGTTAAGGAAACTTGAGTTCGATTCCTGGTTGAAATTCGCGTGATTTGTATCTCACATTAAGCTGAGGCTTATACGTCTCATACTAACCTCGGTGCTGAAACAGATGTGAGTCAACGGTTTAATTTTAAAATTGTACGCAATCGACCAACCAACTATGCCTTTTACACTATCATTAATAAGACAATTTATTCTCAAATAATACTTTAACCAGCTTATTTACCGCCCCTTTTTAAAGCTATTGTTTTTAGTATTGCTGTTCTTTTCCGAATGGTGGAGACGGCAAATATTAAGCAACAAGGGAGTTCCAAATGACAAAGTTATTTCCAGTGTGTTGAGAAGTTTATGTGTCCTAATTCTGCCGAGTGATTGTGTAATTCAGATCCCATACTTAAGTACAGGTTGACATGTTGTATAGCCACAGTATTGAAGAGGGACTTTAAAATCCGATAAAACAAACAATAAAACATTAAAAAATAGAATTAAATCAATAAGTTTTACGTCCATATACAATACCGAGGTTATGAAAGACAGAGTTCAGAATGACAATCGAGGCTTAAATCCAGTCCAGTGCAGTTGTGCGTACAAGCCATTATGCAAGATCAATACACACAATGTAGACCGTTTCCCACCACACTACCACGCCACCAAGAGAACTGGGTGACAAACAATACGACCAGTCCCGGATTTTGAAAGAGAGCGAGTTCCAAATCATGATGGATCATGAGATCGAGTGAGCATGATGTCTAAATTGTGCTGTGAGCGTGAGGTCAGATAGAGTATGTGAGCGTCCTAATGATGTTGTGAGTGTGAGATTGAGTGAGTGTGATGTTCGATTGATGTTATGAACGTGAGATCGAGCTTTTGTGATATCAAACTGATGGGTGAACGTGAGTTTGAGTGCACGTGATGTCATAATGATGTTGCTTGGAAGTGTGACGTTAAGTAGTGTGATGTTCGATTGAGATTATGAACGTGAGGATGAGCTTATGTGATATCAGACTGATGGGAACGTGAGTTTGAGTGCACTTAATGTTGTAATGTGTTGCAAGTATGAAGTTGAGTGAGTGTGATGTTCGATTGATGTTATGAACATGAGGTTGAGCTTATGCATTATCCGACTGATGGATGAACGTGAGTTTGAGTACATGTGATGTCGTAATGATATTGTAAATGTGAAGTTGAGTTTGTGTGATATCAGAATGATGGTGTGAATGTGAGTTTAAGTGCACGTAATGTCGTAATGATGTTGCTTGAAAGTGTGAGGTTGAGTGAGTGTGATGTTGGATTGATATTATAAACGTGAGGTTGAGATTGCGTGATATGAGACTGATGGTTGAACGTGAGTTTGAGTGCACGTAATGTCGTAATGATGCTGAAAGTGTGGGGTTGAGTGAGTGTGATGTTCGATGGATGTTACGAACGTGAGATCGAGCTTGCGTGATACCAGACTGATGGTGTGTGTAACGTGAGTTTGAGTGAGCGCGATGTTGAAATGATGTTGTGAGTGTTATGCCGGTTGAGTGAGATTCGATTAAAGTGGGCATCCGTACTTGTAGTCGCACTGACCAACTGAAAGTAGAAGTCCAGTTAAGTTTTATCTTGTACTGAGAACACTTACGTTAAGGAACACTGGAATCCACGTAGCACACCAATGACACTCCGAAGTCCAAATGGAGTATCAATTCTGATTCTTTATTTTTACAGAAATTTATTTACTGCCCGAAGTTTGACTTCAATACCATGTCCAATAGTTTGAGACCAATTTCCAACCTCTAATAAACAGCGAAATGTTTGAGATTACATCAATAAAGGTCGTGATGTCTTCTATTAAATATGTATACAAGCATTAAACGTGCTTCTGTGCATGTTCTGGATATTACTTGCAAAGGAATAATATTATTTAATGTGTGGTGTAAATCTGTCATTTCCTCATCAACGCAAAGACTAATAAAAGGAACTTTGGGGTAAAAATATGGATGTACTTGAAACTAAAGACAGAGGATATTGCTTGTTACTGCAGAAATACATTCAAGGAAATACCGTAAACAAAAATGCATCAGCCTTTTTCGCCCAATTATTTTGAAAACTAGGTTGGCCTTTGAAGAGAGCCTATCAAATGAATGTGTTATTGTCTAGTAATTGAAGGAGGAGGAGGAGAGTGGAGAAAGAAAAAAAGTTATTGCCGCCAGCGAATTAGCTAATACATATATAACGGTTGAAGGTCTTCGAGCTTCGTAAGCGAAAAAGAAAAGAAAAAAGACGACAAGCGTGGTTTATCCAACGACGGCCACCTGTAGAGGTCAACACTTCTTTCACTTCTTTCTCCCTGAAGAATGTGTAATGCGGCAGTGGTTAGACCTAAAACCATCAGTTTCATTATCATCTGACATTCGGATAGGACGGACGGACCCACTCGCTTCTTACGTTGTTGTGATCAGTTTCTACTTCAATAATAATAATAACGAGTTATAAACGAGTGTTCTTGTTGGTGTTTGTGCTTTGTTTTGGTTTATTTGTTTTGTTTTTTTGTAGAAACTCGCGTCAGTTCTTCTTGCATTCAGACGACACAGACAGTTTTACTCGGGTTTTCGAACAGTATAGACAGACGTCTTGATACGCCTGTTCGCAAGATAATAACTACAGAATAACGTGTTTCGATTGTTTTGTTTCTTTCAGTCGTTTTCAAAGGAGCTTTTCTGGCGCGCTTGGTATGTATATTTTTAAACATATTTTTTAAATGTAAGAATTAAGCAATTTTTAATTGTAATTTTAGATATTTAAAAAAAAAGTCACTTACAAGGGATTTGGTCCTGAAAAGGGCCGGACTGATATATGCTCAACCCATCTCTTAGTTGTTGTTTTAACTAAAAAATGGAATCAAATAAAATATTTTAGTTTCACGTCACACGATTATGTTCTTTAGGCTAAGGGAGACAAGTGAATTATAATGGAAGAATTGGTGATATATTAATGTGGGAGGAAACGGGAGAACTCCAAGAAAACCCCACGGACATGATGTTGTTCACCACAAACTTGTTTGGTCGGGGATCGAAATCAGGAACCCCGCTTGCTAGAGGTAAGCGCTCTATCACCGAACCACTGTGCCCGCTTTTTGAATTATTAACATTGTTTCAAAAAATGTCTAATTTTGTTAATTTAGACTGAGTTAAAATTTTTTGATAATTTCATTGCATTTTCAGTTTAACGTCTCTTTCAGCAGTGAGGCTATATGAGACGTGGGCGTACAGCTTAACGTTCGGATTCGAAGCACATGAGCTCCCGACAGGAATTGAAAACGGATCTCCCACGTCAAAGGCGCGCTAACGGCTTAGTTTGACAACTCCAACACTACTACTACTACTACTACTACTACTACTACTACTACTACTACTACTACTAATAATAATAATAATAATAATAATAATAATAATAATAATAAATGTAATTGTAGTTTAAATTAGCAAACAAGCTGCAAGTAAGTCATGAGTTTAAACATATTCCAAGATCTCAAAGAAAGACCCGCCCGTGAGATACTGAGTTTTCACGAAGTACACTCAAAGTAGGCAGAGTAAATTGGAAATAAATTGGTTTCATAAACTATGAGGAACGGGAGCTGCAGTGGTTCAGTGGTAGGACATTTGCTTCTGGTGCTTTGCGTAGTCACTGGTTCGATCCCAGGTCTCATGAAGTGAATTTTATGGTAGACAACCACCGTATGCGTGGATTTTCTCGGCGTTTTCCCGTTTCACCCCAACTTATTTCATTCCACCCTTATCATCAAACTCATCGTCTCGTGCATAAACGAGGGACGTTAAACTCTAAGAAAGAAAGAAAGAAAAAAATGAAATGAAATAAAATTTTTGAGTTTTACGTCCCACGGTCATGTCGGCTAGGCTAAAGGAGGCGATGATGATGAGAAATGAATGAAATGAAGAAAGTGGGAGAGCCCCGAGGAAACCCACGCACATGGCGTTTGTCCACCACAAAGTTCACTTAGTGGGAGCAGGGTCTCAACTCAGGACCTTCATGCACTGGAAGTGAACCCTCTAACACTGAACCACCGCGACCCGTAAAAAGAAAAAAAGAACATAACTATGACTAAAGTCAATTACAGTTTGCATGTCGACTAATAAACCTAGTAAATTTTTCCATTATATTTGAAATACTTCGTGCCCATTCATGGCCAAGTGACTAAGCTGCGTTTTTTTTTCTGTGGTCCTAGCTTTGATTCTCGGTGGGAGTTACTTAACTCAGACTAGAAACCATGCATTGTGGTTCGGATCCCACTTATAAGGTAAACCCCGTCCCATATATCCTCTGTTCTGGAAAGGGGCGTTAAACACCAGGAAACTTATCAACCAATAAGTATGATACTGTCTATTAATAAATGTGAGTTTTGAAAAGAAAAAAAAAAACAAAATGTAAGAACAGGCTTTCGAAAAATTTTCCAGGGCATATATTAGAATTGTATGTGGGATAAACAGACCAAAATTTACTTCAATGAAGAGTGATATAATGTATGTTTTTTTTTTTTTTTTTTAGGGAGAAAAGACGATTTTTCGTGAATTTTTCAATCTTTGTACAGTCAGCGACAAAAGTTCTTTTTGTTTGATTAAATTAGTTTCGTCAATTAACTTCAGAATGGAAGGACAATTTGAGTATAGTTTTCAATAAATTAAAAAAGAATGTAATTTTTGTGTACGTTTCAGCTATACCACCGTTATTTCCAAAATAAATTTTACCGAACGGAAAAAAAAAACATTTGTCGCTGACTGTACAAAATTTAAGTCCTGATTTTTTTTCTTAATTTAATCTAGAAGTTATTAGAATCCTGTAACATGAGAAGTCCACGAAGGGTGTGATATAACAACGTGTAAAGGAAATTTATTATTGGAGTAATTATACTGTGAAATAACTTGTGTGTCTTTAAACGTTGATAAATGCTCTTTACTGTGTTCATACAATGACCTCATCAATTTATATTTTTTGTGCTATGAATCGTGTAACAATAAAACAGTGTTTGAGACCATCAACTTGGTTGACCTAATGTTGCCGACGAAACTCACGTAATGTTTTGTCTCGTCTCGAATTCAAGAAGGTACGTCTCGTCTCATTTTCGAAAATTGATGGACAACAACTTACGAGCTAACCATATGTGGTCAGTAGTCTTCCTCACTGGTCTAGTGGGTAGCGTGCGTGTCTTTAGTGCTCGAGGTCCCGGGTTCGATTCCCGATGGAAAAAATGAACACACATTACAGTCGGTTCAGATCCTAAATTAAAGTATAAATTTCGTCTTATACAACCTCGTTATTGACAAAGAACGTATGTATGTATCAACCAAAAAACACCACTCTTGGTACCTCCCCCTCTCCTCATAAATTCTTTATTCAAAAATCCACAAAATAGACTCGTGCTGTTGCTAAATGCTTCTTTCACCATTCATATCCTTGCTTTTATTACTACAAGCATTTTAGCAATTAAAGAATGGTATTTTGGAATACTTACAAAATGCTGTACTATAATATCATACAGAATTCCTTTCAAGGCAGACTTGTTGAGAAACATATTATGATGTAACAATTAGCTTAGAAACGTAGGCTATTGCAAACCAATGACGAAATTGTCGAAAAATGCTAAAAATCCTATTCATTTAAAGGTTAGAGCTCCATTATGGATAAGTGGTTAGCGTACGCGCCTTTGATATGGGAGATCTGGTTTCGATTCCCGGCGGGAGCTTATGTGGTTCGGATTCCACGTTAAGCTGTAAATTCAGGTCCCATACAGTCTTGCCGTTGAAAGAGATCCTAAACTAAGAATCAATGGGAATGAAGAATGGCGGAAACTTCATAACGAGGAAGTGCATAATTTATACCGTTTACCAAACGTTAGGGTAATCAAATCTAAGAGGCTGAGGTGAGCAGGGCCATGTAGCCAGAATGGAAGAAAGTAGGAACGCTTTCAAAGTTTTAACCTGAAAGTCCTATCGGCAAACGGTCATTAGGAAGACCCAGACGGCAGATAGGAGGAAAATATTAAGATGGATCTCTTAGAAATAGAAATACAAAGTACACACTGTGGTCCAGTTGGCTAAGAACAGAAGCCAATGGAGAGCGGCTAGTGAGAAACGCGGTATTGAACCTCCGGGTTCCATAGGCCATAGATAGTGGCGGATATAGATCAGGGCTGGGGGCCTAGCTCCCCCCTCAGTTTTTTCAGTGACAAAATAATTTAAGCTATTATTTATATATTTTTGAAAGTGTATATATACCTATCATAGTCTGCGTACTGGCTGCCTCCCTCCCCAGTCTTTACCTTCTAGATCCGCCACTGGCCATAGACTTAGTATTCTCCCGCCGGGAATCGAACCTTATGCTTCGTGCACCAAAGACACATTATAGCTATTGTAGCTGTGAGTAGGGCTAAATAAAAAAAAAAAGAATCTGAGCGAGTAGATTAGCAGTAACATTATTACAAATGTATTGAAATCTTTTGTTAAAATGTCTTGCGTCTACGCAGGCAGCCCAGTTGAATAAAGTATAGGAAATTAATGGAATGAATTGATCAGTGGATTGGAGTTTAACGTGTCTTTCCAGCTTCGAAGTCATACAAGACGTACCTACAGTTTCACGCTAGAATCTGAGCCACATGAGCTCTCATCAGGAATCGAACCCAAGACATATAAGCTAACAATACAGCCACGAGAGAACCATTTTTAACGATAAGCGCTTGGATAAAGGATCAATGATGCTGTTTATTCTATTCGAAGGTATAACAGCTACGTTTGTCTGCTAGTATTGGGGAAGTATCCTCATGTTACATGTAGCAAATGCGTCTAGCATTGCCGACGAGACGAGACAAGAAATAAGATTTTCTCGTCTCGTTTTCTCTTGAATCTCGTTAAGTTTCCCTTGTCTCATCTCGATTTTTTCTCGTCTCGTTTTATACATTTATGTACAAAATTTATTCTCTGATTTTCGTCTCAATTTCATCTAGAAGTTATCAGCATTCTACTACGTCATGAGAGGTATACGAAGGGTGTGGTATAACAATATGTAAGCCATATTTATGGCTGAAGTATTTTCTGTAATAACTTGCATATCTTTAAACAATCCTGCTCTTTATGTTCGTACAATCACTTATCGCGGTATCCTTTTTTGTGCAGCATACCTGAGTTCGATTCCCAATGCGAGCTCGTATGATTCGGATCTCATTTTAAGTTTTCCTTCCATATTTCATTCAGAATCGGTGCTAAAAAAAAAAAAAGGCCTTAAGAGGCCCCATCACGGCGAAATTAAAACACCGCTAATTTTACAGTAATTATGTGATATCTTCAAATAGATAAAAGATAATCGTAAAGTGGAACAACAGATCCCTAGACAAATTATTTTACATGATATACCGTTATCATGACTCAATTATCTACTTTCGATTTCCCGCCATTTAGAAAATCAGTATTATTTTCGCGTTTCTAAATGGCTGCAAACGGAAAGCTACTAGGCGACTCGTGATAACGGTACCGCATGCAAAATATAATATTGTCTAGGGCGGTCTTGTTCCACATTTTGATTTTCTTTTATCTATTTGAAGATATCACATAGTTACTGTAAAATTAGCGGTATTTTAATTTCGCAGTGATAAGGCCTCTTAAACACCCGAACGAATAAAAGGCCACTATTGAAAATGAAAATATTTTTTCTTATGTCCAATGGATGTATCCTGTAAGGTTATAACCGATCGATGATTAGTGGCAGCAAATGATTATGAAAGCATTAGTGGGTTAAGAATGTAGGAGGAAACGGTAGTACCTCTATAAACGACACTGAAACGAACACTAACTCACATAGCCTGAGATACGACCAGTGACTTCACGCATTAAAGGTGAGCTGTCTATCACTTTATCACCTTAAATTTTAAAAAGGTTATCAAATTAAACATTCCATTTCCATTTCATTTCTGACACTTTTCCGTCCAGGGTCACGATACGATGGCTCTGTGGTGAAGCGTTCACCGCTGGTGCGTGGGGTCTCACTGCGTGCATGGGTTTTATCGTGGTTCTCCCGTTTCCTCCTACTTCCTTCATTCCACTATTTTGTATGAACGTTAAACTAAATATTTCATTTCATTTCATTTGCAGTCCATGCGTCTTCTTTGTAAACAAGGCTTGAGGTCCCACCTTGTAACAACCTCTTGTTAGATTTCCGTTAAATTGCGTAACCTTCATTGGCACGTAATAAAAAAAAAATATATCCTTCTGGTGACATTTTTTCCATCAATTGTTGGGACACGGTGGATCAGTGGTAAAGCTCTCACGTCTGATGTTAGAGCCTCTGGTTGTATCCCAAGCTATGTGCTGAACAAACGTCATATCCGTGGACTTTCTAGGGACTATATCGATTCCTCCTGCTTTCTCATTCCACCAAATTTTGTCTTGTGCTAAAAAAAATATAAACGATACACAAAGGATCTCGAAGGTTCTAAAACATTTATTAATTTGTAAATACTGTATCTAATTAGTGTATTTATTTATAATTATTTCGCTTTCTGATGATTAGGCATGGGAATACTGTTGGGTTGTCGCTTTGTAATTAGAAAAAAAAACTTCTACGTCTAATGATTATGTCATTTAGACTAAAGGAGATGGACGATTGATCAAAAGGAATTATTGGTGGAATTATAACGTGGAAGGAAACAGGAAAACCCACGGACACGATGTTATTCACCACAATCTTACGCGCCCTGAATCGAACTAGAGATCCCCGTACCTGAGATGATCACTCTTATTACTGAACCAGCGTGCCTCTGATGTAATTAGGAGGTGTCTGGTTAGAATTTAATAGCCGACTTTCTTGTCCGGAAATGTTTCGAAGAGTTTTCCGTAGTTTCACCAAGGAAATGCTGGAATAATACCAAGGGCGCCCATGTTGTGGTTTCCAAGGTGGGGCAAGTATAAGCGACATTTCAAATATAGTCTCAAATTTTGCGGTGACTATTCTAAAATATCTATTGGGTTTTCGATCTATCCGAAGTACAATTTCCTCTAAAGGGGGCGAGCGCCCCACTTTGTCCCCCCTGATGGGCGCCCTTGAATAGTACTGACACCTTTAAAAATAGGCCCGCGATGATTTCCTTTAAAAAAATGCTTTCTGTTTTTCTAAGTTTTAATTCTAATGTAAAGTAACGTCACTAGCTTTATCTAGTGCCATGTTAATAAATAAATAAATCTCACATTCTAATGCTATTATGTTCACTTTCTGCAAATCCTGTTGTGTGAAGATTCTCTCGGTAGGCTTCAATATTATTTGACATTGACCCAGAATCATAAAAACACTATTCACTGAAGAAATTATGCCGCTTAAAAATCAATGTACTGACCATGTATCAGTAAGTGAAACACGCGTCAGGTGGCAAGCTAGGGACATCTGTGGGCTGTAAAACTGTTGTTTATTACTAATATCTTTTTTATGTACTTTCCGATTATTTACATGAACACATCTTCAGTTAATATTATGTGGTGATGTGCATCTTAACGCGTCATGAAAACATCTGTACAACTACTTTCTTGTAATTACTTTTTCGTTATATCTGAATAAACGCTTAAGGCTGTATTCTGGCCTTAAATATTTACTATTATTATTATTATTATTATTATTATTATTATTATTATTATTATTATTATTATTATTATTATTATTATTATTATTATTATTATTATTATTATTATTGCATCCGTCAAACATGTGTTAATTTTACAAAATAATTTTATTTTATCTAATTTCAACAATATTGTTAGAATTTAACTAAAATAAATGTGCAAAGATGAGACACATGACGATTGATAGTTTGCATAGAGGTGAACAAAATTATAAAAGTTTAAATTATCGTGCGTAGTTTTCGAAAAATCGCGAAAAATCTGATAATTGATACAGTACAATGACCGTGCCATATACTACGATGAAAGAGGTACTAAAATATACCTCATTTTGCTTTTTTCTTTTAAAATAAAGATATTAGCAGGAGGATACTCCACAGTATGGGTACTGAGATATACTCCAACATTTTGATGAACTCTTAATTTTTCTTTTTTGTTTAACCATAGCATTGTTCAAATGAAGAGACCGCGGTGGCTCAGTGGTAGAGCGTTCACCTCGCCAAGTACACTTTGTGGCGGACAAACACCGTGTCCGTGGGTTTCCTCGGGGTTCTCCCGTTTCATCCCACTTTCTTCATTCCACCATTTCATTTATTTCTCGTCATCACCATCTCCTTGTCTAGCCGGCATTATCGTGGGACGTAAAACTCAAAGATTTTATTTCATTTTTTGTTCAAGTGAAATGAAATGAAATCAGATAATTAATTATGAAATGAAGATAAAACGCACTGTTTGAGGTCGGCTATGAAACGTAGTGCAACGATACTTACCTGTTTCTTTCATTCTGTTTATAGCACGGAATAATTCTGCGCAATTGAAAAGATTGTACTTAAACCGTAAATTTAAAATTTACGGGAACAATATTCCCTCACTTCCAATACTTAGCACGTGAATGTTATATCAAATATCATGTATAGTTTTACACAATGTCGTATGCAAGTATTTATAGAAGATTTTGAGCTTAAAACCTCCCTGAAGCAAGGCATTATAGAAAAACAAACATTTACTGTATGCATATAGAAGTGATTTTTCTGCAAAATATCTGGAGAAATAAGCATTAGCCGAAAAAATGTTCGAAATAAAAAGTTAATATTTTGAAGAGAGAAGTTCACTTATAAAATAAGCCCTTCCCACGCCCCCCTACGGCCCGACTGTTACAGGAAACTTTGCAAACTTAAACACGGACCAGGGCCTAACTTGTCGGGGGCAGGGGGGCAACTTCCCCCCAGAGAAGCTCCCACCGTTCGAGGGAGCCCACTTTAAGACACTATTTTCTTATTCCATATATGATACGAACATGAAATTATAAATGAAGCATCAAACAGGTTCATTACATTACATAAACAAAACAGCACACAAAAGGTCAATAAAACAAAAATGAGTCATGGGCCCATTTCAGTAAAATAATGTCTACTATTAAGGGCCCTAGAAATAATAATTATTCGTATGGATTTGGGACTCGTCAATATTGTTCCCTTAATTAATTTGTCGTGTATGGAACGGGTCCAGGGGCGTAACTAACGGCTCCGCAGACCTTGTCGTACGACAGGGCTCACAGGCCCTGGGAGCCTATAAAGAGTAAGAGAAGTGATACGAAGATATATATATATATATAAGTAAGTGCCGTTTCGAAATTCGGTCACTGCAGGGCTGCGATCGAGATCTTTGGTATGTGTTTTGTATGCTTATATCTGCAAGCCATAGACGCCATTACGGAAACTTTCGACATGTCTACATTTGTCTTTGAGTATTTGAAATGCGTCCGCCGATTGAAAACCCCGCCGATTGTGAAATACGCGCTGTAATTCGTTTTCTTAATATTAACGTGAAGAAAAGCGATTATGAGCGATTGAATGGTACGGAAATGTGTTAGAGCCTTGAAAGATGGCCGCACGAATGTTCATGTTTAGGAACGAAATATAATAAGTGACCTGTCATCACTGAAAACTTGGTCCCTCACTAGCTACTGACCGCTGGAGATATGTTGAAACAATGTACGAAGCATAATCA
Source organism: Thermobia domestica (assembly GCF_964235325.1). Classification (NCBI taxonomy): domain Eukaryota; kingdom Metazoa; phylum Arthropoda; class Insecta; order Zygentoma; family Lepismatidae; genus Thermobia; species Thermobia domestica. The sequence goes on along the minus strand of NC_137469.1, from coordinate 16,798,389 downwards.
ACCTAAGTTGCTATGGAAAAATTCGAGCCATCACCTACAGAGATGTCATGAAAAACACTAATGTAGCTGTGAGTATCGGTGCAAAGAAAGTTTCTTTACTTATTTTATGATTGCTGCTAGATTTTCCTGCAAAGGCAAATTCAAGATTCTTATGCAACAGCATAATTCTAGATTTTATTTAGGGGGGGAGAGTTGGAGGCGAATTCTCCACATACATAAGAATTTCACATTATTATTATTATTATTATTATTATTATTATTATTATTATTATTATTATTATTATTATTATTATTATTATATTAGTGTACAATTCATTAAAATATATGCATTTTTCAAACTCAGGGAGTCATTTATCCCTTGCCCTCTCTAGATGACACCTCTGTTCGTAAGATCGAAAAATGTCAATGTTAGTGGTATTTGTTACGGAGAACATGTATTATCCCCAGTTTACAAAGGAGATATACCAACATTGTATTGCAACGACACTCATTGTCTGGAACTGCATTAGAACATACTTCAAGTCACACATCAAAACATCCTGATCTTCTACTGCCACATGACAGCTAAAGTTAGCATTCATGCTATCCCGTTTCTAGGACACTTTCGTTAAGAATCCAGATGCTAGTACCATAGATTACCGTGCTTTTGGATTTCTCAAACGAGCGACTATCATCGCGTAAGGTTGGCACAGCTAATGGTCTCTGAAAAGCCTGTAAGCAGTAAGTGGGACAATGTATCCTGGTACAGCTGCAACCAAATAGGTTGCAGTGAAAACTGCGATATCGCGCAATAGTCCACGCTGAGGATCAATAGTGGCAGAATGGAATATCTGAGGTAAGCAACGGTTTCAGTTAGCTCCGATGGAAACGGATCAGCAGTATCTGTGACAGAAGCTCATCACATTCTTTTTAACAACAACAGTACAAATTCTTCCTTGAAAAATCACAGGACAAGTACCATTAAAAAAAAAAAACTAACGGAATGTGCAGGAAGATTATTATATACTTTTTCTTAATAGATTTTTTTTCCTCTTTAACTTTTGAGCAAAATGTGGGCGTTAAAGAAAGCCTCTCCTTTTTATTATAAGAAAGGTGTTATCTTTTAATAAACACTGTTGTCGCGTAACGAGGGCAATGGAACACAAGAACAGTGAAGGAGTGCTACTTTGCACAAGGAACTTGGCTAGAGTGAAATCAAGGTCTCGCCGTCTTCTTCGCAACACAACCTTTGAGGTTTTTTTCTTCCTTCCTTTCTTTCTGGCAAAATATACTATGACAAAATGCAACACACGTGTATATACTTTCTATAACGAGGATGCAATTAGGCAAAAGCAGATTTCAATTTCAGTTTAAAATTACAAATAATGATATTATTATTATTATTATTATTATTATTATTATTATTATTATTATTATTATTATTATTATTATTATTATTATTATTATTATTATTATTATAAGTAGCAGGGCCGGGGATTTTAGGAATTAGATTTCTGGGCTTTCGGCATCTATGGCTATTTAGCCCGTCACGTTTGAGGGATGACGTCCCTCGGCGAGCACACAATCCAGGGAAAGGGAAGGAAGAAAGGGTGGGGAAAGGAAGGAAGCGGCCTGGGACCTACAAGTTAGGTACCACCCCGGTATTTGAGTGGTGTGAATGAGGAAAACCCAGGAAAACCTCATTCAGGGTGGTTGGCCTGAAAAAGCGTTTTACACTTTTTCGACCGAGTGTCCCCACCGGGAATCGAAAAGTAGCAGGGCCGGATCCAGAATACTCTGAAGGGGGGTGCACCAGTAACTACAATACATTTGAATTAAATTTCATTTTTTTTAAAAAAAGATACCTTTAAGCATTTGTGGTGTGAATTAGGAATTGCCCTCGAAATGTTAAGTGTCTGTTCTCAATGAATTCTTTTCCTTCAACCTTCAGAATACTGACAAACTATTGATTCTGCAAAACCTCGCATTCTTTTAAGATCAAACTAAAACATAACAGAAAATTTCATAAAGTATTGCTATTTTCATTGCTAGCTTCTCATTTTAGGTAGTGTATATTTATAGCGAAGGAGGGTACCCGTGCACCTTTGCACTCCGCCCCTAAAACCGGCCTTGATAAGTAGTATGGCGTTACTCTTAGAAGAAGTTAAAGAAGAAGAAATATTATCTGCTACCTAACACTGTACTTCTTTATATATTCAGTAAATAAATAAATAAATAAATTATTGAAGCAGAATTAAAATTATGAATTATAAATGTTAACAAACGACACTTTTTCCATGGATCCCAATAACAGGATTTTCTCAAAAACTACGCATGAGAAATACGCTGAAAACATCTTATTTTGTCCATCCCAATGCAATCGATCGAATAATATATTTTTGAAATTTTCGGACAATGCTGGAGGAGCATGGTGGCTTATTGGTAGAGCGCTTATTTCTGGTGTGTTTATGTCCCACGGTTATGCCGGCGAAGCTAAAGAAGAGGGTGATGATGACCAATGAATGAAATGGTGGAATGAAGAAAGTGGAAGGGACCGGGAGAACCTCGAGAAAACCCATACACACGGTGTTTGTCCACCACAAAGTTCACCTGGCGGAAACAGGGTTTGAACCCGGGACCCCATTCATCACATGTGAACGCTCTACCACTGAGCCTCTGGTGTGTGTCTGGGGGGTCATTGGTTCAATCTCCGGGTAAGCTTATGGTAAACAATGTCGTGTTCGTGGGTTTTATCGGGGTTGCTCATGGATTTATTGAGTCTTTTTCTCACGAGATGGTGTTAGTGTTGTAAATCTCAGAGTATATATTAGTCGCAGCCTTAACGTCATTTTACAGCTGAAGTTAGGTATACAAAATGAATTGAAATTACTATAAACAGACGTAAAATACTGCGCCGGAAGATAAGTAGATTTTTCCGCAAAACGGTGCTGCATTTTACAACTTTATTTCGATAAAGGCCCGTCAAAAGAAATTTGTGCTCTTTATGGTTAAATGCGTTATCAAATGCAACACCGAAAAGATGGTTCAGAGCTTTCGTTCTGGAAATTTCGGTGTCTAAGACACTCCCCACAGTGGCGATCAGTCACGGCAAGTGTGAAGTAACAAGAGACATGCAAGAGCGGCAAGTAAGAAGTCATGACATCGTCAATGGCTTAACACATTCATCAGTAAACAATGTTAAACCGCTTGGAGAAATCTGTCTACACACACACACACACACCAAAAAAAAGCTTGACCTTAGGGTTCCACATGATCTGACTTAAAACATTTACTCCTTGGAATTTACATTTGTGAATCTTTACTGAAGTGTAACGAATCCAAGCCATTTCTGAAGTGGTTCATCACAAGTGATGAAAAATGGATAATCTGCGAAAGACAATGTGTGTAAAAGATGGTGATCTAAGCGAGAAGCTCCACAGTCTGACGCAAGACCCACATTGACGCCCAGAAAGGTTATACTATGTATATGGTGACATTGGATGGGCATGGTGTATCACGAAATACTGTAGTTGGGCAGAACAATAGACTCGGACCTGTACTGTCGACAACTAGCTCGAGTGAATGTAGCAATTAGAAAGAAACTCCCGAAACTGATCAACAGAAAGTTCGTCTTATACTACCCTAACAACACCAAACCGCATACATGTTTAACGACCCATCAGAAATTGGAGCGCTTAGCTGCTAGGTTCTAATGCTTCCACCGTATAGCCCGGATCTGGCGCTGTCAGTCTATAATTTGTTTCAGTCTCTGCGAAACTCCCTGAATAGTATTAACCCTTTCGAGACAAGGTGGCCAAAGTGTCACTAACGTTAGTGACACTTACTTAATCCTCTCCTGTGTGAACACTAATTAAGATACCGAGATAACATTTTTCTATACCAAATATGGTCGATCATAGTTTATCCTCATGGTATTTTTTTTTCTGAGTGTCGAACTTCTCTGTCAAATTTGAGCCCAAAGCAAAAACATCTAGAATTTTCGAATTTCGAATTTTCTTTTTTTTTTCAGTATAACTTCGTTCGTTCCAGAGAGATCTATTTAGAACTTAGCAGATATATACCTTATATGGATAGCTAATTTGTAGATCAATTTGAGCAACTCCCAGTGTTGCCAGCTAGAGAAATTAAAATTTTCCTATTTTTTCGAAATGTTCGAAATTAATGTTTATAAATTCATACCTATACGTACGAACGCAAGTCAACTTAGGCCAGTCGAACCTAAGTTCTTACTGAACACAAGCAAGTACAGATCGTTACAATTGGGTAATTAGGGGTTCTACGAAAAATTCGAATTTAGATTCTAAACCTTGATTCTTTTTACTTTTCTGTTTACTGTAATATATTTATTTAATTACACGCCTCGTTTCTTAAATATCGACATGATACTTGTAGGATATATTAGTGGTGTACCGAAGTTTATTTTAAGATAGTTTCCGTCTGTCTGGTAACTGTGTTTCCAGCCATAGATAAATTTTAATTCTCTATTTTAGGGGTAAATTCGGAAAATATCCCATTTTCCATCTATAACTTTTCCTCTTATTGGCTACATTGGAACAAACTTACCAGCATCTCAAAGTCTCGTTTGGCCAACACAACACACCATAGAAAGTTTCAATAGGATAATTAGGGACGTTGCAGAACTTGATATTTGCTTCTGAGGCGGGAAAAGTGTGAAAATTTCGTGTGTACGATGAGAGATTTTTTTCTTTCTGTCTTTGTATGGCATCCAACATCTTCACGTTTTCACTGTGCATTGTGGCACAAAAAAAGAAAAACAAATTGTAAGGTGACTTGAAATCATGTGGCAACAGTGATGCCAGCTCCAAAAAATCTTAAAATTCGGTTAGGGATTTTTTCCCTAAATTTTCACCCCTACATTTCCCTTTATATCTTCCCTCTCGTTGCAACACTGCAATTAAACTTGTCATAAAACTGCTACATCCTTCTTCTAAAAAATAAAATCTTAACCATATCAATCTAGAAAATACTTTGAGTTTTAATTTGTTAACTGAAAAGTCTATGAAAATGCGAAAAATGGCCCTGTCTCGAAAGGGTTATATTGCGTTAGTTTGAAAATACAAATAGACCGTTCGTTGAAAATGTAAATACTTTTGTCCTATTGGCACTGCATACAAATACGAAGTATATTGAACGGTAGCTAATGGTAGGCAGATTCTTCGCACATCTCATTTTGGTCTTGTACTATCTTTCCTTAAAAGAATACATATTACAGAAAATATTTTATACAGTATTTGGTTTAGAGCAGAGTTTCTCAAAGTGTGTTCCGCGGAATCCAAGGGTTCCGCAAAGAGTTCCTTGGAGTTCCATATAAACCGACCTCGAAGAAGCGAATAAACAATTCGCAAGTCTCTATTCCATCTAAAAGTTGACTTGAATTTTGGTTCCTTCGGAATTTTGTTTTTGGAAGTTTGAATCGGAACAATTAAAAAATATATGAAGTTTTGAAAAAAAAAAATAGAAAATAACAAAAACTCCTTTTCGATACTTACTTCGAACGGTTTCGAAATTCTAAAAAAAAAAAAAAAGAAAAAAGAAAGAAAGAAATCCTTTGCGAGGGTTTTTCCCCTTTCTCGGTTGGGAAATTTCAACTTTTGGAGTTTTTTTTTTTTTTTTTTTTAAGTACAAACCAATATCAAAGAAGTAAAAACTCTATCTCATCTCTAGAAGTGGGTTAAAATTTAAATTAGTCAATTAGTATTTTCGTCAAAAGATTTTCATTACTATTATACTAAATTGTCGAATATTTAATACTATTTTCGTAGCTTCCGCCATTTTATTTTGGACGCGAAAGGGTTCCATGAAGTTTGAGAAACGGTGGTTTAGAGGAACTTAATGGGAATCATTCTTAGAGAAATTTTCACTTCCGTTGACCCTCGACACAAATTCTATTCGTCTTGCTACATTCTTTGCACACATTCTTTTTCCAAGTATCATATTCTCGTTGCTACGTTCTCGACTTTCTCGGAACACATACATGTGACACCTTGTACGCTTCTTTCACTGAATAGCAACTGATATAGAATAACTACAATTACGTCATTTTGCACATGTGAAGACATTATGTACTGTACATTTTTGCAAGCGTCTTCAGAGTGTAAGGCTGGATTGAAAGATCTACGATAGACTTTCCTGCGGAAAGAGTAAGTAAAATGATCTATTAGCAAATTACTTGAATTTCGAATAACCAAATAGTCATAAGATAAAAAGGGCATTACTGTAATAATTTCATTCACCTGTTGATGTCATTTGCTAACTACAAGTGACATTTGACAAAACATTGACATTTCATTTGAGCCTCCCAGGCTAACCTTATTACGATTAGTAACAAAAAATGGAAAAATTAAAAAAAAATCACAAGTTAAAACAAGCACACCCGAAGAAAGCAGTGTTCATTTCGCAGATAAATTTAGCAAAAGGGGAATTTTTAGATTTAGTGTCGAGCCCTGAGGGAGGACGAGGTAGGCCACGGCCCAGGGCGCCGAGTAAGGAGGAGGAAGGAAAAAAATAATATATATAATGGAAGGAAAAAAGTAATAAAATTGCTCAAAATCAATGAAAGGCAGGGTTTATTTTTGAAAAGTTTCTTACGCTTCACGACAACCATGGTGGCGCTTCGAGGCTTGTCTGTCGACCTCACTCATATATACGGGGACGCCGGTCGTATATTTTCGCCCGGGACGCTAATTTTCCACGGCACGACACTGTTCTCGATAAAACGTAAAAATCCAGTGAAATTCTTGCGCTGACTGAGTGATCAATGTAAATGCTTAAATTTTTCTTTCTTCTTCAGAAATAAACCAATACGAAGCAATAGTGTGTATGTGTGTGGGGGGAGGGGGGGCTTGAAGTAGCATAATTAGCACCCAATGTTGGCTGAATGTATTAGTGTGTATTTTTTGTTAACCCTCCGTTGGCAACAGGGGTGACGCATAACCCCATCTCGTTTTATTCTGTTCTTTAATACTAGAAATACTATTCTCAGATTTGTGCGCCTTCATGTAAACTTCGGAAACAACAGTGTTTCTTAGCGTGTACACTCATGTCCAAAATGATTGTCGCATATCTGTAACTGTCTTCTTGTAAGAATATAATTTGATACTGATTTTGCAGGGTACTTTTAATACTGATACTATGTGTATAATCGGAAAATGTATATTTGTGGTAAATTTCATAGGAAAAGAATTATAAATACGAAAATTAGAATGAGTAAAATAAAATGTTGCTAAATGGACATGAAAGTTTTATTTTCGTTCTATTGTTCTTATTTACTGTTCTTTTGACATGAAATTTGTCCCATACATGTCTTTGGCGATTATACACATACTAATATTAAGTTATAAGAAATACCGGGTGAATTCGTTATCAAATTATATTCTTACAACAGCATATTTATAGACATGCGACAATAATTTTGGACATGAGTGTACGTGTTCCTCGTTCACATCACCTTTCTTTAGTGAATTATGAGTGTTGGGGTGAATAGCCACCCCTGTTACTATTCACGTTCGTAAACTTCTTTAATAAAATCAATGAACACTTTTATGTGTAATTGCAGTTGTGACTGTATCAGATCTTAACTTTGAAAAACCTATTTCTTCCGAGTTGGAATATGATTCTGAGTACAGTACTGATGGTGTTTCTAAAGCCTGTGACAAACATCTTGGCATTTCAGGTAAACGAATAAAACGCAAGCTCTGGTGCGATGTTGCCAAATGGTAAAGGGATGTGAGTATGGCTAAGCAGACGAACTACAGCGCGATCAGGTGGCAGAGGATAGACGTGGATGTGTGCAAAATAAACGTGGCAATACCGCTGGCCTCTCATTTGCTAGCAGCATTTAAAGGGAACTTGGAGCGCCGCCTTCAAATGCCAAGATGTTTGTCACGCCGTTTAGGAATGAACAGGACAATATTGAAGTATAGTTTGAGTCAGTGCGAGAATAAATGTATCGGATTCAGGGGCTGAAGTAAGCCATCATTCAGGCCATATCGTAAAAAGGTAGAGCCTGACACATTTGGTCCATCAAGAAAGAGAAGAGCAGCTGTTCGTGTTATTGGACATATACTTCATATTAACAGAAGTGTTGGGGTTATCACTATTACCATCCACCGGTGTATAATATATGTTACCAACGGAGGGTTAAAATAATGAAGGAAAAAGTAAAAAATAGAAGGAAAAACAAACAAATAAAACAAATGTGCTTGGCACTTCCTTTACTATAGCTAAATTGATCTTATCACATAACTTCTGTCATAGGAATTGGACACTCAACAAACTTAATCTTATCACATAACTTCTTCATAGGTATTGGACACTCATCAAACTAAAGAAAATTTGATAAGAAAAGGGAAGATTTTGTGTCAGTCGAGGGAAATTTGATAAGAAAAGAGAAAATTTGATAAGAAAAGGGAAAAATTTTGTGTCAGTCGAAAAGGGATATTTCCATAAGAAAATCTACGAACACTGTGTGCAAAGGACACTATAAGAATTCAAAAAAAATTACTAGTCTTTGAGTTTAATGAAAACATCTAGGTAAGGAATACGGTTGCCATGAACCTCAAAGGCTCACCTTGTCATTTTTAGGGAACCTTATTCTTTTCGTGCGAAGAACGGGATGTCGTTGTTATACCCAGTATTTCACGTATTTCTGTATTCTTCCCATGCAAAGAACGGACACTTCCGTTACTTTTATACAAAAAATAAACAAGTGTTTCATTGTTTTTATACTTAACCTAGAAAGGGATGAAAAAGGAGAAGAATGAGTGGTTTGCTTAGATGTCAATATCTCGGAATTCATTAAATTTTGAGAATTGAAATTTGGCATTTAGACTTTCATTTAAAATAATTAAACACATAGGCCGTTTGGATGCCAAGTGGTGTAACTCCAAAACTGAAATTTTACGGTCTTAGAAGAAGCTTTAATGAGTTGAGTTAAGTTGATTTTCAGCAGCGAGGCTATATGCGACGTGGACCTACTGATTAACGTGGAACTTCAATATCTCGTGTAAATCGCATCAAGAGAACGTTATCTACTATTAGCATTAGAAGATAAACTTCATCATAATGACTTTTGGCTGCAACCACAATATAAATTTGATTAGATTTTAGCGACACTTTCAGCAGGAAGGCTATATGAGACGATGTGGGATCTGAACCACATGAGCTCCCGCCGGGAATCGAACGCTGGTCTCTCACGCCAAATGCGCGTACGCTAACAGCTTAACTAAGCGGAAGCTCAGTACAAGAGAATTAAGTGAATATTTCATGAGACATTGAACTTTCAAGTTTCCGCTTAAATCCGTTTTGGAGTTACCACTTGGCATTCAAACGGACCAAATGTTTCTGCGTTTTTTTTTGACATTCGATATCGAAAGATAGGTAAAGGAGTGTAGGGCAAGTAGACTTCGTTCAGCGCAACCGCGCTATCTTCAATCTCTCGTCTCGGCAGAGTTTTGCCGATAATGCACGAAGTGTGTCACATATAGTACACACGTATGGACATAAATGTAGGATCAGGATTAGGAATTAGATTTCTGGATTTTCGGCATCTATGGCCATGCTAGCCCGTCACTAGGATTAGGATTAGGAATTAGAGTTATGGGCTTTCGGCATCTATGGCCATGCTAGCTCGTCACTAGGATTAGGATTAGGAATTATATTTCTGGGCTTTCGACATATATGGCCATGCTAGCCCGTTACGTACGTGGGATGGAGTTCCTCGGTGCTACGAAAAAAGCGGCCTGGGACCTGTATGTTAGGTACCATCCCAGTATTTGTCCGGTGTAAACGAGGAAAAACTCATTCAGAATAGTTGGCCTGAATAAGTTTTTACATTTTTTCGACCAAGTGTCCCTATCGGGAATCAAACCCGGGACTCGCTCACACCAAACATGAGAGCGTTAAGGACTACGCTACGCGATACCACGGGTATAAAGATAGTATTCATTATATTTTATTCTCCCCGTGCGAATAACGGGTACTTTTGCTACTCGATTTACACTTCTTGATTGATCAATATTCGAAGTTTTATTACTTCATTTCAATAACAAAGCTACATGAAACCGACCTATTACTTCAAGCAGGATTTGTATTAGTGCCTGGGTTTGTTTCTGAGACTCCATTCTGGAATCGAACCCGGGACCATACAAATACTAACTACACGTATTAGCACTTAGCCATGAAGGAAAACTCATATGTCATGTTAATAGGATGATTTATGGCTAGCCACCAAATTCTGACTTTTGACACTTGAGCTCATTACATCTTAACTCAGCATCTTTAAATATCCCTAAATCAATACCAAATTCAGGATTGAGATTATGTACAGGGTGGTCCGGAAGTGGGTGTACTTCCTTTAGTTTCAATAGTTTAGTGTTAGTTATGGTAGAATGTCTGTACACAGTTACCTTGAATTCTTAAGAGTCATAAACATCGGTATCGGTATGACCACCATCTATGTCGTAACACAGCTGAATTCTGCGCCAAGTTCTCGCAGATGTTTTGCAGAGATACTCCAGAGTCACGAGGGTGAAGGTGTGTTCCACAGCTGTTCATAATTCCTGTGTTGTGTGATATCGAGTGTTTCTTACTTGTTGCTTTATGAAACCTCAGAGAGCCGAAGTATTTCTACTGCTGCACTAATCTTTGTTCAATGCTATATGGACTTTGATAACACATTGTTGACTACTCCAACTTCACTGCAAATAACTGTTACCAACCAGAAAACAGCAGAAAACAAATGAACATGGATAGTAATATTGCCAGACAATGCCAAGCAATGTTACCACACAATGTCAAGCAATGTTACCAAATAAATGTGGGTAAAACCTAAAATCGTCAGAAAACACCAATTAGGGGTACGTTCACTTCCTGACCACCCTTTATGATGGCCGATTGGGAAGTGTCCGGGAGTAATGTTTCCCAGGAGACATCTCTCAACTCGTCTCAAAATCCAGATGAGAGCCGAGACAGGAAGTACATATTCGAAACGAGACGAAAAATTTGTCAAGTCTTGTAGCAAACGCTACACTGAGAAAAAATGTAGGTGGCGTACTTTAAAAAAGATAGGTTACATGCGTAATTCCTGTAGTTTTTGGACTTAACGTACAGCAGACGTATAACTGAAAACGCATGTTTTATAATACTTTCTGTATAAGTGTTCCATCTATACGTACTTTCCGAATGAAACAATGTAGGCGGTCAGGATTTCACAAACAAATGGACGTATATAACATATAGCTGAAGAAGGTAACATAAGTATATGCATGTGATATCGGAAAACTGTTAGATGTCAGACATCCTGCAACGGCATGATGTAACATCTAAGGGCAGTGCCTATGTAGCATATGGATAACGTATGCTCCATACTGATTTCTATAGTAAGCAAGAGGATACGGTATATTTGTACAATATACCGCTCTCCGGAGAACGGATCTTTCTCTGTGTAATTCAACCGTCTTATATGTTTTAAAGTTACATACTTCATAGTATTAAATCTATAAATAGATAAAGTGATTATCCGAATATAACGAAGACCATTTATCAAAGTTTAAAAAGGCATTCAAGTTATTACGCAATATTTCTCTAATTAATAAATATGGTTTGAATGTTGCTATATCCGGATTTGAATGTCCCTCTCGTGACGCGGAAGGATACTGATAACTTCTGGATGTAAGAAAGAATCAAGGCATATATATATATATATATATATATATATATATATATATATATATATATATATATATATATTTCATAAATTTACAAAACGGGATAAGAAAATTTCGACGTGAGACGAGAACCCCTTAATTCTCATCTCGTCTCACCTCGTCTCCTCCTGTGGTGAACATTTCCCGGGACCATCCCCAGCTGTAAGGTCTAATGTATCTGTTAAATCAATCAACATGGGAGAATACTATGCTATCATATAGTTTTGAGACTCACCTGAAAGTACCATGGTTTTTCAGATTTCAAGCTAAACTCTTGGTAAATGTCTCATAGAGCCTCACTTCTCCAAAGACATGTTACTCTAAATTCAAAACAAAGAACGTTGCTTCCCTTGATTTTATAATGTTTTATGCAGCTCGTTACTCTGGGATGAATGTTATTTATGTTTATGTAAAGTGTTAAAATTTAACAAGAAGTCGTGACACAATTATTATAAGACAACTTAAGCATAAATATTTAAAAGCTGTTGTCTTGCAGAGTCTTATGCATTAAAAACACTGCATTAGTAAGACCAACATTATACTAAGGTTTTCATTTGTAAGTGGCTTGCTTTATAAGTGTTATTTAGACCTCATTGTCCCTGATTTTATGTTTTTTTTTTTTTTATTTGAGGATGTTGATTTACCAGCAAAGTGTATATCGGATTTCATATCAAAATGTTACTCCTTTATATTATAATAAATAAATAACAAGCTGATTGTAGGTCATATCGTCAACATTTAGTACTGGTATAATAAGTCCAGCGAAACTGCCTGGACTATGCTTGGAAGTGATTCCATGGGAAGTTGCAGATGAAGTGAATTTCTCGCTTATCAGTAGATTCCGTAGTGCCAGAGAATTATTAGAATATCTATTTCTGTGTTTCTCTCGCAAATTTTCAGTTGAATTTCAATCTGGGAACTTAGCAGACCAGACCAGGTGCTATATTATTTCAGAATATTCTTCAAACCAGGTACAAACGCTTCGTGCCCTGTGAGTATGTTGCAAAACAGGATTGACCACCAATAAATATGCAGCCAAAATTTGTTGAAGAAATGGCAACATTTAGTCACTGACAGTATCTCAATATATTATATATTGGTTCATGTTCCCATTTCGCATATAAATCCCGAACCTTCTCCAGCTCCGAAAATTCCTCTCCATATAGTGCAGGTGAAATGTTTCGTTGGGGTTTTGATACACTCGATCTGGATTTACGGACTGCAATAAACCTTATCCGGTTTGAAACAGATTTTTCTTGACGAAAATTGTAACATATCGGCGGTTCTTCTTAGTTAGGATTCTATTTCGACCACTGTTCTGATGCTTTTTTGTCTTTACACGCCCATTAGACCGTTTCTTGTAGGGACGTTGGACACTATGATTTTACGCATCAAAAAATCTAACAATTTCATTTACTCCGTGCCTTTGTACTAGAGGTCTGCACGGGCTTGAGCCGGGCTCGGGATATAAATTTTAAAATATATAACCATATTTCTCCGGCCTTTTCGGGCCTAACTTTGTAAATATACTATACAACGATATACATTGCACCGTTCTTTCTGGAGAACTTTTAAAGCACAACTGCAAAATTAGGTCTAAATCTCTAATTGCTGTAAATAAAAATACAATTTTGCGTGAATTATAAAGTTTCTGTAATTCGAGCTTATTTCGAGCTCACTTGATTATCATGTGAGCTCGGGCCTAAATGCTAAAACATATTTCGGACTTGGGTCGGGCCTCACATTGTAAATTCACATGCTGGGCCCGGCCCGGGCTGAAAATTCCGGCCCGTACAGATCTCTACTTCGTACATGTTCTAACACAATGTTCTCGTTTTGTCATTTGCTTCGACACATTTGTTATAAATTTGCTTCGACGCATCTTGACGGGCTATTTTCATACAACAGACTGATACACTCACTCCTGTTACATGAAATTGTTATGTTTCAACAGTGGTGAGTTATTTAGTCATATGTTACCAATGAAACGCCATCTATAGCGACAAAAACGAACCAATGTTAGTTCCAGATGAGGTTGATTGATTTTATTTATTTATTTATTTTGTCCGGTGTGTTTATGTTTGAGGTAGATGCAAACCCGATGATACAGTAACCAGAGGTGGCCTCGCGGGTTCTCACACTCATCTTGTAAAGAGTTCCCACTCACTCATCTCATAAAACTCAAGCTACCTCAGACTCGCCATCCGTATGAGGCCCGCGTTTGCTCTCCTCTGCGGTCTACTTAAGACGCCTAATTCATTGCTAAATTAAAATACCGCTAATTTTACAGTAATTATGTGATATCTTCAAATGGATAAGAGATAATCGAAATGTGGAACAAGAGCGCCCTCGACAATATTATTTTGCATGAGGTACCGTTATCACGAGTCACCTAGTAGTTTTCCGTTTGCAGTCATTTAGAAACGCGAAAATAAATGCCGATTTTCTAAATGACTGGAAATCGAAAGTAGATAAGTGAGTTGTGATAACGGTATCTCATGTAAAATAATATTGTCTAGCGAGCTCTTGTTCCACTCTTCGATTATCTTTTATCTATTTCAAGATATCACATAATTACTATAAAATTGCGTTATTTTAATTTCTCCGTGATACTTTCTCTTCATTGCGTTCGCATTCTCTCGGGCTCTCGCTTGCTATTGACTCAGCACTCGTGCACGGAGATAAAAATCGAGCGCATTTAGAAGAAAAATCCGTAGATTCCGGCTACAGGCGGCTTTTCTAGTGCTTCTCCCGCTGGAGGTCTGCACGGGCCGGAATTTTTAGCCCGAGCTCGGTCTGTCCTGTGAATTTCTAATGTAAAGCTCGACCCGAGTCCGAAATATGTTTTAGCCTTTAGGCCCGAATCCGGTCCGAGTCTATATGACAATTAAATCAGTCCAAAATAAGCCCGAATTACAGAAACTTAATAATTAACTCAAAATTGTGTTTTTATTTACAGCAATTAAAGGTTTAATTGCAGTTGTGCTTTAAAAGTTCTCTACAAAGAATGGTCCAATAAATAACGTACAGTATATTTACAAAATTAGGCCCAAGAAATATGGTTGTATATTTAAAAATTTACGGCCCAAGCCCGAGGTGATCTACGCTTTGTAGGCCCGAGCCAGTGCAGATCTCTAGCTCCTGGAATGGCAGGATAACTGCAATCTTAGAAAATCTTTGTTGTAGTACAGATTGCTCTTGGCTAAACAATAAGCCTGTACGTAAGCCTGCTACAGAAAATCTTATGTGTAATACAGAATCCTGCTAAATTTCCTCTCTGGATTTTCTAGATTAAAAATTAGCTGATTTTCTCTCAATGTGTTCATGCGTCCTCGCGCTACAACCTTTCTATTTCAAGTGTTCCCCCGGAAAAAATGTGAAACCTACTTCGGCTCCGGCCCATCCCCTCTTACGGAGGAAAACCTCCCATTGCTTTGGGGAAACAATCCTGCCCGCATCCAACTATTGAAGGATTTTTGTCACAGCAACTTGTCTCTCCACTTTTGAGGACGGTACGAAAAAAAAACAAACAAACAAACAAAAAACATCAATAGCAACGCCAACAGGGGACATTTGAAATAGGAAGGTCTTAATTATTGAACTCGAGACCTAAGTTCACAAGTTCGGAGATCTCTGACAGTGACGAAGATCTCGCTCGGTCAGTATAATTTGTTTTTAAATAGCATACAATAAGACCTGTTAACTCTTCCACTTGCTCAACGTCTTTGGAATCTGCATCTTCTCATAAAATTTATGTTACTTATTAGTCTGTGTTATTGGCTACCTGTCTAAAGTAGATCTTGGCCACATTAAAGCAATATTATTCCTATGTTATTACGCAATATTATTCCTATGTTATTAATGTTAAATTTACCTCTGTTTGTTAGGAAACTACGTTATATTTACGGGCCGCGGTGGCTCAGTGGTAGATCGTTCACCTCTGGTGCATGGGCTCCCGGGTTCCAACCCTGCTCCCGCCAAGTGTACTTTGTGGTGGACAAACACCGTGTGCGTCGGTTTTCTCGGGGTTCTTCCGTTTCCTCCCACTTTCTTCATTCCACCATTTCATTCATTTCTCATAATCACCGTCTCCTTTAGCCTAATTGCCATAACTGTGGGACGTAAAACTCAAAGATTTCATTTCATTTTTACGTTATATTTATTTCTCAGAAACCCTTTTAGAAGATTTTTTTTTTTTTTTTTTTACTGTTATCTGTCTCGGGAAGTGAATAAACCTAAAAGGGAGAAAGGAGAAAACTTATTAATTGAAAGTAACTTTGCCAAAATTACAGTTCTTTACTGCTTCCACGTTTATTATCGACGAATGCATGAGAAGATTGGCACCATTGAGCCTTCCAATTCATATTCTACGTTGCAAGATATTTGATAGTTGAATCCAGATGGATTTGTTCAGTTATGGATGCCCTTTGCTTTCGTCATGTATTTGAATCTTTTTTTCTTTCTTGGCGGGAAAGGGAAGCTTACAAGAAGTTGACAACAAATGACGATCATATCTGTGTTGTAAAGTGTTAAAAATGAAAGAAAAGTAAGATAATAGGGCAATTTTCTTTTTTTTCTTCCACTGCTTTCTTGTAAGATAGACATTAACAGCTATTTCCAAACGCATAACGCGATCACTTTTGACGTTTCACTATTAAAAAGGGTGAAATAGTATGGATGTTCGAAGTGTTTCCTGAAATTGTCGATCTTGTCTGAATCTACTTCATATAACTGGAAAGGATAGAAGAATTTGATTTGGTTTGATTTTTAAGTTTAGCATCCCTTCCAGCAGCAAGGCTATATGAGACATGAACTTAGAATTTAACGTGGGATCCGAACCACATGAGCTTCCGCCGGGAATCGAACCCGGGTTTCCCACGCCAAAGGCGCGTGCGCTTACTGTTTAGCCACAAGGGAGCTTGTGGAGAAAAAAAATATAGAATGCGTAGTAGTGTTTTGTAGCTAGCAGCATTTTCGAAATTACAACATATTCATATTGTATTTCTTACGTTTGAATTATTTATTATTTATGCAATAAAACTTATCTGTTGATAATTATTACTTATTGTATTAGAATAGAGTAGAACAGTTTTTGCATGCATACATTTATTTTCAGAGTCTTCATCCCGGCGAAATTAAAATACCGCTAATTTTACAGTAATTGTGTGATATCTTCAAATAGATAAAAGATAATCGAAATGTGGAACAAGAGCGCCCTAGACAATATAATTTTACATGAAATACCGTTATCACGACTCACTTATCTGCTTTCGATTTACAGCCATTTTGAAAATCGGCATTTATTTTCGTGTTTCTGAACAGCTGAAAACGGAAAGCCACTAGGTGACTTGTGATAACGGTATCTCACCGCAAAATAATATTGTCTAGGGCGCCCTTGTTCCATATTTCAATTATCTTTTTATCTATTTGAAGATATCACATAATTACTGTAAAATTAGCGGTATTTTAATTTCGCCGAGATGAAGACTCTTAAGCAGAAATGTAAATTAGCCATTTATCAATTGAACCAATTCCTACACAGTGCATATCACATCCCTACACAGAAGAAAAGACTATGTGGCGTACGTAAAGACGTAGGTAACATGCGTAAATCCTGTAGTTTTTGGGATTAACGATGTTACATCCTGCAACAATGTTTTATAATACTTTCCGTATAAGTGTTCCAAGACTGTGTATAGGCGGTCAGGATCTCACATACAGATGGACGTATGTAACATATAGCTGACGTAATTAACGTACGTATACGTATGTAATATACGGAAGATTGTTAGATGTTAGACATCCTGCAGTGGCGTAAACTATCATCTAAGTGGGGAAAAAAGGCATTACGTATGTAGGATATGTATAACTCATATTTCGTATAGATTTCCGTATTAAACATATGAATTAAGTATAATTTCTACAATATACCGTTGTCCGGATAACGAGTTTTTCCCAGTGTAGAATAAGGCTATCGAAACTCTGAAATGTCAATGGTACATGGTACAGGTAAACCAAAGAAAAAATCGTTGCATGCAAAGAAACATAATTATCATTTCTGGTTTTGAGAATTGTAGCTTTACTTCAGAGTGTATAGAGTTAATTATTGTAAGAGAAACCTTTCTTAAAACACGCACAATTTACAACTACTATACGGTAAAGACTAAATAACAATTTAAATCTCCTAGCCTTGATACGTAACACTAGAAATTTCATTTCATTTTTGCATATCCTGCTATAAAGCTTTTTTATTATTCTTTAATTGCGATATCGCGGCATGAAAAACGTAAAATTAACGCCTGTATTAATTTGAGCTGTGAAACCAATTACACTGCTCTGCAGTGTTTTTTTTACAGAAACGAAAGTAGTCAATTTTTATAGATTTCGAGGCGCTGAACACGAATATCACACTTAAAATTAGCTGGTAGCTCAGGGTTGCCAGTAAATGTGGAATTTACCTTAAAAAAAATTAATGTTTTTCACATTTATTTTGTCAGGTTTTACTCAGGAACGTATAATTACGTCCCTATTTATCGTTGCGGAATGTGTTTTACCTCTTTCTATTAGACGATGACCGTACTTTCTGAAAATTTAACTATCATTCCGGTAACCGGTACCGTTGGGAAATTATATACTCATATATTCGAAAATATCCCCCTTTTTTTTAGAGGAAAACCCGATTTTTCAATTTTTTTTTTTACTGGCAGCCCTGCAATAGTAAAATTATAATTTATATTTGAAAAGTAACCTGTCAATATTGGGAATGTTTTCTGGAAATGTCGTCATGATCGAAGCGAGCCGAAAAAATGAAATGAAATTTTTGAGTTTTACGTCCCACGGTTATGCCGGTTAGGCTAAAGGAGACGGTGATAATGAGAGATGAATGAAATGGTGGAATGAAGAAAGTGGGAGGAAACGGGAGAACCCCGAGAAAACCCACGCACACGGTGTTTGTCCACCACAAAGTTCACTTGGCGGGAGCAGGGTTTGAACCCGAGACCCCTAGCACCAGAGGTGAACGCTCTACCACTGAGCCACCGCGGCCCCCTCGAAGCGAGCCGAACTGTGAAAAAAAAATATTATCCCTTCTACCGAAATGCCGAAATTTTACATACCTTTGCAACATGTCCTACATTAAAAATGTAATATTGACTTCCGTATGCCGAACAGAACTATAGGACAATACATTCAGACAATGTAACATCATTATGTAACATTATTTATTTTATGACGTCAATAAAAATAAATAAATAAATAAAGTAAGCACGTAAATTTACGACAAAATTTAGAATTTACATAACATTTGCAAAAAAAAACAATAGATTCAGAGATCCATCCATTTTTCTTACTAACAGAGATAACGGTATTTTAGAAAGAAAAAAAATAAAAGTTACTCTGATCGTATTTTATATTTCTATCTAACTGACTCTTTGAACACAGAGTAATACAATTTGACTCAACACTATCAGGAAAGTAGAGACAACACTGGTTCTGCGATAGAAAGAACTCAATCTTTTTGTTTTCGTGAACGAAAATTCATTTATTTTTTTTATCAACACATTCTGATGACTCAAAATTTTCAATAAATTTTTTTAACTTTTTAGTGAAAAAATAGTTAGTTGGCACCACTAATGGAGAAACTTTTCTCTGCACGCATTATAGCTTATTCCTTTTTCCTGAGTTAATCTAGTTCGTATTAAAAGTAGAAGGATAAGGCTTTTAGGTAGTGAATATGCCTCGTAGAAGCAGGATAGTTCTTCTTCTTTCTGACCAGACCGGTAGCCAACAATAAAAATGTAGGGGGGGAGCGGTAGAAGTTAGGGGGGCCCGATCGAACC
The DNA here is from genome assembly GCF_964235325.1 of Thermobia domestica. Taxonomy (NCBI): domain Eukaryota; kingdom Metazoa; phylum Arthropoda; class Insecta; order Zygentoma; family Lepismatidae; genus Thermobia; species Thermobia domestica. The sequence goes on along the minus strand of NC_137469.1, from coordinate 16,778,825 downwards.
ATGTTATATTTCATCACCATATTATAGTTCATTTGCAAGCCTACGGTGAAAATTTTAGGAGGGCCATAAAAATTTAGGGGGTCCTCGCCCCCTACACCCTCTTGGATACGGTCCTGTTTCTGACCCAAAGGATACCATGTAGAGAACTTGCAGAGAAACATTCCTCACCAGTGGTGCCATCCAAGTATTTTTGTCACCAAAAAGTACAAAAGATTTCTTTACATTATTTCAAGTGAGAAAAAAAGACTATTAATTACAAAAGCAGATCATATCAAGTAAAATGTACTGATCATATAGATCATACAAATGTTATCCCACTAAATGAAGGGCATAATGCTAGAAACATGCTTTACAATTTCAAGGTCTTCATTCCGTACCAGTCCTTCGCAAAATATGCAGATCATAACGTAACGCTGAACTTGTGAGAATCAATTATAACTACTTACTATGCCTATTATCGCAAACAATGCGCAGATTTTGCTTTGCGTTAAAGCAAATCCTTACGGAATGGGACTTAAAATGTTTTACAACTGAACTGCTTTTCCCGTCTGTAGATAAAGCAGAAAACTTGAAGGTTATTGCAGGCACATAGCGGTCAACTTGCCTGCTGTTTGGGACATTTTGCTTCTCCTCAACGCACTTCCACAACTCTTACGTTGGTGCATATAGGATGGTTGCTCGTCGTGCTTTAGCGATATACTTGGATGATTTTTCATGTGTTAAAAGGTGCTAGTGCTATCTGTCTTGAGGTTGAAGCACAGAGAACATCCTGAAAGCAAGAGGAACATTTTTAAGTTTGAGAGCAATATTTTTAGAAATCTCCATAATAAATTATGCTTTGATTATGCTTATCGACGGTAAACGCGGCCACATACAGAAATCGCCACTGACAATTTACTTATATATATATATATATATATATATATATATATATATATATATATATATATATATATATATATTAATGTACTTACATTAAACAAACTAACTCAAACAACCTGTGAGGTCTATCTACACTGAACTCAGTGGCGTTTCTTGAGTGAAAGCACATGCGTAAAAATTATTAATCTATTGCTAAAAGTTACGAAAAGAAAACTTATCTAACATCATAATTCTTGTATAAAGTTTATAACTTTTAGCAGTATATTCCTTCAAGATCCGCCACTGATTAGAATCAACAAAATTAAGAACTAGTGAAAAACTAGTGAATGGAATGAAAAAACCAGTGAAAGGAATTCGTTTAAAGGTATTCGTTTAAAGGTACTGCTCCAGCATTCGACTGGTGTAACTCAGTAAAACAATGGAGAAAGTCGACCAGGATGTCCATCCACCGAAGTCGAACCAAGTATCTTCTGAATGCAAGAATAGAATGCTAACCATTATCCTACATCCTTTTGTAAATTTCAAAGCCCAATTAAATGGCCGACTGCTGGATTTGAACCCAAGTTTTCTCGCTTACGAAGCAAAAATATCAATCATTTTGTCTGCTTGGTTTAGTTATCATCTTGTCGAGCATTCACTCAGGAAATCTTGCACACAGTAGACTAAGTCCTTACCAATTTGAAATTCCACGTCAATTATAGTTACTTCGACGAAAGAAATCCGAAGCAAGTTTCCTCTCGGTTACAAATTACGAAATTATAACAAATTAAAGGAGAGCTTTCTGACGTTACATCATTATTAAGTTACAGTTACAGAGTTCAAATTACAACCCTAGTAGCAGAGACCCCTTGCAAATCGCTTGCTGTAAGCTTGAATTCCAAGTCTGCCAAGCTTGCATCCAGCTTGATTGGAAACCGTGGAAGCATGCTGCAAGCTGGATTCCAGTAACGAAGTTACATGGGGAACCTTGCATTTAGTGTTCTATTCAAGCTTGAGACAAGCGTTTTATAAGTCAAGTCAAGTCAATGGCCAATGAATGGTTAGCGATGTTATAACGCTCTGCGAAGGGTCTAAACCATCGTTTGCAAATACAACAAAAGGCAGATTGTATTATAGCATGCGTTTCAATTGCAAGCATAGAAAGTCAAAAAACCAAGCAAGTGCCAAGTAGCTGAAAGCTTTTTTGCTACTAGAGAATAATGTTGACTGATATTAGAATAACATTAAATAATAATAAAAACAACAATCACGGGGGGCCGCGATTGCTCAGTGATAGAGGGTTTACCTCTGGTGCGTGGGGTCTCTGGTTTCTATTCTAGCCCATACTAAATGAACTTTGTGGTGGACAAATATCATATGCGTGGGTTTTCCCGTTTGCTCCCACTTACGTCTTTCTACCGTTATCATCCATCGCATTATCACCGTGTCCCTTAGCCTCGGTGCATAATCATGGCACGCTAAACTTAAAAAATATATATAAAAACAGTCATTCATAAGTTTAACTTTAGACATATTACATTACTATAACTTGTAGTTTGCCAGCAATTAATTGTAATTCTACAATTCGTTTCTTTACACATTCATACTTTGCTCGTTAGTATTTCTTGTGATTTTACAACGATGTAATGGCAGCGATGTAACAATGAGATACAATATGTTTGTGAAAAATTCATTTAGATTTAATAAACTTAGACGGGATTTCGAGTACCATTATCACTAAAACATTCATTGTATTATGTTAATCAAATAATAGTGAGAAACGACGAAAGATTCAAAGATTATAGTAATAATATTTTTCTTACATTAACATTGAATCTGTAGATATACGAGCAATTGATTGTCTGTTAAAGATTAAATGATGCATGAAACTACGAGAGTCAAACATAGTACTCTATTGTTCTTAATAAGCAAACAACAAAGCATTCAACGTTCGATATGATGATAGTGTAGCCAATACATGCTTTCTTAACAATAACCAATTCACACACGGTTGGAAATTACCCATCACATCTACGTGTAATTGATTCTGTTAGGAAAGCATATACCGTTGTGTGATAACTTCTTTTCCTTAAATCTACTATTTCCCTTGACTTACCTTGAATTGTTTCCCACAGATCTCACTCATAACTCGCTTGCAAAAGTATTTAAAACGTTTTGCAGGTCTTGGAGGTATCAGTGTGCATAACTGAGTTTATCCTCTTCGGTTCACCTTCCAGAGCAGCGTCTCCATCGGTAAGTTCTCCATCATAACTTAAAAAGTGGCTTTGTTCCCGCCTTTTAGTACGAAAAGTCCGGCTTTGGTTTCCAGTGGGGTTTTCATACGGTGTGGATCCCTCTCGTATCATTGAATTTACAAATTCATATCAGATACGGTAGAAAACATAATAAAATAATCGCGCAGAAAGTTGATATGGAGGCGTTCAGAGCACAAAGGGTCCAAGTTCAATTACCAAATTTGTGTGAAGGGACCATGTTCGTACGCTCCCTTTTCAATACATGAAAAAATGAACACTGTTTTTCACATTAAAAAAGTTATTTACTATATCTAGACAAGTATTTTTTAACCACTAAAAAGAAACTTCAGGTAGAGATCTGAAATACGAAATATGTCCAAAATGACCAAAAAAATATACTTGAATCCTTTGTGCACTGAAAGGAGCTTAAGTACGAAATATGTCCAAAATGACCAAATGCACTGTAATCTTTTGTGTACTGAAAGGAGTTTTAGTTAAAAATCTTAAATATGAAACATGTCCAAAATGGCCAAAAATGATCTTGAATCCTTTGTGCACTGAAAGGAGCTTCAATTAGAGATCTTAAACACGAAATATGTCCAAACATGGCCAAAAATTGATTTGAATCCTTTGTATGTTGAAAGGAGTATCAGGTAGAGATCTTAAATACGAAATATGTCCAAAATTGACCAAAAATTGATTTGAATCTTTTGTGCACTGAAAGGAGCTTCAGGTAGAGATCCTAAATACGAAATATGTCCAAAATGACCAAAAATGGACTTGAATCATTTATGCACTTGGCATCCCATACTATATTCAAAAATTTGTATTCTTTTTATCTACAATCACTGTTTTGCCTGTGCGATGGTGCAATCCACCATGATGAGTTGTTATGTGGGTTGTCTAAACATTGAGGATAAACTATTAATAAATCTGGACGAGAGAAATGTTACGTAATAGGTCTAAGTGTAGCTGCTTGGGAGAAATAAAAATAGTCCTTCATTGATCTGAGCAATTTTTAAAATTATAAGTACACCATGTGTTTATTTAATGTTTCATAGGTTAACGCTCAACCTTAAATAAATATTTAACAGTTTGGTTTCCTGCATTTCCCCCCAAATTCTTGTTCTGAATTGCAATTAGCGCATGTTTTTATTTTATTTTATTTTTTCGAACATTTGTCAACTAAGTCAAAACTCAAAATTTAATAGAGTATGACTAGGCAACCAAAGATATGTACAGGAAAATGCTTCATATAGTGTAATTATAGTTAATAATAATGTCCCTCTTGGCTATATGCTTAGTTTACACACCTTTGTGCGGGAGACTTGAGCTCCTTTCCCGGCAGAAGATCATCTGGTTTTGATCCCATGCCTTGTATAGCCCTGATGTTGAAAGGGGTGCTAAACTTAATGGTTTTTCTAACGAAAATTTTTACCTCATTCAAACTCCAAATTTGATAGTTGATAATTCGGGATTCAAAGATCTGTTGAGGAAAATATTTCAGATACGTACTAAAGGAGTTAAAGTATTCCTCCGTGCCAAGTTTCGTGAAGGTCGGATGGATTGTAGACATTCAAAAACGTTTCTCTTGATATAGTTTCGTTTCAATTAGTTTCCCTTCTTTTTATCCATAGAAAATCTTTATTCTAATATTTTTAACATTTCCTCGCTCGTTTTCAGTTCGAATTCAGCTGTTCTCCATTCTTCACGAGGAGGGACGTTGGCTCAGTGGTTGAGCGTTTAGCTCTGGTGCGTGAGGTCCCTGGTTTGATCCTCGGTCAGTTAAGTTTGTGGTGAACAACATCGTGTCCTTAGGGTTTCTCGTGGTACCCCGTTTCACCCTACATTCTCATCCCACCGATTTTTCCATCATCATCATCATCTATTTGCCTTAATCATCGTCTCTTCTAGTCTAACGAACATAGTCTCTTCTAGTCTAACGTCTCTTCTAGTCTAACGAACGCCAAAGAGAACAAAAGATGTACAGTACATTATTTAAAAGTTGCTGTCGTGCCGTTGCTTGTTAAAATTGAAGACCTGAATTGCAGTACATCCCAAGTCCACCGGAGTAGTTTTGTGATTTTAGAAGAAAGACAAGAAGATTTTACTTGGCACGCTATTCTGTTTAGCTGAAATTATTTTGTATTTTGTTTAAAACAGGTTTTGGTTTGGATGTACGTATTATGCAAGTGAATAGCCCTTAAAACATAGATGCTAACATAAAAAAACAAAAAACGCAAAATACGAAGAAAAAGAGTGGACTTGGGATGTTATGCAATTCAGGTCTTCAATTTTACAATGAAGTAATATTAGAAATAAATACACCAATCACAATTTAACATTTTTGTAAGTTAGCCACCTGTCTAAGTTGGGCACTTTTCAACGGAACCGATGGTGTCCGACATAGACAGGTTTCACTGTACTATGCCAGAGAAAAGATGTTGAGAACTTCTGTCTTAGAGAATTTTCTTTGACTTAGAGACAAAACAATTTCCTGTACACAGTTATACTCAAATATGATCTATTTGCATTTTTTTTAGAAGGTGTATATACTGTTTTCTGCTGTCTGGTACATAATAATACTTCGATTATAATAGTTTTTCTTTCTTTTCTTTTTTTTTTTCAGTTCTCTTACATTGGCCATGTTAGGAGCAATGGGGGTCGATCTACTAGTCGAAAACTACAGCGATTTCTTCGACAGAAAGACAGGTCAGTATACAAATATCAGGGTGGACAGAAAGCTGCTTTCCCTAATATGTGAAGAAATAAAATAAACTGGGTAACTTGAAAATATTTATTGCACTTACAAATACTGTTTAAACTGTCTTCTTCCATGTTCAATGTACAAGGTACATCTCTTCAGCACTGATTTGCGAATATCATGCCACAGCCGACGATTGGCATCCAACTTCTCGAATGATTTTTTGATTAGCTGTTTTCAAGTGATCCAAATCCTGCGGTTATCTGTAAGACATTATCTGGTCTTTGACAATATCCCGCATGGAGAAGTCACATAGTGTGAGGTCACATGAATATGGGGGGTGGGTATCTGTTGTACCCGACCACTAATCCATTGTTGCTCCAAGAAATCCTTCATAATAACACTAAAGTGAGGCGGTGTTCCATCGTGTTGTCATGTGAACCGAATGTTTTCGTAACGAGAGTTATTTTCAATTTTCTGGAATCATAACTTTCTGCATCTTCTGAAGCTGTGTGTCACTGGTAACAGTTCCTTTTAAAAAAATGGTCCTATGACACTACCATTCCAAATACCACACCAACCAGTGACACGAGAGGCGTTTAACTCCTCTGTCTCAATTTTGTGTACATTAGCATCACTCCGATAAACATAATTGTGTCTGTTTACGCGACCGTTCATCTTGAATGAGACCTCATCTGTTCACAAAATTCGTTTCCAGAAGTCTCTATCAACTTCGCGTTGAATGAGAAACCACTCACAGAACTCAACACGCCGGTTTTGATCACATTCGTGCAACGCGTGCAAAAGCTTTGCTCAGTAAGATTTTATCTTCAAATCTTTTAACGTGTTCCTTAGAGCAGTACGTGTTATTCCCAGGTGTCATGTGGGCCTTCTGGTAGACTTCTTCGGACCAGATCCACAACTCTGAGCAACTATTTCAATGTTTCCTTCATTTCGTACACTTCGTGGTCGGCCATTTTTGCGGTAGTTCATACACAGTATCCTGAACTCTCGGATCTCAAACGCCATCTGTTAGCGATTGGCTGAACTACGTCCAGTCTAGCTACAAACACGTGTGTCGCCCTGTCTCTGATAGCCGTATGAAGAGATTTCTAGACCTTGTGGACTTTTGTCTTTTACGTACATGGCTCCCCAGTTTGCCTCAGGACGCTAAGTATAGTCCGAAAAATATATATGCTACGTTTTTATAATAAGCACATTGAGTTTTGTACGAATTTTTGGGTATTTTTTAAAAAGATTTTAGTTCATTTTATAGGATTTTATCATCATTTTATAGATCATTTTAAAAAAAGATCTTTAACCATGTCGGTCCCGGCGTCTCCCACAAGGGACATAAAATATGACGAAATTATTATAAATTTACAACTTTAAAATCCGACTGGCAACATTGAAAACTGTTTACAAGGGATGATCCATATATGATCATCCCCTGTAAACAGTTTTCAATGTTGCCAGTCGGATTTTTAAAGTTGTAAAGAAATAATAATTTCGTCATATTTTATGTTCCCTGTGTGGGTCTTCAGGGACCGACATGGTTAAATCTTCAAAATAAGGGCCCTGGTTATAAGCTTTTTGCATAAAAAGAAGTCACCCAGAGCCACCAAGTTTTATGCATAGCGTGCACATGATCTAATTGCATACTAAGTTGATTTTTTTTTTCGATTCTCGGCTCAAAAGGAATTATCGGAAAGATTAAAATAAATTGACGTTTTGTCTAGTTTTTTTTTTAAAGAACGCCTTTCTCATATGCAACCCGTATTACATACCAGTTACGAGTAGTTGCATAACAACATAGGATAAATTTCCGGGTAATTCAATTGTTGTGGGGATATTTTTCTTCTTTTCTTTTTATCCATGTTCTGAATTAAGACCCGGCAACAAGTGCTTCCATCTAGTGTGAAATAAAACAGAGTAAACAGTTAGATGATATTGTGTATTACAAACTCACATGATCTGGGATCGAATCAAATACCCCTTGAACAAGATTCGAGTGCTCTGAGAGTTTGACACCACCAAGCCCCTCATTAAACACGTTAAAAAATGCAAAATATCCATATTTATCTTCCATCGTCCTTCAAGCTTTCAAAATAAAAGTAATTTCATGTCATAATTACTGCAGATAAATACATTAATGACGTGCATGTAATTATTTTTTGTTTAATTTTTCTGCTACAATACTTCCCTGGATTACTTTATTGTTAAAAATATTGTAAATTATCCCTTGTTTTCTGCAGTTCCTTGTACGTCAGTTCTAACACCATAGATTTAATGAAGTATTTGGCATTTAAAACAAAAAAAAAAAAAAAAAAAAACTGGCCGCAGTTGAAAAACACGGTAATTTTCTCGCGTTCTATTTTATAATGGTATCTCTTTCTTGTATATTTAAACAAACATGGAGGTGATCATGCAATGCCTGACATAAACATGAATAAGGAAAAGGTAATAATAACAACTGAAATTTCACTCGCATTAAAATTTTCTGTTTCTATTAGAAGCGCTCTGGTTAGTAACTCTCAAGGATAACGGTAGCGCTCGGGCTGGCTATTCTCAACGAGACTCACTCTTAGTAATCTCATTGGGGCTCGCTCTTTCTTGGTCTTCGGCTTTTGGCTCTCTATCCACTTGGCGCTCAACATTTGACCTCAACCCCAATTGAGCCGAGTTCACAAATGGTCATGGTCGTGGCATATATAAAGGTAACAAGAAAGTTCTGTCGCTTTTTGTGGAGATCTGTGTTCAATTGGCCCTCACATCGTGAGTTGAATGCGAACGGAGATAAGGCAAAGGTCAGTTGTTGGTGTAGGTATCCAACATAGGATATTATCTGGTTGTGGCAGTTCAGTTACACAGTGAACGTGCGTAAGGACAGAGTGAACATGGGACCTCCACAGAGCGTCATAAGGACGTGTTTGCTGTATGCGTTCAAACTGGGGTCAAATACCGCTGCAGTAGGGCGAAAGATATACCAGGCATTGGTGAGGGTGTTGTAACCACGCGGACAGTGCAGCGGTGGTTTAACAAGTTTAATGACGGTGGCGAAACACTCGAAGACGAACCACGTGCAGGAAAATCAACACATGTACAAAATGAAGATCTTCAGACAGCAATTGAGGCGAACAGTGGCCAGACATATGAGGAACTGGGACTACAATTCAGTGTGAGTGGAGAAACCATTCGGCAGCACCTCCGTCAACTTAGAAAGCACTACAAGTTGGGTCGATGGGTCCCACATGATTTGACTCCGGGCCAGAAGGTATCGCGAGCAGCCACTTGTGTTTTTTTGCTGTCTCGTCTGAGGAAGGAGCCATTTCTGGGCAGGGTGTTGATATGTGATGAGAAGTGGGTCCTGTACGAAGTTTCACGGCGCCGTCATCATTGGTTAGCATCCCATTAACCGGTTCCAAAACAGCCGAAACCAGCACCGCATGGTTGTCCTGTATGTTTTGTGGATTGCTCGCGGCACCGTGCATCAGGAACTCCTACCAGCTGGTCAGAGCATCAGTGCAACTGTGTACTGTCAGCAGTTGAGCAGTGTTAAAGAAAAACTCAAAATTCTGAAGCCAGCACTTCTGAATTGCAAAGGGGTCCTGTTACAGGACAACGCTAAGCCTACGTGGATAGGATGCAGTAGCGTACGCAGGAACTTATTTCGGAGAGGGGATCCAATCTCAATAGGAGGATATTTTATATTAAAATTTCTAAAATTGCCCCTAAAATTAGTCTAAATTTACACAAAAGTCGAAATTTGGGGGGGGGCGCGAACAACCAGGATCCCTCTGCGTACGTCCCTGGTAGGATGTCCCGGGACACCTTGGATGGGAAACACTATTACATCCGCCATTCTGCCCGTATATTGCACCGTCCGACTATTACCTCTTCCATTCCTTGGATAATCACCTTAGAGGACGCCAGTTCAAATCCCTATTAGAGGTGCCAAATGTACTTGATACCTTCTTCGGTTCTCGGCCCACCAAAGTTCTACCGCGATGGAATCCATGGCCTTCCAGAACGTTGGCAAAAGGTCGTCGATGCTGATGGGGACTATTTTTGATCTTCCAGGTACGTCTTAGGTGACATATCATTGTTCGGAGGTGGTGGGTGAGAAAGCGACAAAACTTTCTTGGTTAACTATATAAATATAGTCGATCGTTCCGTCCAGGACTGGTGTAGTATATAAACACAGCCGACCACTCCGTTTAGGACGGGTGTGGTATATAAACATAGTCGACAGTCTTTTCAGGGTTGGTGTGGCACATAAACACAGCTGGCCGTTTCTTTCATGATTGGCGTGGTATATAAACACACCATGTAGACGAAGAGCACAGGTGTAGTTTGAAATCCTTATTTACTTCTAATTTGTCAAATATGTCCTTCAATATCCAATAGGCTTTGGATGGCTTTTAGGGCGCCTATTTTTCATCTCTGAAAAGGCTGATAGCTGTCCCTAGAGGCTAAATATTTTAAAATTCAAGAAATTTGTGTGAATTGCACTGGATTGATTTTAAAATAAATATGTGGTTTCATGTCACATTATTACGTCGTTTAGGCTAAAGGAGATGAACGAACGATTATAAAATATTCGATGAAATGATAACGTGGGAGGAAACGAAAGACTTATGAGAAAATTCATGTACACTATGTTGTCAGAAACCAACTCACGTTACCTGGTGTCGAGCCAGGGACCACTCTTACTAGAGGTGGGCGCTCTACCACTGAGTCACCGTGCCACTTGGATTGTTTAACGTCCCTTTTTCACCACCTAGGCTATATGAGATGGTACCCACATTTATAAAAATGAGATCTACGGCAATATTAAAATTTGTATTGTATCCAAGGCAAGTACAGTCTTGTTTAAAAAACTCAATTTAAAAAAAGCCATTTTCTGGTAACCTACGTGAGAATTCCTAACACTTTGACTCTAGATAAAGATCTTCATTGGTTAATTAAAAAACCCACATTTGTATGACTTGATTCAAACTTAAGGCTTTTCAAAGAGATGTGGGTGACCAAGTTTTTAGAGCAAGACTGTACTTTCAATGGAAATCAAAACCGGCACCCCGCGCAAGAGCCACTCGACCACGAGGATAAAAGTTCACTAAAAGAAATATCCGTCTGTCTAAGAAACCTTGAACCACGAGACAATCAAATCACCAAAGAAGTCGTGCACACGTACTTGTTTTGTTTGTGAATCCAAGAACGCCATTTTGTTGCGTCCAATAGCAACGTTCATCTTCTTTCAAAGCAAAACCATAGACTGTGCGGTTATTTCTTAGTAGCGAAAAGTTGTCAACATGTCTCTAAGAAACACGGAAGAAAGTTTAAGCTGATGACACACAATAGTTGTCTTTAGTACTAGATCTGTCTGAAAAATGCCCAGTTGATTGACGACCTTTCAAACAGTCAACCGACAATCAAATACAATATCTGTCTTACCAATTCTACCTTAACATTAGTCCTGCTTGTTCATGCCCAGCTGATTGACGACCTTTCGAACAGTCAACCGACAATCAAATACAATATCTTTCTTACCAATTCTACCTTAACATCAGTCCTGCATGTTCATGCCCAGCTGATTGACGACCTTTCGAACAGTCAGCCGACAATCAAATGCAATATCTGTCTTACCAATTCTACCTTAACATCAGTCCTGCTTGTTCATGCCCAGCTGATTGACGACCTTTCGAACAGTCAACCGACAATCAAATGCAATATCTGTCTTACCAATTCTACCTTAACATCAGTCCTGCTTGTTCATGCCCAGCTGATTGACGACCTTTCGAACAGTCAACCGACAATCAAATGCAATATCTGTCTTACCAATTCTACCTTAACATCAGTCCTGCTTGTTCATGCCCAGCTGATTGACGACCTTTCGAACAGTCAACCGACAATCAAATGCAATATCTGTCTTACCAATTCTACCTTAACATCAGTCCTGCTTGTTCATGCCCAGCTGATTGACGACCTTTCGAACAGTCAACCGACAATCAAATGCAATATCTGTCTTACCAATTCTACCTTAACATCAGTCCTGCTTGTTCATGCCCAGCTGATTGACGACCTTTCGAACAGTCAACCGACAATCAAATGCAATATCTGTCTTACCAATTCTACCTTAACATCAGTCCTGCTTGTTCATGCCCAGCTGATTGACGACCTTTCGAACAGTCAACCGACAATCAAATACAATATCTTTCTTACCAATTCTACCTTAACATCAGTCCTGCTTTTTCACGCCCAGCTGATTGAGGATCATTCGAACAGTCACGCGACAATCAACATACAATACCTGTCTTACCTGTTCCACATTATCATCAGTCCTGCTCGGTGAAGACCTCTTGTTCTATGGACCGTCTTCCATTCTTTGTACTTCTCTTTGAATCTTTTGTGACACTCAAAAGCACGTGGGCGTGACATGGTTTCTCTACATACATTTTAGAAAGCATTTGAAATGTTTCTAATGGAATTTTTCTCCAACCGTACCCGAAATTTTAGGTTGATTTGTTGCTTCACTTTCCTCAGATCTCACAGCTGAGTGCCTGGAAAGACAAAAGCTTGAACACGAACGTGTTAAATTCAAAATATAGTGGCTGAATTCAGCTGAGATTATAGTCATGCATTACCAAGAGATCATATTATATGACGAAATAATCACCCTACTCTATTTGACCCATGACCCACATAGCAGATCAAGTTCGCATTGTTTTTAGACAGACCCTGTATGTTACACCATCTTCTTCTTCTTTTTTTGTAAACATCAAACAATACGACAGTTGGGAAAGTGGGTCATTTAAGAGGCTTCATCCCGGCGAAACTAAAATACCGCTAATTTTACAGTAATTAAGTGATATCTTCCAATAGATAAAATATAATCGAAATGTGGAACAAGAGCGCCCTAGATAATATCATTTTACATAAGATACTGTTATCACGACTCACTTATCTGCTTTCGATTTCGAGCCATTATGAAAATCGGCATTTATTTTCGCGTTTCTAAACGGCTGAAAACAGACAGCCACTAGGTGACTTGTGATAACGGTACCTCACGCAAAATAATATTGTCTAGGGCGCTCTTGTTTCACATTTCAATTATCTTTTATCTGTTGGGAGATATCACTTAATTACTGTAATATTAGCGGTATTTTAATTTCGCCGGGATGAGGCCTCTTAACGCCATTAAACGAAATAATGTTTGTTGTTTTAGAGCTTCCATTTAGTTAATAAATTGTGTACCTGATAATTACGGCAACTTTAAATGTGTATCAAAATTTCTGGTCTATTTCTGGAGAAAAGATATGAAAGCATTTATTAGTTTGTTCAATTGATTTTTTATTTGATTTTTTAAATTATTCATAAAACAAAAACAAAAATGTAAAGCGTAAATCGACAGCCAGAGCTCGAGAAAGTTTCTTCTGATCCCTAGGAGTCAGTTCTTGAAAATCAGGCGTCGCAATAATACAAATCAAATTTGATACATAGGCCTACACCTTTTGGCCTTACAAAAACTAGAAGCTTACCTTAATAAACCGGAGAATGATTTCTGTGGGTATAGTCTCTCTTTGAAATCTAGTGGAGGATCTAGCCTTTTGCCGGGGGGTCTATGCTGCCTGTTTTTTGAATAACAAAAATAATTTAAGGTATTATTTATATGTATATTTTTGAAAGTTTATAGTAAACTCATGGTATACCTATCATAGTATAGGTTATGGCTGCCCCCACCTCCCCCAAGTTTTTACTTTCTAGATCCGCCACTGCCGAAATCCAGATTTTTTCGATAAATTTAGTGTAATTGTAGGGCCGATTTTACAAATGTTAATACAATTTATCTTTATATTGAATTTAGATCCCCCGTAAGTTTTGGCTCCCTCCCGAAATAAATTCTTGCGTACGCGCCTGATACAAGGCTATTCCTCAAATATCCAGTAATAGCAATTGTAGCCAATATACTCGTGATTTAAGTTTTACAAAGGAGGAGTATATGTTTAAGCCTATGTATGATATATTTTGTAGTTTTAGCACTGAAACACTAATCGTTCACTTTTTGAATGAATCCAAATCCTCTAATGATGGTTGATTCAAGTGGAAACTTTGAATTTTATAAGGAATTCATTTTGTAATTAGTTTTTAATGCATAAAATTCAGAACTACTTCCAAGTAATAATTTGTAATACTAACATCAAAAGGACCTAAGCGTCAGGTTCATTTTTTTTTTCAGTTTCTTATCCGCCTGGTGTTCAGGAATTTTTGAGCCCTGCCTATAGAATGATATGGATGTAACTTTATCAATTTTAAAGCTTTATCAACACTCTCCTGGGACAGTTCATTCTGACAACAGCTTTTGTCAGCCCTTCCTGCTATTCTAGTGGCTAAGACGCGCATTTTTGGTACAGATGACCCCCAGGTTCGATTCCCGGTGGGAGGGAATTCAATGTATTATAATGATAGAAATTCAACATTTGGTCTATGTATTATTTAGCCCCAAGTGTTGAAAGCTTTTGCCGGCGAGATGGCGTTGTCCTGTAATCCAGTTATTCTTTAGGCGTGAAAGTGTGGTGGGGAGCAGCTTATAATGTGAAGAATGATCTTGCATGGCGGATGAATAGGTCTCTTTCTTTATAACATCTGTGCTATGTAAGGTCCCAACATACAAAAACTCCAAAAAGCTTAAAAGTTTTATTTTAAAAAAATCATTGGAGAGCGAAAAACATGTTTAATGAACCTTACACAACCTATTTTCAAGCAAAACACTTGGATGTTAAACCATAAAACATTAAACTAAATATTTGACGATATATACATATATAAGGTGTGTTCGAAAAGTATAAACTCTTAGTTGGCAAAAATACGTTTATTGATTTAGAAATACGAAACACTAATCCCCTTCAAAACAGGCCCGTAGCCAGCCCAAAAATGTAGGAAGGGGGGCGATCTAACTATATTATAGTTCACAACCATATTATAGTTTAATTTTCAAGCTATTCTGAAAAATTTAGGGGGCCGGTAAAAATTTAGGGAGGGCCGGCTCCCCTAGATCCCCCTGAATACGGGCCTGCTTCAAAGCAGTCTCCTTGGTAATGCACACACTTCTCTCAGCTCTCTCGCAATTATTGGAATCACTTCTGGAACAGTTTTTGGATTGCATTTTGCATGATGTCTTCTTTTGACTCAAATCGCTTCCCCTTTAGCAGCATTTTCAGCTCGAGAAATAACCAAAAGTTACATGGAACCATGTCGGGTGAGTAGGGAGCCTGACGACACACAGGAATGTTGTGTTTGGCAATGAAAGCCTGAATGAAATTTCGCGGACAATCTCCTCATTTCCATATTCTGGTTCAAAATTGAATGTACCCATCCGATTGAATGGTTTCCACTTGGGTATCGCCAAGCTTTTGGAAAAATTTGATGCAATGTCGCTGCTCAAGTTCTTTCTGTCATTTTACACAAAACTGAAATTCGACGACCACTCACTACACGTCTTCACTCGTTGGCCGACTACCAGTGACTGACCCTTTCTAGGGGTGGGAAAAAATTCACACCTGCGCATGAGTGTCCCCTCTATATCTACACCTGCGCATGTCTCTCCCGAAAAAAAAATAAGGTTCGCTACTTTTTCAACATACCTCGTATAATATCAACTCTTTTTCAATACACTGCTGGATGATGACCTTTTTGTAACCACCTGTTTTGCGGGGCAATTCTTTCCCAAGGTAGTTCTCAATACTTATAGATGTCGTCATATCATTTCCTATGAGGACGTTTCTGAGGTTGAGGTTGCATCTTGCCTCTTGACATCCAATCAAGAATTGGTTTTTGTTCATCTATCATAATTTCATCTTGCATTATGTCCAGCCCACTATCATCTTTATGTTTTTAATTTTATATCCGTCATTCGTGTAATCTGTCTGATCCAAGTGGTTCTTCTACCTTTGCAGGCGATTCCCAACTCACATCTTTCCATGATTCGACCTGCACTCTATTATCCGTGAATATCATATTTTGTTAGTGTCAACGTCAACGTTCCTATTCGTAGGTCAAATATTGTATAAAATAACTTATTGCACGTTGTAAATCACTTTTTTTCCCACAAAATTTCATCAAAAATGAAAACTGCGTCTTAAACACGTAGGCAATAAAAATACGAAGAACACAGGAACATTAACTTTGTACATGGGTACTTGGAGAATGGATTAGCGTTGCCTGCTATTCAGTTAATTGCGAGGAGTTATGTTAACGTTGCCTGGCATTCAGTTAGCTGAAAGGACTTACGTGGGTGTTTTAAAAAGTATCCGCTCAGTGGGAACATTCATTTCCAGAAATTATTTGATGTTTCTAAACAACATAGGTAAATACTCTTTATACAGGGTATCTCTGGAAGAAGTGACTCAACTTTGGGAAATGGTAGTATATAGATGAATCTAAGCAAATAAGTTCATATGAACCTGAGTTCTTTTCTCAGCTTTTAGAGAGCTACATGTTGTAAACCATTTTTAACATCATGTTGTTTATTACTCAACTTGTAGTTATTGTACAAAGGTGTGACATTGCGCACTTGAAAGGTGATAGAATGACCTTTCCAACGATATGCAACATGTGGCAGTAGTGTCTTTGGAAAAGAAGTTATTGAGGAAATTTTGAGAATCAGTGTTGCCAACTAATTCCCTTAAATAATTTAACTTTCTCAAATTTACCTCGCAAACCGTTGAGAATAGGACCCATGTTCATAAGAACTTTTTGGCTTAAAATCTTCCGTACTATAATTTCCCAAAGTATTGTCACTTTCTTCTAGAACACCCTCTATACATAAGAGTATGTTGAGAGATATGGAAATGTAGGTTATCTTGTCGACCACTATATTTACCTTAGTAAAACGGCAAATGTAATCATTGTTCCTGTTTGAAAGTAATTATAGTAATACTTAGTTATTAATTTCTCTTGCAGATCCCAAAGTGAGAACATGGTTGCTGCTGGGAAGTCCGTTGACCATCTGGGGTATAATTGCAGCTTATTTGCTGTTCGTGCTAAAGCTAGGACCCCGGATAATGAGGAACAGAAAACCATTAGAACTCAAGAACACACTGATTTTCTACAATTTAGCCCAAGTCATTCTCAGTGTATGGTTGGTGTACCAGGTAAGAGTCATTCTTAATACAAGTTAATTTACAACTACTATGTGTGTGTCACTGTTAGGAGACTCAACTTGCTGCTTGCTTGTTGAAATCTCATTCACCATTCTGTTGACTTTAATTTTGGGCTATAAATCTCATTCAACATGCTGCTCATTATAATTTTGGCTTAAAAATCTCATTCACCATACTGTTGATTATCATTTTGGGCTATAAATCTCATTCACCATGCTGTTGATTATAGTTTTTGGTTAACTCTCATTCACCATAATGTTGATTATAATTTTGGCCTAAAAATCTCATTCATCATACTGTTGATTAATTTTTTACTATAAATCTCATCTGTTGATTATAATTTTGAGCTATAAATCTCATTCTCCATGCTGTTGATCATAATTTTGGGCTATAAATCCCATTTAGCAAACTGTTGATTATAATTTTGAGCTGTAAATTTCATTCATGTTGTTGATTATAATTTTGGGCTAATCTCATTCACCATGCTGTTCGTTTATAATTTTGGGTTGAATCTCGTTCACATACTATTGATTATAATTTTGAGCTATAAATTTCATTCACCATACTGTTGATTAAATATTTTTAGCCTTTAAATCTCATTCACCATACTGTTGATTAATATATTTTTGACCTATAAATCTCTTTTTCCATGCTGTTGACTATAATTTTAGGCTACAAATCTCATTCACCATGCTGTTGATTATAATTTTAGACTATAAATCTTATTCACCATATTGTTGATTATAATTTTGGGTTAAATTTCATTCACCATATTGTAGATTATAATTTTGGGCTAAATTTCATTCACCATGCTGTGTATTGTTAATGAAAATCTTTAAGAAGAGTAAACTTTAGCGTTTGCTTCATCTTAATAGGGGGCGTGGTTGTCACACATCTTCATTGTTTAGATTTACAAATAATTTCTCACGTTCTCGAAAACTACACATAAGAATGGATGCATGATTGAGAGTTTAGTGTCCTATTCAACATCGTTGCTATATAAGATGTGTTCGTACACTTTAATGTGGGATCCAAACCATAAGAGCTCCCATCGGGAATCGAACCCGTCTCCCGTGTCAAAGGTGCGTAAGTTAACCATGAGAAAGTTCGCTAAGTATAAGGTTTTACAATCATCCATAAAATTTTATTCAGTTTAATAAATGTCTTACCTTTGGACTGTGTTGTTGTATATACTCTTAAAAATTGTATAACAAGTATTAATTATACTGTATTTAATTTATTTTAGGGATTCAAATCAGAAAAATTTGAAAAATATAGCAATCCAGGATGCCAAGTGAGGCCAGAGATCCGAGCTACTCATAACGATGAGGTAAGTAAAATAAAACTTACTTTGTATTTATAACACAAAATATCTAGAAGTACAAGGGCTATGTCTGACAGTCATGTGCAGTTTTCAAGTGATTCCTAGAATTACAGTACTTTGAAAAAAAAAAATGAAAATTTCAATTCCTTGTTCCTTTTTTTCTACTTGTTCCAAATATGTCATATACTGACCATAGTATTCAAATCTGCAATACTTTAGATTCCATTACCTTGTTCGTGTCACTTGCTTTATTACTGTTGTCGAATTCTACAAAATTTGGTTGTTTTACGATACGTTACGATGATGGTAGCGTTCTTAGTTTGCAACACTGCATAAGAAGTCTAATATTTTAAGTTTTCGTTTCAGACGTAGATTTGAAGTATATAACTTGACGTAGTGCTATCTGAAATATATATATATATATCAAAAGACATCCTCCTCTCTGTATTTTCATGTTACGAAATTTCAGCGTTTGGTATTCATTAGATTAAAAGTTACGAGGGCGCATCAAGGTAAATGGACGCCCTGTATATGAATGTAACTCGATCAGGTCAAAGGATTTATCGACAATATTCTTACGTAAAAAAAAAAAAAAAAAAAAAAAATACATCAATCTATTGAGATAGTTTAGCTTGAACATACGTTTCAGTTTTTTTTTTTTTTTTTTTGTATTTTGTTCCTTATGCAACAGAGAGGTCATGAAGAAGGAAATCTACTGTTAATATGAATTTCGAGTAATATTTCCCACGAAACGAGAATAGAAATTATACTTTCGCGTCTCGTCTTGAATCTCGAAAACCTTTTCTCGTGTTGCCTTGAATTTTTATTCGTCTCCTTTTTTTTATAAATTTATGTACAAACTTTGTGCCCCAATTTTTTTTCTTAATTTTATCTAAAAGTTATCAGAATTCTTCCGCGTCGCGAGAGTTTCTCAAAGGGTATGATATATAACAAGTTTTAAACTGACTTATATTTATTATTGGAGTATATTTGTGTAATGACTTGTGTATGTTTAAACGTTGATAAGTTCTCTTCATTGTGGTCGTACAATAGCTTTATCATTATATCTGTGTACATTTTATACTATGAATCATGTAACTCGAAAACAGTTGTTGAGTCTTAAGATTTAGCTGAACTAGTGTTCCGCACGAAAATTGTGAAATTTCTAGTCTCGTCTCGAAAACGAGAAGAGAATTGCCAAGTTTCTTGTTCCGCAGGGGCGGATCCAGGACCGACTTCTGGGGGGGGGGGCGATGGGTTGACATACTGCAACTTTTAAGGGCTCCAAACTTTGGGATGGGTTTTATTTATATATATAACATAAGAAAGTTTCCTCTTTTGGGGGGGGGCGTACACCCCAATCGACCCCCCGTGGATCCGCCCCTGTTGTCTCGTCTCACTTTTCGTCTCGAAAACAGAACAAAGATTTCTTATATCGTGGGCAAGATAAGAACTACGACCAGGGGGGGGCTTGAATCTGTTGCTCTGGGTGGGTGCACAAGACCATAATACAAAATCAATTCTCACGGTTTAGGTCTTCCCCCACCAGACTATTTCGCCTCCAAGAGCTGGATTAAACGACCATGCCACTGGGTTAAACTTTTAGCATTGCTTTCACTGAATATGTGTGGGGCTTAGCGCTTATCTCTAGTGCGTGGGGGTCCCTGGTTCAATCCCCGGCTACCTAAGTTTGTGATGGATATAATCGTGTCCATGGGTCTTCTCGGGTACTCCCATTTCCTCGCACTTTCTCATTCCACCGGTTTACTTAATCATCATCATTCACTTGTTTTAATCATCCTTCTTGCTTAGTATAAAGAACTTAATCGTAGGACGTTAAACTAAAAGATTTTTGTTACCTAATGATCTGTATCTATGTTCTTTGTCAGCAGCGATCCTTTATAGGAAGTAGGTGGACTCAGTGGGTAGGTTTTAGAACGCTTGCGTGGGGTCCCTGGTGCGCGAGTCCCTGGTTCAATCCCCAGTCAAGTAAGTTTGTGGTGGACAACATTGCATTTGTGAGTTTTCTCGGGTTACTCCCGTTTCCTCCTACTTTCCCATTCTACCAATTATTTCGTCATCGTTCACTTGCCTTAATCATCGTCTCCCTTAGCCTAAAGGTAAAGGACGTGGGACGTTAAACTCAAAGGTTTGGTTTGATTTTCGTATATAGGGAGAGATTTACAGTTTTAAAAAATGAAATGAAATCTTGAAGTTTGACGTCCCACGCTTATGCCGGCTAGGCTAAAGGACACGGTAATTATTAGAAATGAATGAGATGATGGAATGAAGAAAGTGGGAGGAAACAGGAGAGCCCTGAGAAAACCCACGCACACGGTGTGTGTCCACTTGGGGCGAGCTGGGATTGAGCCAGGGACCCTATGCACCAGAAGTGAACGCTCTCCCACTGAGCCACTGCAGTCCCTTGATAGTTTAAAGTAGGACCCTGAATGACTGTGCTGCATTCGATGCTCGCCAACCGGGAAACGAACCTGAGACTCGTGGTCCAAATTCACACGCGCTAGCCATTTGATTAGAGAGGAGAGGATTGTATACTTTCATAAGGTGTGTTTTGTTAGCACTTTTTTTTATCCTTTTGTTATATTAAGTAGCCTTCTCCAGAAAATTGCCTCACTATATGCAACCTTCTGTTTGTTGTCTTTTTATTATTATTATTATTATTGTTTTAAATTATTTTATTTTCCTTCACAGGTCAGAACGGCAGTATGGTGGTATTACTTTGCTAAAGTCACAGAACTGATGGACACTGTAAGTATTTATTATTATTATTATTATTATTATTATTATTATTATTATTATTATTATTATTATTATTATTATTATTATTATTGTAGTAGTAGTAGTAGTGTTGAGTACATTTCTTTCCTGTCCATATGCTCAATATGCAGTTCTCATTAGTTTTATATCGTTGCATATTGCATATTGAGAAGAACGGGCGATAAACTACAACTGAATGGGGCTTGCATTCGGTGAATTAGCTGGGTGCACAGACCTTCGTGCAAGAACAACCCTCACAGTATATTAAATTCCCCAACACACTATTTAACCTTTAAGTGCTCTGGATTACAGGGTCATGCTCCAGGCCCCTGATTTGTTGTTGTAGTAGTAACATTAGGGTTGTCCAAGTGGACGAAACTTGAAGCTATCTCGTCTCAAAAATGTGTCCTGAGAGTGATGTCTCAGAAAAATACGAATATGCTTCTATTGAAAGAGCTCTTTTCGCCCTGTATATATTGTCACGAAAATTCGGTCCCGTATTGTCTCATCTCGCCAGCAATTCTCAGTACCAGTACTATTATTATTTGCATTATAAATATAGTATAATTCTCAAAAAGGACGCATAAAATCTTTGTGTTCTTTCAACATTATAGAAATATGCTAAATACTTTAGAACAGTTTCTCAGCCTGGGTGGTCGCGACTCCTAACTGGGTCGCTAAGATAAGCGGAACAGATAAATATAATTAAAATCTAATACTAGAAAATATTTTTAAATATTATTTTGAATTTTGTTCTGATAGGCATATTTTTATTTTTATATGTACTGTTAAGAACAAAAAATAGGTCTACTAAACATTTTCAACAGGTTCAGAGTTGTATAAAAATCAATTTAAATGAAAGAGGTACGATATGAAACTAATGGGAACTGCATATTGAAATACTACAAAAATTCAAAGTCAACTAAACCTGCATATTGAAATACAATTAAAATTGAAAGCTAATGAGATACCTGAGCATGGGGTGATTATAGCAGTACTAGTGCAGCAATGTCTGGTTCAATCTTCGTGATTGACATTATCAAGTCATAAAATACTCAATAACTTTTTTAAACAACTGTACAAGTTTTTTTTTTTAACCAAAATTAGAAACCACTTTACTGTTTTATCATATGACCTAAAATTAAGAGAGTTACGAAGTTTTAAAATTTTCAAACAGCCTCCATTTTTGAAACAATATGAGGAATCGAATTTGATACATGTAATGTGAATGAACAAACCAAATTTGGTTTTAATCTATTTGCTTTTAGGGAAGTTACTGTATCCACTATAAACAAGAAATGGGTTCTAGTATTATAGAAATAGATGGATATCGTGATACCTCCGCAATAGATATATTAAAAATCCAATACAAGCTTATGACAAACCAGAAATTATAAGAGGGTCGCTGGCAAGAGGATGTGATAGGAATGGGGGTCGTGATAGAAATTAGGTTGAGAAACACTGCTTTAGAATATCGTGTAGTTCTATTTGAACGAGGATAGGATAAAAGTCCACCGGATAAAAGCCCATCGGAGAAGAAAAAACCCACCAAAAGTTTTCTTAACTAGGACGAAAGCCTCTAGATAGAGTATGTTATGAGTATGTTATGAGTAAACATTAAATACGGTGTAACTAATGGCACCAATCGTTTGTGCTCCAAGTCGAGGGACCAAATTCAAGCATTTACTCCTAACTACTGATTACAGTAAACTTCTGAACATTCTTATAAGACAGGTTCTACTTTTATTCAAATAAATTAGTTTCAAATAAAGTCATCTCGTTCAGGGGACAAGATAAAAAAAATAGATCCTTCTGTTAACTGGGAATCTCTAAGTTTAAGTTTATTTGACTCGTTTATGCACCAGAAACGCGTTTTGTGAAAAACATACAACATAATGCATGTACAGGTACCTACAATAAATAAAATATACAGAGGGATATTTACAATTTAATAAATAGCTTTTTATTATGAATAATTTGTATGGTATTCCGAATTATGCACTATATATCAATTATACAGTAATTAAGAAATTCAAATATCTTATAAATTGGTACAAAAAGTAATATTATGTTTGGTGAGGTGTTAACGTAAACAGAGCTTTTGTCCTCTTTTCTAAGCTTTTGTAACGTAGAGCTTTTATCCTCTCTTTGCACTGAGAAGTAAAATCGTATTTGGTGTACGTAAAAACGTAGGTTATATATGTCAATCCTGTAGTTTTTGGACTTAACGTACAGAAAACGCATAACTGAAAAAGTATATATCATACGTACTTTCCGTATAAGTGTTCCAAATAAACATAACTTTCCGTACGAACGAAGTAACTGTATATAAGCTGTCAGGATCTCACGTACAGATGAATGTATGTAACATATAGCTGACATGTGTAACATACGTATACGTATGTAATATCCGGAAGACTGTTAGATGTCAGACATCATGCAACGACGTCATGTAACGTCTAAAGGCAGTACATGTGTAAGATATGGATAACGTATGTTCCGTACTGATTTCTGTAGTAAACATAAGGATTCCGATTATTCGTACAATATACCGCTGTCCAAATAACGGATTTTTTCTCACAAGTAAACCTTACGTTTGGGTGAATCGAGTTGCTGACTGAGACACATATGAGTAAGTAATACTAAATGTGGTCAGTATTTCAGTGAAGTTGTAGGTGCGAAGCTCCAGGGGTTTAGGAGATACAGCTACCAGAACATCACATGGAAGTACAGAATAGTCTTCATACAGTTGGAGGTAAAAGCTCTGTAAGACCTCTTGTAACGACAAAAGATGAATAACAAATATATGGGTACATATTAAGACTAGGGGGAAGTCATATAGTAAGGGTATACCTGACGGCGGCCATCTTGAAATCCGCCATTTTGAATTAAGGTTAAGTTAAAGAATAGGGTCATGTGATACATGATTTAAGGCGCAAATTTAATCAGAAGAACAATGGTGACGTTAATTTTGATTTACGCGCAATTGGTAAAAAGTTACAGGGAAATTAAATATTGTTGCAGCATATGTTTTAGTCCTTTACCCCACCTTGTAAATTTTGTGTTAATGATAATAATTAAATAAAAAAGCAGGTGGATAAATATTAGGTCTATGGTAATAGTTGCCTTGATGGCGGCCATGTTCAAATCCGCCATTTTGAATGTGTCAAGTGTAACTCGATTGCCTTTGTAAGATGTGCTCACTGTGAGCAGAGCATTTGTGCAAGTCATGCACTCTTTTCTGAACTACATATTGATTGTACTAATTGAGGACTTTTCTGGAAGAAAGACCCAAGTTCAATTATGAGTCAATTCCACTTTGGACATTTTTCCTTAAATTAGCAACTTGTTTATGCGATAACAAATGCTGGTTAATGATAAAGCAAAAATGGTTATACCGTTGGATTTATGGTAAAATTTGCTATTAATAAGGTGTCAATGCGTTTTGTTTAAAACTTTTGTCTGACTCAAAATGGCGGATTTGAACATGGCCGACATCAAGGCAACTATTACCATAGACCTAACATTTATCCACCTGCTTTTTATTTAATTATTTTCATTAACACAAAATTTACAAGGTGGGGTGAAGGACTAATACATATGCTGCAACAATATTTAATTTCCCTGTAACTTTTTACCAATTGCGCGTAAATCAAAATTAATGTCACCATTGTTCTTCTGATTAAATTTGCGCCCTAAATCATGTATCACATGACCCTACTCCTATTTTAAAAACTTAATCTTAATTCAAAATGGCGGATTTCAAGATGGCCGCCGTCAGGTATAACCTTACTATATGACTTCCCCCTAGTCCTAATATGTACCCATATATTTGTTATTCACCTTTTGTCGTTACAAGAGGTCTTACAGGGCTTTTACCTCTAACTGTATGAAGACTATTCTGTACTTCTATGTGATGTTCTGGTAGCTGTATCTCCTAAACCTCTGGAGCTTCGCACCTACAACTTCACTGAAATACTGACCACATTTAGTACTACTTTCTCATATGTGTCTCAGTCAGCAACTCGATTCACCCAAACGTAAGGTTTACTTGTCAGTGTGGAAATTTAGAGAGAGTTTTTGTCCGGTGGGATTTATTCTTGTCCCCATTTGAACCACAGTGGCTCTGTGGTAGAATGCTCATCTCTTGCCCTAGGAGTCCATAGTTCGATCCTCGGCTGTGAGAGTTTTTGGTGGACAAACACGTGTCCGTGGGCTTTCTCGTGGTTTTTCCATTTCCTTTCACATTTGCATTCCACTAATTCTCTTATTTTCATTCACTTCCTTCAATCATCCGTCTCTTTTAGCCTAACCCAATGGTTCTCAACATTTGTGTCGCGGCACATTAGTATGTTAGGGTGCGTCGCGAAATTTTTGAATATAAAAGCCATGAAGAATTTAATAATAATTCGTTAAAACCGAGACAGACTGTTCCAGTCAACGCCTCCAACGGTAGCAATAATGCTCAGTACTACATACCAGGTCCGCAACCAGAGGGGGCTAGGGGGCTGCCCCCCTAAACTTTTCATGGCCCTTCCAGACCTCAATACAAAATTCTATTCTTAATTTTAAAAAAAAACACAATTTAGATATTTGTAATAGATTTTTGATGACTTGACCCCCCTAACATATTCATGCTCCCCCAAACGATCTGTGGCTCTTA
Organism: Thermobia domestica; assembly: GCF_964235325.1. Taxonomy (NCBI): domain Eukaryota; kingdom Metazoa; phylum Arthropoda; class Insecta; order Zygentoma; family Lepismatidae; genus Thermobia; species Thermobia domestica. Next base: position 16,753,081 of record NC_137469.1, on the reverse strand, counting down.
GCGGGCCTGCTACATACAGTCATTACATTATAAAAACTATTATAACTTATATTATTATTACTAATAAAAATATCGAAGAAGTGTGTCGTCAGTCAAAAAAGGTTGAGAACCACTGTCTTAAAAGGCGTTAGCATAACCACAGATCGTAAAACTAGAATGTTCATTACATTATAATATTGCATTATAGCAAACTTATGCACTACTTGAGCAAAAAAAGAGAAAAAAAAAGAAAATGTAAAGCCTGATATTCTCACAATTCACATCAGCGGGAATACAAAGAAAAGATAATGCGCTTTACAGTATTTGTTGACGAAATTGAAACAGAAAAATGTTTAGCTGCATTTTTTTTTTTTTTTTTTTTTTTTTTTTTGTTACATCAGTCGTTTATGTTATGCTTACATTTGAAATTAGAAATAACAAGGAACGAGCTTCATAAGCGGAAGAAAGTGTATTCAGTTATGTCAGCGTCTGAAGTTGCATTCCAAAGCCCAGATAAACAATAGAAAAGAATCGAGTCTCTTCACCTTGTTTTTGTTATTGTTACAATAACCAAATAGTTGACTTTTCAGTTTTTCCACTTTATGTTGTAACAACTATATTACATGACTCGCTTCATCTTCTTTTTTTTTTTTTTTTTTAATTCTTTTTCCCAACATAGTACACAGATGTCACTTAAAAATCTACTAGATACCAGTTCCGGGAAATCGGAATTCCAGTTTTGCCAATCGCGTGAACATTCTATGGAAATTCAAATGTAAGTTTATGTAAGGGAAACGGGGCTTCTGTGGAATATTTCTGGCATCTTTACGGGATAATCACAAGGTGACTTTTACGCAATAGAAATACTGTCCCGTGACAGCTTTGTTTCATTTGAAATAAATTTCTGGACATTGCTTTTATCCTTAAAGTTTCGACTGTGACAGGCAGTTCTAATTCAAATTAAGGGAAATTCCGTGAATATTTCCATTATCCTTAAATTTTCTATTGTGACAGACTGATCCAACTAAAATCCAAGGGAAATTTCGTGGATATTTCCCCTTAAATTTTCTATTGTGACAGACTGATTCAAGTAAAATCCAAGGGAAATTTCGTGGATATTTCCATTATCCTTAAAGTTTTGACTGTGACATTTACACCCATGTTCCAAATTATTGTAGCATGTCTACAAATATGTTGTTGTAGGAATATAAATTGATAACGAATTCTCCCGGTAATTTTTATGATGTTAGTATGTGTATAATCGCCAAAGACATGTATGTAACAAATTTCATGTCAAAAGAACAGTAAATAAGAACAATAAAACGAAAATAAAACTTTCTTGTACATTTAGCAACATTTTGTTTTACTTATTCTAATTTTCGTATTTATAATTCTTTTCCTATGAAATTTACTACAAATATACACTTTCCGATTATACACATAGTAACAATATTAAAAATACCCTGCAAAATCATTATCACAGTATATTCTTACAAGAAAACATTTATAGATATGTGACAATGATTTTGGACATGAATGTACATCCCATAGAAATCAAAGGGAAATCCTGTGGATATTAACATTATCATTAAAGCTTCTACTGTGACAGACACATCTTATTGAAATCCAACAGAAATCCATTGGATATTTCCAGTATCCTTAAAGTTTGGACTGTGACAGGCAGTTCCCACTAAAATCCAAGGGAAATCCGGCGAGTATTTCCATTATCCTTAAAGTTTCTACTGTGACAGGTAAATCCTATTAAAATCCAAGGGAAATCGGGTGATTATTTCCATTATCCTTAAAGTTTCTACTGTGACAGGTAAATCCTATTAAAATCTAAGGGAAATCCCGTGGACATTTCCATTACTCTTTGAGTTTTGGCTGCGATAAGTGCATCCCATTGAAATTCAAGAGAATTCTGTGTGGACATTTTCATTATCCTTGGATTTTTCGGATGTGACAGGAGCATCCCATTCAAATTCAAGGGAAATTTATTAGATATTTCAGTTATCCTCAAAGTTTCAAATTTATGATTTCTACTTTCAGAGCAGTTAAAAGAAAAAAAAAATCTCATCGATTAACTCAAATATAGGAAACTAGATGATAATGACAATTTTATTATCAACGAAACGGCGTAAGTAATCGGAAGAGTGAAAATTAAAATGACAATAAATGTCTTCAACCTATGCAGGGAGGTTGGGTCCATCTAGAGGCGGATCCTGAGGGAAGTCAGGTTAGTAAATAGCTATAGGTAACATCCTGCAACAAATATATAACTGAACACGTATGTTTTATACATACTTTCCGTATTAAGTGTTCCGAATAAACGTACTTTCCGTATGAAAGAAAGAACTCTATACAGACTGTCAGGATCTCACATACAGATGGACGTATATAACATATAGCTGACGTGTGTAAAAAACGTATACGTATGTAATATCCAGAAGACTATTAGATGTCACAAATCCTGCAGTGATATGATGTAACAGCTAAACGTGAAAAGAACAGTACGTATTTAGTATGTGGATAGTGTATTCTTCGTACAGATTTCCGTAGCAAACATATGGATTCCGTATATCTGTACAGTACACTGCTGTCCGGATAACGGATTTTTCTCAGCGTGGCTTCAAAAGGTTGTATACTGCAATTAGTACATTAAATAGAGTTTTCTTCCCTTATCTTGTAACCATATAGGTTAAATTTTTACAGATTTGGCTTCCATCACAGGTCTCCCACTAGGCCCATACTGCCGAAATTTTATAATGATCCAACCAAACGTCCATCCCATAACCTTCACCATTTGGGGGAGGTAAGAGTGGGAGGAAATCAGCAGTTCTTTATGAAAGAAAAAAATACTAAAGTTACGAAACGCTTTTAGTAAGTACATACCAGTTAGAAAAAATATTTCTATAAACAAATCACGTGATTATTTACGGATTATCATATTTATGTGCTATCTCGAATTAAACCAATTTTCTGAGAAATTGCAATTTTAAGAAGATGATTTCAGTTATCATAGAAGATTGTAAAAACAGCAGTAAAACTTGTTTTTACTACCGAAGCGTGTTGTTTTAACTGTAGACATACAGATCTATTTTGCACTCTTCGCTCTCTTGTTAACATGGTGTGAAGATATCAATACCTGTTTTCCAAAGTATTTAGCTTTTAACTGTTCACAGTCAGTCAGTCTTCGTTTACATTTATAGATTTTAATCTTCCTGTCTTGCAATTTGACATAACGAATAATTCTTTCTACGCGATGAGCTTCAATAACAAGTCATAAATACCACTTTTACTTGGAAGCGTCAAACCAAATAAAATTTCTAACCCGTTTGAGTAGTTTCGCACTGAAGCTAGAAGATACACAACTGATAAATCACTCATATCCAGTTATCTGATGTATGACGTAGGAAAATGTTTTTACACTCAGAGAAATGGCAGAGAGAAACACGTTGAGCAAAAGAGCGTGATTATATGATAAAATAAGTGTTGGCAAAATAAGTTTGTAGGTTTCCTTAAGAAAATTTCCTTCAAATTATTAAAAATTTTCCCTTTTCTATCAAATTTTCCCTAATTTGTTGCGTGTCCAATTCCTATGACAGACTATATGTGACAAGATTAATTTATCTATATTAAAGGAAGAACCAACTACATTTGTTTTATTCATTTGCTTTTTTTAAATTTTTTCCTTCGCTTTTTAAAGAAAAAAATATACACAAATATATCCACTAAAACTGGATGCAAATTATGCTCATTTGAACATACCACACACCAAAAAAAATTATTGATATTGTGTTGGTTTATTTCTGAAGAACAAAGAAAAATTTAAGCATTTATAATGGTCAGTCCGTGAGCTCGAGAACTTCCCTGAATTTTCACATTTTATTGAAAAAATACCTTTTTGCCTTTTTGGTAATTTACCATGAAATTTTCCCAGATTAGGGAAATTTTCCTTAAATTACGAACACTAGTAGTATACCTACAATACCCTTGAATTTCATATTTGATTCTCATTATCTGTTCTTCCTCAATGTCTAGTTTTCTAGCTGCTCCTTCTTCTCTCAGTGTGGTTCACCGAGAAGAGAAGCAGAAAACTGTGACGTCGTAGAGCATCCAGTTGGAAATAAGTGTGAAGACGCACGTACGTTATTACAGAATGATAAGACGATTTTTTTTTTTTTGTAAAGCTCAAGTAAACCCCCAGACACAATGTTGTCCTCTAGAATTTTACACAGTCTGTTACCGAGCCACAAACCCTCTCCTTAGAAGTGAGTGCTCTACCATTGATCTACCCTCTCTCCTTTTTCTGGTTACAGTTACTGCTAATCATAAGCAACATTTGGGTTTTGTTTCACAAGTAACCCAGCTGCAACCTTAGTATTGTCCTCACAATTATTTCCGCTCCCTCACTCTTTTTTCTTCCACTACACTTTCTATTCCGTTCCCCAGGATACAGTTTCTTCTCAGATAAAGTTCCAACAAGTTTTTTTTTAAATTATATCTAATATTCTATTCTCCCCTATTACGTGGCCCTGCGTAGCGTACTCGCCAACGCTCTCACCATTGGTGCGAGCAGTTCCGAGTTCGATTCCCGGTGGAGGCACTCGGACGAAACGGTGTGACAGCTTTTTCTAGCCAGCCATCTTGAATGAAGTTTTTTCTTGTATTTTCATTATTCACACCAGGCAAATGCCACGATGGTACCTAACATACTGGCAGCAGGGAGCTTCCTTCCTTCCTTAATTCTTTATTCCTCTCCAATTCCGAGGGCAGTATTATCGTCGAGGGACAACATCCCTCATATGTATGAAGGACTAACATGCCCATAGATGCCGAAAGCCCAGAAATCTAATTTCTAATCCTAATCCTAGTGACGGGCTAACATGGCCATAGATGCCTAAAGCACAGAAATATAATTCCTAATCCTAATCCTAGTGACGGGCTAACATGGCCATAGATGCCGAAAGCCCAGAAATATAATTTCTAATCCTAATTCTATTGACGGGCTAACATGGCCATAGATGCCGAAAGCCCAGAAATCTAATTTCTAATCCTAATCCTAGTGATGGGCTACCATGGCCATAGATGCCGAAAGCGCAGAAATCTAATTCCTAATCCTAACCCTAGTGACGGGCTAACATGCCATAGATGCCCTTCCTGCTGATGTAGTAGTTGCTACACGTAACATTGATATATATACCCTAGGGTCCCGGGCTGATTCCCCGTGGAAGAGCATTGAATGTATTACAGTGGTTCGGATTTCATCTGAAACTGTAGATCCACGCCTCATGTAGCCTCGGTGCTGAAAAGGGACGTCAAACTTCCATAAACAAACATCTTTCCTGTCAGTGGCGGATCTAGTCCGGGTCCGGGAGAGCCTAGCCCCACTCTCTGCAGCTTTTTGAGTGACAAAAATAATTTAAGCTATTATTTATATATTTTTGAAAGCTTAAAGTAAACTGATGATATACCTATCATAGTCTGGGTTCTGGCTGTCTCTCAGTTTTTACCTTCTAGATCCTCCACTGATTAAGCTATTATTTATATATTTTTAAAAGTTTGTAGTAAACTCATGATATACCTATCATAGTCTGGGTTCTGGCTGTCTCTCAGTTTTTACCTTCTAGATCCTCCACTGCTTAAGCTACTATTTATATATTTTTAAAAGTTTATAGTAAACTCATGATATACCTATCATAGTCTGGGTTCTGGCTGTCTCTCAGTTTTTACCCTCTAGATCCTCCACTGCTTAAGCTATTATTTATATATTTTTGAAAGTTTATAGTAAACTCATGATATACCTATCATAGTCTGGGTTCTGGCTGTCTCTCAGTTTTTACCTTCTAGATCCTCCACTGATTAAGCTATTATTTATATATTTTTGAAAGTTTATAGTAAACTCATGATATACCTATCATAGTCTGGGTTCTGGTTGTCTCTCAGTTTCTACCTTCTAGATCCTCCTCTGCTTAAGGTATTATTTATTTAAATATATATTTTAAAAATCTTATAGTAAACTCATGATATACCTATCATAGTTTGGATTCTGGCTGTCTCTCAGTTTTTACCTTCTAGATCCTCCACTGCTTAAGCTATTATTTATATATTTTTGAAAGTTTATAGTAAACTCATGATATACCTATCATAGTGTGGGTTCTGGCTACCCCCTTGTTTTTACCTTCTGGATCAGCCACTGTTTCCTGTTGGTCAAAACACATGTAGGAAAAATATAAACAAAATTTTGGAAGAATAGGAATGCGTTTATATATATATATATAAACTGTTCCCTTTCTTTTCAGAATTTTATTTAATATTTCCCACATGAATTTTGACCAACAGAAAAGAATGTGTGTGCATGTATAATTCTGTCTACTGCCCAAGGCCCTGCAATATACTACAATACGGTAGAAAAGAGTGCTTTCTACGTGCGGTTACGCACAGAAAGCATGTGATATTTGTTTATTTATTTACTTAGACTGTTTCGTTGTAGTTGATGTGTTAATAGGCCTACATCCCTGACCTTGATAGCATAACCGACTCCTTCTATTTTCTCCATATAATCATATAGATAGTGGGAAGAGAGTAACTACCTATTCAAAATTGTTACTAACTTTTGTATACATTGATAGATTCTCATGAAATGAAACATATTTTAATTGCCAAAATGGTAGGGATTTAAATTCCTATGGTAAAAGGTAACTTAAAAGTGGGGTACACTGAACACAGTGTGAGCGATTCAGCTGACGTCACGGTGCGCAGATTTTAGTCGATTGGTACAGGTTCAGAGACAGTGGCGGACTGTGCATGGACTCTTGGTACAGTGCACGCATGCATTGTTAGCAATTCCATTTTTAACTAGTGACAACGAGATCTTTTTCAGCTACTCCCAGTCGTGATCGTTCCTTCAGATCAGTGGATTACGTCAGATTCAGAAGTTGTTTACACAAAGTCCTGACTTTACTCCCTCCGATTTTTTCTGTAAAGCTTAGCTAAGCAAGATTGGTTCCCCGATAGCACAACATGCCCACAGGACGTTCCATAGACTCCACATTTGTCCCAGAACATCAAGACAACAAGGAAAACTGTAGACATAATGGAAATATTCATGTAATTTCCCATGGATCGCAATGGGAAGTGTTCCCCAATAGAAACTTTAAGAATAATGAAAATATCCACGGGATTCCCCCTTGATTTTAATGCGATGTGCCTGTGACCGTAGGAACTTTAAGGATAATGGAAATATCCACGGAATTTCCCTTGAATTTCAATGGGATTTGCCTGTCACAGTAGAAACTTTAAGGATAATGGAAATATCCACGGGATTTCCCTTGGATTTTAATGAGATGTGCCTGACATAATAGAAACTGTATGGATAATGGAAATGTCCAGGAGATTTCCCTTGGATTTCAAAGAGATATTATCTGTTATGGGACAATATTTTGGATGTCCAAATATCTTCCTATGATTAGTCCTCAAAGCGTCCAAAAATGTCCTACAAAGCCCCGTTTCCGGACATAGCAGACATTTGGATTTCTACAGAATGTCCACTAAAAAAGATAGGAAATTCCGTGGACTAATGTCCCTTGGAGGTTCGAGTGAGTTATCTGTCCTATGTGAATTATTGATTTCCAATTACGTCCTGCATCAGCAGCGACGCAATATACGACAATATCAATTGTTCAAATTGGGATCTAAACCACTGTAGTAGTTTAATGCTCTTTCGCTGGGAATCGAACCCGGGATTTCATGTACCAAAGACAAACGCTCTAGACCCAGCACTTACCAGGCGAACAAGAAGAAAATTTTGAAAGTACTGGAACTAATAAAAATAAATTTCTCTATCATGGATTCCTCTTCAAAAAAGATGTCCATATTATACACATAATTTCTAGTAAGTTGTTCAGTTATTGTTTTCCGTTTCCTAGTTGGATAGTTTCCATATTATGCAAGAAAAATAACACTGCGTAACATATTTTCTTGGCTGGAACCATGGGCAAGTTTCCGTCACATACACGTTCCGGTTTGGACAAGTTTCACTTTACAAAACTACCCTTTTCGGTACACACACACACACACAAAATAGTAACCCACTTCCAAAAAAAGAAGAAAATTCTTTGCTATTCCGTTCGTCCCTCCGACCAAGAAATTAAAGCTTATGTTACGACATCGTCTTTGAGTTTAACGTCCCGCGATAATGCCCGTTAGGCTAAAGCAAGGGCGGATCTGGGACCGACTTCTGGGGGGGGGGGTTGTCATACTGCTACTTTTAAGGGCTCCAAACTTCGGGATGGATTTTATTTATATATATAAAATAAGAAATCTTCCTCTTCTGGGGGGGCGATCCTTCCCCTGGATCCTTCCCGATCGCTTCCCCTGGATCCGCCCCTGGGCTAAAGGAGACGATGATTAAATCAAGTGAATGATGATGAAAGAATAGGTGGAATAAGAAAGTGAAAGGAAACGGGAAGTACCCCCGAGAAAATCCACGGACACAATGTTATCCGCCATAAACTTGCTTAGTCGGGGGTCGAACCAAGAATCCCAAACACCAGAGGTAAACGCTCTACCATTAAGCCGCCGTGGCCTTCTCTAAAGCTGGTGATACTTCCTAGATAGAAGGTATGATATGAATAAGTCCATTTTGCAGCTATGGACTAACAGAAAATATTTATTAAGGACAATGTTGTAAAAGTTATTTCTACATCATTCAAAAGCATAATACTATCTGAAATAGTAACAGTTTTCAAGGATAATTGACAAATAATTTCCAGATTACTATCTTAGTATCTTTGAGGTTTCTTATTTTCCGGATTATAATATGTACAGTATGTGTGTGTATATATTTCATAAACATGTTTTTTTTTCTTTTAAATCAGATTATTTTAAAGTAACAATATTATTTTCATTTTTTTCTCTCTCTCTCTCTCTTTGCAGGTATTTTTCGTGTTGAGAAAAAAACAGAATCAAGTGACCTTCTTACACGTCTTTCATCATACAATTATGCCGCTTACAAGTTGGCTCAATATGACATTCTTCTTCTCAGGTAAGAATATTTGATTTATGTTTTTTGCAGTTGTTACGTCCTTATCCAACGCCAAGGTTATGTACGACATTTCCCTATAACTAATGACACTTATAACCAAACTTTTAACTAAATTCGTTCAAAGAAAATTATGAATTAAATTTTTCAGAAGTTAATTTTTATTTAATGGACGTTAAAATATTTCGTAAGAATTTTAAAAATTGAATGTTAATTTTTTCCCTCAGAAATGATCAAAAATGAATAGTTCTAAATTTTATTGTACTTTAACTCTCGCAACGCAGACTACCAAGCAAGGGCGCCGATCCTAGGGTGCCGGGGGTTCCCGGGCCGTCCAAAGCTCATGTGGGGCCCCTTATTGTATTTATGAATATACAATATTTGATATAATTTGAAAACAATTTGTATTAAAATCCTCATATATATGTATATATACCTTCTGCATCTGAATGCTCCCCCCAATTTTACAGAGAAATCGGCGCCCTTGCTACCAAGAAAGGTTCATTTTGTTTCCACCTGTTAGGATTAAATATATCTCGCAAAAGAAACAAATTAGAAAGGGATAAGACTAACCGCCAAATTCAGAAAAGGCGGGATATAGCTGTTTATTATACTGCCATCTAGGAGTGACACTTCCACATCTCTTACCGACGGAGGGTACTTTTTATGTGCCCACCAACTAAAAATAGCAAATTTATGAGACTTACTGACGTTCAATTTGCGCCACAGTAAGGTATAAGATTTAGCTAAACATGTTAGCAATAACATTTTTTTTTTACAATTTTAAAGAAATGATTAGAAGAATAACAAAAAAAACATACTGTGGTGGGCACAAAGTACCCCCCGTCCGTTGGTAGTGCAAGGGTTAATTTCACTAATTATATTTGAAAACAGTAACTTTTCATGATAGTAGACTAATTTTTCGCATGTCTTCATCCATCAAGTTTTATATTAACTTTCACAATTTAAGACAATTCTCATCGCATAGTAGTAAAAGTATTATTTTTAATTTTAATTTTGAAGTTAATTTTTAATTTTAAGAGGTATATTTTTCATTAAATTAAATTTTAATTTCATCAATTATATTTTTATAGGCTCATTTTTTTAAAGAAAAATAATCCGTTAAAAAATATTACTGTTCTCAACTATGCTTATAAAACCCACATAAAGAGCAAACAATGTGGTACAAACTCTCAAGTACTTTACAGAATTGTCACAAGATGGAGCTAATGTAGTAGCACTAGAGAATAACAACTGTTCGAGTCAGCCATTTTGGGGCTATAAAACTTGAAAACCTATGTATTTATTGGGTAATTCATATGTCCTAAAACTAGAGCACAGCTGCATTATGGGACTACTGCACATAGATTAATTTTAGGACTTGTACAATTTATGCATCTAGTTTATATTTGGGACTTTCGTACTTTAGGATACATGCATTTTAGGACTACTAGCGCGTCCACACTGTATCGAGTACTACCTACGCCATTTTCGTTTTATTAACCCATTAATTAATATGGAACACTATTCTTCTATTTTCTTGGAAATAAATTGAAATTTTAATTGCTTGATTGCAGGACCATATTTAACATTTTTGCCGCCTCGGGATGGGGGCGTTAATTTTTTTCCCTCCCGTTTGCAATATCGATAAGTACTGGTGTCGAAAATTTGACAGTGAAGTGAATAATCAACATTTCAGTTACTTGATAAGCGTTTGAAAACTGTAGGTAATTCTGAAAGTTAGTCAATAATACTCGTAGCAAAAAAGAAATAATAAATATAAATTCCATAGTGGAAATGTTAATTACCGCTTTCTATAGACAAACAGATTCTTGTTGCTTCGATATTTACAAATGTAAAAAAATTCGTGTTATATGTATATGTTCGTACATAATAAATTTTTGAAATTTCCAAAACTTGACAATGAAGGGGAAAATGATCCGAAAAAAATTTGCCGCCCCGAACCAATAATGACCCATGCATAAATATGGCCCTTTTTGTTTTTTTTTTAAAAAAAACTCCCGACTTGAACCTATGTTGACCCATGCGTAAATACGGCCCTGCTTGAGAAAAAAATTGCAGAATTGCAGTCTCGATCCTATGTTGGTCCATGCATGAGTACGGCCCTACTTGAGAAAAATACACCGCCCCGAACCTATGTTGGTCCATGCGTAAATACGGACCTTCTTCAGAAAATTTTGCTACCTCACTTATCTCTCTTTGAACAGTCCTGTATTCTTATCATTGAAATAGGAATAAATTAATTATATAGGAATCTTTCTCAATTGGAATATTTACTTCAATGCAAGGTATTAATATTTTTTAAAAAAATGCTTCCAAAAGTATAGTGCTTAAATAGGAAGCCGATGTCCAAGTTTATGGAACAGAGCTGTACAATACTATTTCTTAGGTTTAGTCAGCTTCTTCAATCTCCCTGATTACGCCACTGGCCTCATTAATTTGTTGGTAGATGAATGAAAATAACACTGATAGAAACCTTGTTTATGCTTAGCGGTTTACAAGAAAAAGAAAAAAGTCGTTTTATGATCTGGTTTGGTAAGCTTCTCTCATTAAAAGCGAAAGTAGTGAAAATGGTTGTAAATCCAGCATCTCTCGATAGATGGCATCAGTCTACAACTAAGCTTCACAACAGTGTTATTATTCCCAGTTTTGGAATAAAATTATATATATCACACGGAGAGAATGCATTTAATTTTGGCCATAAAGGGTTGAATTTGGATTTAAATGGCGTCGGAAGTGTCACTATTCGTCTCAGCGACCCCAAAAACTATGGATTCGATACTAATATCGGTCATTTTCGATCACTTTGATATATCTTCCCCTTCCTCCAAGTCCCGGGCCTGAATTTGATTTTAACCTTCATCGGAAGTTTTACTATTCATCTCAGCGACCCCGAAAAACTATGAATTCAACAGTAATATAGGTCATTTTGTATCATTTATATATATCTATCCCCCCTATTCCCCCAAGCATGATTTAGGTTTAAGAAATTAGAGCGAGAAAGTTTAGTGTGGTGACCCATACCTTTTTTTTTTGTTAATATAGTATTTAAATATTAGTATTTCAGGAAAAAGATAACGCTTTATTTTACGAGCCTAATCATTAGGGCTCGTTTACATTTATTTTATACGAGGTTAATAAATTATGTTCTCTCTCTGTTTCTTTGTAGATGAAGCCTTCATTCTTCCTGGTACGCTTAATTCCGTAATTCATGTGATAATGTACTCCTATTACTTCCTGTCTGCATTCGGTCCAAAGTTCCAGAGGTTTCTATGGTGGAAGAAGTACCTCACCATGCTTCAGATGGTAAGTGTCAATCATAACATTTATTTATTTGTTTGGGATTTTCAAAAAAAAAGAAAAAAAAGTTAAATAGAATGTTTTTAAGTGCCTGCTGGTTTTTGTGAGATTTCTAAAGCCACGGAGCACTGGTTTGCTCAGTTCTTAGATGAGTGATGCATAGGAGATTTTTTTGTGGTGTGGGCAGCGTCATGAGGACAATTGGGGAAAGAAAAGTGTATTGTACTGCGGCCAAGATGATCACCAGTAACGACGAAGGGAGTCACAATGTACTGCAAGTGGCGGCTCTTGAAGGAAGTCACGTCTGTAAATATTAAAATTGTATCTTTACAAGCTAACGGAAGAAAGTTTCAAATATTATAGATACAGAAGAATTATTAGTAGAATACATAAATCTACTTCCGTTAGCTTGTAAGAACAAAATTTAATGTTATACCGATGTAACTTACCCCAAAAGCCGCCACTGGTGATGACCATATATTCACCAACTTCAAGCCACCGAATGGTCGTCTTAAGCCCGTTGGAGCTTCATGCCGATTAATCTAAAGTGTGAATGTGAAATAAAAGCAAGAATAGGAAAGAATCCTTTAGGAGGAAGAGAATACTATTTTATATTCTGTGGGTCTTTGAATAAAGAGTTGAAAAAAAGAGTTATAAAATGCTTCTTGTGTGGAGTACTGTACAGTATGGGTCAGAAACGTGGACATTACGCAAAAATGATGAAAAACGACTGGAAGGTTTTGAAATGTGGGTGTAGAGAAGAATGTAGAAAATTAGCTGGGTCGAGCGGAATATGAATGAGAGGATTTTAGAAGTGGTGGGGGAGAAAATAACAATTTTAAATATTATTAAGAAGAGGAAGAGAAACTGAGTGGGACATATGCTAAGAAAGAACTGTATCATGGGGGACGTGCTAGAGAGTATGGGGAAGGAAAGAGAGAGAAAGGCGAAGGGGACTACAATTAATGGTCGATATCAAAACAGAAAAGTCGCACGTGAAAACGAAAAGATTACCGGAAGACCGTGGAGCATGGAAGATTCTCAGTTGCGGCAAATAACCTGTCAATAATGGCAGAGTACCTATTAGGATGATGAGTTGAATTAACATTGAAGTTTAACGGCCCTTTTCAGGGTCAAAATTATATGAGAAGGAAATGACCTAAACCATGTTACTGCGCACAAATTCTATCACGGTACCACTTGAGAACGCTAACCACTTAGCTTTGGAAGAGCTCTTATTATCTTACTTGCTGTGGTAAATGCGTTTCCAGGTGCAAGTATTCGTAGTTGTAACGTTCTATGTGCTAGTAACGTTAATGATATATTGTAAGATAAACTACACTTTACCCTTCATCAAAGTAGCTAACATGCCAATACGCATGTACCTCTTCTATGTATATTCCCCCCCCAAAAAAAAAAATCTTACCTCCTTCTAAATTTACACGGTCATTTTGTACAGTGAAAGGGTTTGTTTCTTCCCGAAGAACTGAACTTTTTAAATTAAAAAAATAATAATAATGAAGCTATTATGAAACGTTAATCTACAAACATACTTCGACCAGTAAATAAAAAGCTCAAGACACCCATACCTGATTCGAGAAGCCTTACAATCAGATCTCGCAATGGAGTCTTGCATTAAGCATTTGTTTCACGCGATGTTATTTTTCTAGTCCCAAGAATTATTTTATATATGAAGTAGGTGAAACAGAATAGGCAAAACAGGAATTCCTGTTTCTCCTATATTTAAGATGATATAGAGAGAATGATATAAATTATCGGCTGGGCTGCATGTGAAACAAGAATCGTCCAAATACGAATTCCTGTTTCGCCTACACCTATGATAAGATATAGAACAGGAATTCTGATTCACCTACTTCTAATATGAGATAGAGTTAATGATATAAATTGCCAGTAGAACTGCAGGCGAAATAGAAAGTCCTGTTTTGTGTACACCTAAGATAGAGATAATTATATCTGTAGGTTGAACAGGAATTCTAGTTTCGCCTACTTCTAAGATGAGATAGAGATAATGATATAAATTGCCGGCAGGCAAAATAGAATTTTCTGTTTTGCCTATAGCTAAGATAAGACAGAGAGATAACGATATCTGGAGAAAGAACAGAAATTTTGATTTCGCCTACTTCTAAAATGAGGTAGAGATAATGATGTAAAATGGTGTCAGAGCTGCAGGCCTAACAGAAATTTCCGTTTTGCCTATATCTAAGACTAGCAGCGTTCACCCCGCTTCGCTGCGGTCACCCCGGAACGCAATAAACCTTGTTAATTAGATAATTTTTACTTTTTCGCTTTCAAGTGATATGATAAAAACCATAGTAGATTCCAGTAAATGTTAACATTATATCGCCTGTCATTTATGTTAACCCGCCGAGTCACATGGTCATGCGGGTTGCATATAAATACGTTTATTTTTACCTATGATGAACTAATAACAAAGGATTTGTACGTATGGACACTTGAATGGTCAATTATCTCAAGACACTGGTAATTAAAAATTAAAGTGATATGATAAAAACCATCTAGGGTCCAAATCCTAATAACCCCCCAAAAATGAAAGAAATTGGTTCAGCCGTATTAGCGTGATGAGTTCACAAAGGATTTGTGCGTTCTCTTTTATATATATAGATAACATAGAGATAATTATATCTGTAGGCAGAAAAGGAATTCCGGTTTCGACTACTTCAAAGATGAGATAGAGATAATGATATAAATTGCCGGCAGAACAGCAATCGAAACTGAAATTCTTGTTTTGCCTACACTTAAGTTAAGACAAAGATAGTGATATAAATTCTTTGCAGCATTGCATGTGCAACAGAATAGACGAAACATGAATTCCTGTTTTCTCTATATCTAAGATAAGATGAAGATAACGATATCTGTAGCACGTAACAGGAATTCTGGTTTTGCCTACTTCTAAGATGAGATAGAGCTAGTGCTATGAATTGCCTGAAGAGCTGCAGTCGAAATAGAAATTTCTGTTTTGCCTATACGTAAGATATCTGTACGTATAAAAGGAATACCCCAAACAAGCATTTCTATTTCGCCTACTTCTAAGATAAGATAGAGATCATGATTTAAATTGCCGGTACGATTGCAGGCATAGCAGGAATAGGCAAAACAGGAATTCATTTTTTCGTTTACATCTAAGATAAGATAATGATATAAATTTCCGCCAGAATTGTAGGCAAGGCAGGAAAACGCCTAATAATTTCGAGAAGTTTGTTCATTTTTAGCTAAATTATAAAAAATAACAAAAGATGTGATGTTATAATTAGTATTGATTTCAATTTCTTCTTGTGTGTTTTCAGGTGCAGTTCTTCGTCGTTGTAACGTTCCACGTGCCAGTAATGTTAATGCTGGGCTGTAAGATGAGCTACACATTAGCCTGCATCGAAGTAGCCAACGTGGCAATATTTATGTACCTATTCTACGTATTTTACCAAAAATCTTACAAGACTAAGAAATCTGACTGATTAATACAATTGTTGTATTGTCAATGTATATGTGTATATAGGTATGCATGTGTTTGTATATGTGTGTGTACGTATGTTAATACTGCTATATATTATATATAAATATTAATGAAGTTGTTATATATATAAATATTATATATTTACTAAATACAATGTGAAATATTGTTTTATTATCATTTCTATATCCTTCCCTTCTTTAAATGAAAAGAAATGAAATCTTTAAGAAGATCCATCACTGCGAAATTAAAATACCGCTAATTTTACAGTAATTATGTGATATCTTGAAATAGATAAAAGATAATCGAAAAGTGGAACAAGAACTCGCTAGACAATATTATCTTACATGAGATACCGTTATCACGACTTACTTATTTGCTCTCGATTTCCAGTTGTTTAGATTATCGGTATTTATTTTCGCGTTTATAAATGGATGCAAATGGAAAGCTACTAGGTGACTCGTGATACCTCATGCGAAATAATATTGTCTAAGGAACTATTGTTCAACTTTTTGATTATTTTTTATCGATTTGAAGATAGCACTTAACGATTATTAGCGGTATTTTAATTTCGCAGTGATTAGGCCTCTTAAGTTTTACGTCCCACGGATATGAGGACAAGGCTAAAAGAGACGGTGATGAGAAATGAAGAAAATAGTGGAATGAAGAAAGTGGGAGGAAATGGGAGAACCCCGAATAATACATACATGATATTTGTCCACCACAAAGTTCACTTGGCGCGAGCTGGGATCGAACAGAGGCATCTTCCCGTCTTTAAGCGGGCAGACTACTAAATATTTTTCAAAAGCTAACAATTTTTCTTTTGCCAATTTTTCATAAGTGACAAGAGATAATGAAATGTAACTTACCTCAGTAACAGACAGTGTTATTTTACACCCGAACATACGAATCAGAAGAATTTTCAGTGTTGCCATCCATAGAAATTACAGTGTGACCAGAATTTGAATTACCCAAAAATCTAGGTTATGGCAGCGACTAGAAAAATGAACTCAACGGCAATTGATGACTTATCATGCTGTCTGTGTTCCTTGTTAATTACTTTTGAAATATTTGTATTTTAATTCTACTTATAATTAAAAATTATTTATTTTGTATTCTTTATTACAAAATAAATACATTACCGTCATCATCAAAAAGCAATTTCTCACTATATATTACCGTCTTTGCTGAATGGAGACAATATTAAAATTGGAAATAATAGCACTTTTTTTTTTTTTTTTTTTTTTTTTTTTTACCTGTTGCACTTTTAGTAGAAGTATGATTAAAATCCGTAGAACTCTGGCTATATTTAAAAAGAAACACACACACATCTCCCTACTTAATACCATTTTTATTCTATGATTATTAACGTTGAATTCGTAAATGATTGCTTTGTACCACTTAAAGTTTTGAGTAGATGGGTTATAAGAGGGAATGGATCAAATAATCATTTTTTTTCCTTCTGTTACCGTCCGTTTTTTGCAGAGAGACAAACGAACGGACGGACAGTCGGACATAATCCGTTCTATTATATCGCCTATATTTATGTATATACAGGGTGTTTCAAAACAAACACCGACAGCATTTGGGAGGTGATTCCTGACACCAAGATAAACAAAAAGTATAGACCAACCTGGGTGTACAAATGCTTCCTATCGGAGTTATAGGCTGCCGAAAACATGAAAAACAGAACTTTAAAGTTCCATAGTTCCAAAACTATAGGACCTACGGTGAGCGGATCAAGACTTCACTTAGAAACTAGTATGTACCCTATCCAAATGTCTAAGTTTCAAAATCCTGTGGTACTTTCTTACCAATTTTTAGAGGTAGTTGGTGAGTACTTTAGATTATATGCCCATAGCCAAACTCCCTCTGTAAAAGTTGTTACGCGAATACCTTAGGATTTTCAAACATGCATTTTTGGACAGGGCACATATTACTTGACCCGACTAAAATAGTGCTCATAGTTTTGGAGTTATGGACCTTTAAATTTCATTTTTTCATGTTTTCGGCAGCTTATAACTCCGAAATAAAGCATTTGTGCACCCAGGTTGGTCTATGCTTTTTGTCTTATCTTGGTTCAGGAATCACCTCACAAACGTTGTCGGTGTTGTTTTGAAACACCCTGTATATTATAGGTTAGAAGTCTAAAAGTGTTGGCAACAAACTGTACAGAAGAACCATATACAATGCATCGAAATTAGTGTACTGGGTATACTTAAAGTTTGGGACCGTGGGCCAACTCTGTTTTATGGGTAAAATGTAGGGATGCACACGAGACAAGATTTGTGGCCGTCTCGACTCGAAAATGTGCTGTAAAAGTGATGCCTCGACTCGAAAAATGTATATTTCTCTATTGGAAGAGCCGTGTCTCGACTCGAATTTTGTCAGGAAAATCCTGTCTCGACTCGTCTCGTGCGCATCCCTAGTAAAAAGTACGAAAAAATATACAAGGAAAAAGAATGTTCGAAATACGTGGGTTTTCCAAACTAAGATTGTCCTGTATCACAAACCGTGTGTGTTTTACACTGGTAAGGTAGCCTTTGTTAAAATGAAAAAGCAGTATTTTCAGTTCAGTAAACTATTCGAACGAAACGGAACAGGACGCAAAAATGACACGGGGGAGCTTCCACCTTGTTAGGAACCTCAACATATCGAATCCTTTTTCCGAATTTTTCAGGTTAACATGCCACGATTATGTCTTTTAGGCTAAAGGAGAGGGATAATTAAGGCAAGTGAATGATAATGGAAGAGTTAATAGAATAGGAATGTGGAAGGAAACCTATTTTGAGAAACTTCACGGAACACTATGTTGTCCATCATAAACTTATTTGGCCTGGGGTTTGAACTAGGTACCAGGTAAGGGCTCTACATCTGAGCCATCAGTTTCATACTACAAGTGAGCGCATATATATATATATATATATATATATATATATATATATATATATATATATATATATATATATATACAAGGGCAGATCCAAGGGGGCTATAGGGGCTATAGCCTCTTCCCCTTGAAGCTCAGATATACACAGGATAAAACGGCAAACTATGGTTTAGCCCCTCCCTTGATCATATCCTGGATCCTCCACTATATATATATATATATATATATATATATATATATATATATATATATATATATATATATATATATATATATATATATATGTGTGTGTGTGTGTGTGTGTGTGTGTGTTACTTTATTTCTCGATAACTATTGGCCAATTCTAAAGCTATATTCTGTGGACAAATAGCCCATGGAGGAATTAGAAATGTTATATCTAGTGGGTAGGCTCTACTCGCCTTGTTTGTGATACATTATTTGAAGCGCCTAGTATCAAAATCTGCCACATCCATTTCGCTTAGTTTCGAGTAATCTCGCAAAACGTGCAGTGAAGCTCCATATGCACGCGTACAAAGCCCCATATTTGAACTAGTTTTTAAGTATGAAATATTAAGCTTTTAAACAAAATTCTGTTTTCGTGGATTTTTTTTTTTTTTTAGATCAAACAAATAACAAATGATATATAACTCAATTTCGGTAAAAAAAAAAAAAAAAGAATTTGACGGCTTTTGATATATACTAGGCACCTCATTTCTCGGTAACTAGTGGTCGGTTCTGAAAGAGACTCGATGGGCAAATAGGCCATCGCTTAAGAAATAAAGATTGCTATATTTGCCAGCTGAACTTCACCAGGGACAGGCTCGGTTTGCCTTATATGTGTGGTACATTTATTTTTCGGTAGCTACTGGCTGGACCAAATTAGATGGTAAAATATCCCATGGTGAAAATAATAATAATAATAATAATAATAATAATAATAATAATAATAATAATAATAATAATAATAATAATAATAATAATAATAATAATAATAATAATAACTTGCTACATTATGTCACCGGACTTAGCCAAGGACAGGCTCGCTCGACATCAGAGGCTATGTTCCACAGTTGTGGATGCCGGGAGCTTCTGAGTTTGGTTCACTTCTGTATATATATATATATATATATATATATATATATATATATATATATATATATATATATATATATATATATATATATATATATAAATTATCAGTGATTTGCAATATGTTTACAGCCTTAGCACATTCTTTCTCAT